>NC_134039.1:19510549-19813549 GCF_965140245.1 Athene noctua
AACTGTGGTGGGTTGATCTTGGCTGGATACCAGGTGCCTGCCAAGCTGCTCTGTCACTCCACTCCTCAGCAGGACTGCAGGGGGAAGAAAATAAGATGGAAAAACCTCATGGGTCAAGTTAAAGGCAGTTTTAATAAAGCACAAGCAAAGGCTGTGCACAGAAACAAATGTAAACAAAAGAATTAGTCTCATTTCCATCAGCAGGTGATGTCTACTCACTTCCCTGGAAGGAGGGCTTCAGTTTGCACAGCAGTTGCTCTGGAAGCCAAATGTCATAATAACAAATGTGTCTGTCGTCCCCCCCTGCCCCCCAGGCCCTTTCTCCTCATAGCTTTTCTTGCAGAGCAAAATGGGCAGAAGTCATATGGTGTGGAATATCCCTTTGGTCAGTTTGGGTCAGCTGTCCTGGCTGTGTCCCCTACTAAGATCTTGCCCACCCCCAGCCCACTGGGTGGTAGGGGAGAATGCTGGACAAACAGCCCTGATACTGTGTGAGCACTCCTCAGCAGTAGCCAAAATACTGGTGTGTTAACACCTTTCTAACTACCACTACGAAGCACAGCAGTATGAGGGCTGTTATGGGCAAAACTAACTCCATCTCAGCCAGGATGGGGAGAAACTCTGCTGCAGGCTGTGGAGCACCTTCTCCCTCTCCTTCAGTGACCTTGGTGTCTGCAGACTTGTTTTTTCCATTCTCACTCCTGTCCTTCGCTGCTGCACAGCAGTGGGGTTTTTGTGGGTTTTTTCCCCTTCTTAAATATGTTATCACAGAAATGTTACCACCATTGCTGATGGAGTCAGCCTTGGCCAGTGGCAGGTCTGCCTTGTAGCTAGCTGGCATTGGCTTTATTTGACACAGGGGAAGCTTCTAGCAGATTCTCACAGAAGCCACCCCTGTAGCCCCCCTGCTACCAAAACCTTGCCATGCAAACCCAGTAGAGACATAGAAAATCTTGGCAGACATAAGGGTGAAACAGATATAGATAGTATATTGCGGCCATGGTTGTAGCCCATCCATCTTCTTCCTTCTTTCCTTAAAATCTGCCCAGTGAGCTAACATTCTGTAAAGCTGTGCCCACTTACATTCTCCACCCTACTGAAGCTAGGTCCTCTGCTGACCTGCAGGGAGGGCAGAATATGGTCCTGAATATTTAACTTATTAGGCTGAAGCTTCAGTATTTTTGTTAAGCGTGTGGGAAGGATGCTATGACCCAATTTGGATCTCAATTACAAAGCGCCAGTTCTAGAACAAGCCCATTGTGGCTGAATTTATGCATGTGATCATCTGTGTTTTGTTGGATGAATCATCTGGCCTCAAGTGTAGTTGACATGCAGGGAAGGGAGGGGTGTAGCTTTTCTCAATAGCTGTTGTGTTTTATGTGTTGCTCTGACCATAGGAATAGAAGGAAGGAACTTGGTAAGAGCAGGTGAGAGGGAGGGAGAAGATGTGCCAGCCCTTTGTAGAAGTTAGGTGTAGGTGCTCAAAGTCAAATCCAGTGGGGTTTGCCTCTAGGACTTTCCAGGGTGCAAGTAGTGTAAACCACTTCATGGACAACCAGGTAAAGGTGAATTCTTACGCTTGCACAGAGATATTACTGGTCTCTGTGTTTGACCTAGTTCAGTTAAATGGAGCGTAAGTGAGCTGGGAAAGAATTCTCAAATGTGATTTTGGAAGATCTTTTTTGTAATAAGTGCTGTACCAAACTCTTACAATGTTCATGTACCTAACTGTTTCCTGCTATACAACTGCCATTAAGGAATAGTGCTTGACAGATGCTCATGAGAGAGAACACGGGAGATGTCCACTTGAGGAATGTAGTTGCCCAGTCAGCATCTTACCTGTGGTCCTGAGGAAGACATCCTGAGTACATCAGTAATGTATGTGGGTTCGCATGGCTGTAAGTAGGTAGGACCTTACTTTTAAACCTTCCTGGGGAAAGACTGCTTCCAGCAACACCCTACCCTTCAGCAGTGCCGAGACCCAGGCTTTAGTGTTATACTGGGGGGAAGAGTATTGCTTTTGCAATGGTCTTACTTCCCATTGCACCTTGTCAGCACTTGAGAACTTGCCCTGATTTAACCCTTCTTCCCTGTGAGATAGGATGGGATTGTGACACAGGCCAGTTCAGATGAAGTGCAAGAAAAGGTCACTTTACTATAGTTACAGCGCATGAAGTAACCGGATAGCGGATAGCTTGCACTTGCAATGTCTGGAGTGTAAGTTGATTGCTTTACTGTCCTCCTAACTTGCTGCGTGGGGAGTGTTCTGTGTGCATTTTGCCTGCAACCAAGGAGCTTGTGTGACAAGCCTGATCAACTTCTTGCTTCCCGAAGAACAGAAATACTATACAAATACAGTAACAGTACTGAAATAAAGCAACAGGACGCTATTGTTTCTTTAGGATTTTCATCTGACTTCAACTTGCATTTCTGGCATCAGCCTTCTGGCTGTGAGGCAACACTTCTATATGAGGAATAATTCTGAGAATGCCAACATGTTTGCTGCAGCTTGTTTTTCCTAGACTGCTCTGTTTTGCTTTGTAAATCAATACTAGTTGACATTGGTGTGGTCACTCTGCTTTGTAAAAAGCATTTCTGAATCAATGTAGCTAGTTGTTTTGTTTAATCCATCTTTAGAGGAAACCTTTAAATACTGGCTCCTGACCACATTATGTAGTTTGCCTAAATTGTCCTGCATGACTTCATGTGCTTTGTATATATCTGAATGGTTCAGTCTGGGAGACTGAGTTTGAGAGGTGGGCAGAACACTTCCTAGGGCCAGATTCTCTGTTGATAAACATGGTGACATGCATGTATTCTTGAAATCTATTTAAGAATCTTGAAATAAGAGTTCAGGCAGCTTGACTGCTTGTTTTGCAAACCAAAGTCCTTGAGAAGAGTGCTTGTGTCTGGTAAATGCACTTGGTATTCTTTCCCATTGATTTCTGTATGGTTTTAAAATTGTACATTCTCCTTGAGTGCTTTTCTGTAGGTCTGATTCTGCTGCCTGCAACAGGTGAATTATTTATCCCTTGTATAAGGGATTGTTTAAACTGGCAGAGTATGACTTCTTTAATGGACTGATGGCTCAGTATTTAACAAGGTGTAAGTTTCTTGCAAGGTTTCTCTTGCTCTGTGCCCTTCTGAAATTTAGGGTTAACTGTACAGCTGAACTAAGTGCTTAGACTAATCAAAACAAAAATAGGTCACTGCAAAAGTTGCATGCTTGTGTAGTCTCTGGGCAGGGGAATAACATAATTCTCACCTCATGATTAGTTCTTTGTTTTCTGACCTGTTGTTATCCCACTGTTGCCCAGTGGCTTGACTTTGTGGGTTTTCCTGTTAATATGTTCTGCTTTTCTACTTAATGTCAAAATCACTGGTAAATTTGCACCCATATGTTCTGAGAACCATCTGTTTTGTCAGCTGCTCAAGAGGATGTTTTCTTCATGCACCTTGGTCTAGTTTATATGGTGTCATCACTTCAGAAGCTTGATTGTGTTCATTTTGTAAGCATGAATTACTTGAAGCTGCCCTGCTTTACAACAGCAGGCTGCTGCTGTGATGTTGGTGCTTCTAAAAAGGGGACAAAAAAGAAATACTGATGTTCCCAATGATGCTAGCATTCTTTTGCCTGAAATTTCTGTGGAATAATGTATTTGCAGTCACTACTTCTTAATGAAATATTTAGACCTTTTGTAGAAGCTTTAATAGGAGGTTTGGTCTCAAAATTTACTTGGATGCTTCAGCGACTTGTGTGTTTGTAAAAAAAAAAAAAAAAAAAACAAAACCAAAAACAGCAATTTTATTAAGATTAGAGCTCCAGAATATTTGAATTAAGCACAGCTGGGTAAAATATTTTTTCCCCAGGTACATGTTATTTAGTGAAATGGAAAAATATAGGAGAATGCTCCAAGTTGTACAAGTTGACTTTCTCACTTTTCTTCCTTTCTCCCTCACTTGAAAGTGGAAATGAATATCCCATACCTAGTAATTCTGAAAATAGTACTGTAGGCAAGATACTATAAACTTGCTTTTGAGAAATTAGATGTGGGCAAACGGTGATTCTTACACTAGAAGAATTAAATATTGATTTATAAGACAGCTTGTGTGAGAAGCTTTGTAGAAAATTTAAGAGAAAAATTAACCTTGGTATTGTGCCTTTTTAAAGAGGCTGTTTGTATTGGTTGCTTAGCAGAGGTGGTTTCACGTTGGAGTAGCACTTTGCACTCTAATCCTCTTTTGTGATGAATGAGTTGGGAGGATATGGAAGAGAACCTATTGTCCTCAATGTCCTGTTTTAAATGAAAGGTATAATCTCCAGGGCAATCTCTTCCTGTTTTTCACACATGTAGACTGAAAAAAAGAAACTGTCTTCACCTTGGTGGGACTTCCCTCCTTTAGCTGCTCCTAAAGCACTAACCAAGCTGAGTACTATCTGGCAATTGACTCTTGAGTAAGCTGGTGGTGTTGGAGGCTGTTTTAAGACAAAATAATCTCAGAAATAAGGCTGAGCTAGATAGACAATTAGGAAGCTGTTCACTAGGTGTAACTTTTTTTCTTTTTTCTTTGTCAGGCATCTCTGATAAGGACATCATCAATGTTACTCTCCCCACTGGTGTGCCCATACTTCTTGAACTTGATGAGAATCTGCACCCTCTCGGCCCTCACCAGTTTCTGGGTGATCAAGAAGCTATCCAAGCTGCCATCAAAAAAGTGGAAGATCAAGGGAAAGTAAAATCTGCTGAGAAGTAAAATCCCATTAACACAGCTGTTTTCAAAGTGTGATGATTGATGTATGACTGCTAGATTGCACTGTGTGAAAGTCTCAATTTCAAGCACTAAATAATTGGAAGGGACAGTTGTTGAGTCTCAGGTTGGTAGATTAACCCTTTGCCTCTCAAAAAACTGGAATTTAGATCTCAGCATGAGGCTATAAATTCTGAAAAACTGGAGATCCATCAGGTAATGGGAACTTTCAGGGCAGTCTACCCCAGATGTAGGGTTGATGGGTGGCCCAGTACAGAAATGAACGGATATGTTATTGGTGTCTACCAATAATCAGTCCTAATCTGTGAAGGGAAAAAGCACCAGTTTGCTAGACTAAGTCCAGGTTGTTATAGGCAGTAAAACTTTCTCACCGATAAAGTGGGTACCAGGTAACAGAGTTGCTCAGTAGGATTCTTCTGTGTCAGTGGCCATGACAGTTTGTTCTGGATGGAGTTCCTTCAGTCTTTTAGAACACTTTCAGCTGTACAGCTCTTTGCCTTTGATATTTTGAGTCTTCCAAGGCCAGTTCATGGTCCAGAGAATTTTGTAGAGATGCTCAGACTGTTATAGTTACCACAGTTGTCTTTTGTTACACTATATTCCAGTTTTTAAATAATCTAGAAGGAATCCCTTTTCCTCCACCATCTTTGCAAAGCCTAGCGTGACTGCATTTCGTTGACTTGTAATAATAGGATTTAACTCAGACTTTAGTCAACAAACGAAGGACAGAGGTTTCCTGCTCAGTGTTTAAATTATCACTTAGCTCTTAGTGAGTGACCTGAATAGCTCTGAAACACTCAAGTAACATGTACTAGAGGTTTGATCATCTCTTAGTCAAGTTGTTAAAATAATTCCTGTCCTCAGTAAAACTAAACCTAGGAAAATCTCCCTCTAAGCTTTCCTGAGTTGTAAAGATCCCTTGATAATGTTCCACAGTAATATTATGTGGCATTCTCTCTATCAATTTCTCTGCAGGGCTGGAAGAGATACACAAGGCATGTAAGATGTGTTACTGGGTACAGCTCATTTGGCCATCATGCTGGCAGGGAAGCATATTCTGCCATGCCTGAAAGTGTTCTATAACATTCTCCTCATAATCATAGCTTGATTCTTGCTGAGTGTTTGGCACTAAATTCGAACAGTTCATACTGTGGTTGGGTGTAGTGTAGCTTGTATGGCAGTTTATTTTCTTCATGTATACAAGCATCAGGATAATTCCACTTTGGAAGACTTGCTCTAATCTTACTTGCAAATACAAAATTGTTACTTAAATTTAGATCTGACCCAGTGTTTCAACACCTGAGCATCTGGATTCTGATCTCAGTTACCAACATGGCTGGCACTTGTGTATGTATTGTTTGAGCTAAATGTGTTCTCAGCATGGCCCAGCTACAAATCTCAAGAGAAGTCAGTGAGAAATCCCTTAGTATGATGATAGTATGAACTTTTAAAATCATAGGGTAGCTGAGTAGCTGCTGCTTTGTAGTGAGCAGCTCTGTAGCTCACTTCATAAGTGTAAGAGGATTTTTTTCTTTTTTTCCTTTGAGGAGAGTGGTGTTGAGAGTATGGTGTGACTCTGACAGTCTCCCTGCTATAGAGATAGACTTTCCAGGTCTGGTGTCAGTTCACATTAGTGTCGCACATACTCCATAAAAGACTTGCTAGATGGTAATTTGTCTTGCATGATTGATGCTTGGGCTTCCCTTTGGTTTTGTTTTTGTAGCAATAGGAACAAAGTTACATATTTCTCTTTTAAACATAAAGCTGGTAGGTTTCCTCTGGCTTTGTACGAGCAATGATATTTCAGTGTTTTTATCTGAAATACTATTAGCAGCTTCCCTACTACTGTTTGATACTAACTTACTCCTTTCTGGGTTTTTAGTTTTCTGTGCATAGAGTAACTCTGAATCTTAGTTGATATTTTACAAGTCAGTGTTACAAAGTTACATTGTTGATCTGCAACTGCTCACCTATCAAAGCTCTGAGAAGGGCTGCTGGCACTTGAGTGCTTGGGTTCTTACCCAAACATTCTGCAAGGTTTCAACTTCAGTATCAAGTAAAAGTTACTGTAGGTTTATTAACAAGGCAAGCAGAGCCACCTGTTGTCAGTGGGAACTGCCCGCATCCAGATGCGTAGGCTTACAGGCCTTGTCTATCTGTCCACATCCCTTTGGCATTGTGGTATTGTAATGTAGAACTGCTTCAGGACTTGAGGTGCAGCTGAAATATTTGGAAATGAACCCAGATGAACCGGGAGACCTGTTCTCTCTCCTCCCCTTTTAGAGAATTTATGATCTCTTCTGGGGAGGGAGTGGGGAATGGAAAGATGGATGAGTGAATGTAGAGAGCGTTAATATCTCTTCTTGCAGCCAAGTGGATGAAATTGACTGTAAACCGCTTTTAAAAGTCATGGATAGTAAGAAGAGAACAGCTGTTTCTGCAGTGCTGCTTAAGACATCAATAGTGACAGTGCGCTGGGAAGTTTGACTTCGTTTGCTTTGTGACTCCAAAGTGATGACAGAATTTTACGTGCACATCTAGCAGCGATACCACCTCACAAAAGTATCAAATGGAACCAACTGGGGATTCATTGTGCTCTTTAAGATTATTTTAATGCCTTGAAATGCTTGCTTCTGAATAGCTGTCTGATTAAATTCCTGATTCAAAACGTGTATATTGAAGAACAGAACCCATCTGCCATCAACAGTTGTATAAGGATGCCTGATCTTCAGGCATAGCTACATTAGAAGGAGAAATGAGAATCTTGCAGGTGGCTTTAGAGATCAGTGGTTGGAAAACACTTTGTCCATGTTTGAGTATGCCTCAAAGCCCTATAAGTTAACTGGTGTTTCTACACTTGACATGGATATAGTTGATTTTGTTTATGCATTTTTAACTTGTGGTTCAGTAGCAGAAATAGCTCTAGAATACTCTTGAAAACCTTTGTAAATATGGTGGAGCTGGCAGGTTCTTTATAACTCAATAAATTTACCTGAAATAGAATTTAACTTCGTTTCAGTTTTTCTTCTACTCCCTTCCCCTTTGCTGCCTTCCCAGGGCTGACAGGTAACTAAAACTGTGACCAGAAGTCATCAAGCAGTTGTTAATCACATATCATGCAGTCAGTTGGGTTAAAATAGTATTAGAGCAAACACTGACTTATGTTTACATATAAGGAAGCTTAGCTGGAAAGGAATACATACCTGTTAGGAACAACAAATGAAACAGTCCCACAACAGTAAAGCTTCACTGTTTCCCATGCTTGCTTTTCTTTTTAATAAGAAACATTACTTTTTGATGGTGTGTTTAAAATTGTAGCTTCTGGAGGCAAAACCAACCCTTTCATTCTCCAAAGTACTTGGTGTCTGTGATGGTTTAGGCTCTGCCAGGACCGGAGACCATGTTGCTGTTGCCCCTCCTCCACCCTCAGCTGGTCGGGCTGGAAGTGAGGCACAAACCCCGGGTTAAAATAAGAAGACGTTTAATACAAGTGTGATAAACAATCTGAACAACAACAGTAGCAATGATAACAAACAGTAATAACAGTAAACAAGACAAAAGATACACAGAGAAATACTGCAATGGTTATGGACAGCTTGCTCGCGTGCTTCCCATCACCAAAGCCACAAAGGAAAAAGTTCCCATGCTCCCGCACTGGACCTGATGTCAGCATGGTACAAATAACCCACCTGGAGATCCCTTCCCCCTCTCTGCTGGGGAAACTTAACCCTATCCTAGCTGAACCAGGACAGTGTCAAGCAGAGTTATGACTCAAATGACAAGTGCAATGAACTGCAAGCCTGATGAGGACTGCTTCTTGTTATTGACCTTCACAGAAGGCCTTGGCTACTGTGGTAATGGGAGGTAGTATAAAGGTCCTAAAAAAGTCCTAAATTTGGGTAGAAATGAGGAAGACACAACTGTGTGGCTTAAAACAGAAGTGTACTGAAGAAACTGCCTTCTAAAAAGTTGATCTTATGATGGCGTTGAGTGGGGAATAGAGCAGATCTGTCTGAGCCATTTGTGTACTGACAACATTTGCAGTTCATGTGGGAGTGTTGCCAGCCAATTCAAAATTGTACTGGTGTTTTAAGGTGTTATTTGATGCCCCCCTGCCTTCCCCCAGTCACCTTTTATACTTTGCTCTGCCATGGCTGAATTCTACTGTAGTTACACCTCAGATTCTCCTGGAGTCCTGTCCACCATTTTCTGTGTTGGGAAACTGCCTCGTCCATCTTCTGTGCTGACTACACCCTCTTCTCAGCCTTAAATTCCCATGGGCAGGAAAGGAAGCAGATACAATAACTGCTGCTCAAGAAAGCTTAGCTGTGGTTAGAACAGATTCACTGGTTCAAATGGAGTATATAAGGGTTTGGAGAGAAGAAAACCCCCTTTAAAAGCTGTGCCAAACAGGTGTTGCTGCTTCTTCCTTGTGTTATGGTGGCCAAAGGTTCTGGAGTAAGTGATTACAACAGGAAACTTGACTTCAGCATCACACAGAGGGCAGAATGGCTATGACAGGGCACTCTTCCCTCCTACCTCCTTATTAGATTGTTATTCAGCTCCCAGACCTCCTTGGGGCTATTATAGCAGAATTTAGTAGCTGTGTTGTCCCCACTCTACAGAAGGAAGGGGCAGAGTGGGAAGAGGTTCTTTGTTCTTGCTCTTCATATTATGCTGACAGAGCAGGGGAGGGCAGCAGATACCAGTTTTCTAAAGATGTTGCTGTGCTGCGCATTCAAGCTCAGTACAGTAAAGTGTCCTGAAGATGACCTGATTGCTGTTTTTTAAAGGATGGGAGGGTGATCTACAGCTTACAGATGGCAACGCAGATGCTGTGATTACTCTGGGGTTTCTGAAAGCAGTTGTGGCCTGAAGTTGTGGCTTCTGAAAGCAGTTGGGACCCCTGGCATTAGAAGTGCTGTGTCTGCAAGAATATGCTTCATTAATATAATTCTTTTTCCTAGATCTATTCCAGCTCCCTCTCAGCATGGTATGTGAGCTTGAGCCATTTCCCCACCTTCTGTATGGCACTTGCATGAAAGAAAAGTACTAGTACATATTAACTAAGTAAAAGAAATTATCTCTTCTAGAAAAGTGGTGTGAGCCCAGTGACAGCAAATCTTAAGTTTTCGTTGCTGTTGGCCTTAGAGGAGCCAAGTAGCACTTTGCCATCTCCCAGGTCAGTCATTTTGAGCCGTTAGGAACAAGCAGCACAATGGAGTATCATGGAGGACACTGCTGCCAGTGCTGTTTAGCAGAAGTGTCTCTTTCAGTTAAAGACATCTTTTTTTCTCCTTGTTCTTGATGCTAACCTAGTAGAAGTGCTGGAAAGGAGGAATGTGCATTTGCTGGTAATCCCATAATCTAAATTGGGGATGCTTTGAGGAGTTAACTACCTAGTGAATACTACTTTCCTGATAGATGCTTGTCAGACTCTAACTCTAGTGTACTAGGATGAAAGCTGAGCTAGTTTTCTGTTTCAGATGTGTGGCTCTCCAGCTGTTCTGAAATTCTGTTGATTGTGCTTTCAGGATCTGTAGAGAAGGCAATGGTACTGGCTATGCTAGGCGTGAGCAAGCAGACATAAAGATTCGTAACTATCCCTAACAACAAAGCAATTTCTTACACAGATTGCAACTGTAGATGGATTTGCAGAAATGCAAGTGGGCAACAGGTGGAGCAAGTGCATTGTGGCAAGTATGTAAGTATGGAACAATTGTACACTCCTGTGAGCAGATAGGGATAACAATCTGTAATCAACCTCTCCTGAAAGGTAGCATGTTTTAGCTCTGCCACCCTATAGTTTAACAAATGGTGTGAAGGTGAATTAATTCTGGTGTGGAATAAATTGCAGTCATCATCTAAGTTGCTTGTGCAGACTGGCAATTAGTTCTATTTTTGTCTTGCATCAGCAGCTTCACTAGACCGGATAAATTCAATAGGAGCAAGATTGGCTATTTGCAGACATATTTAGTCTGGAAAAAAAGAAAAAAAACACCAAAAGCTCACAATCCCAGTCAGTGATAACACATTACTAACTCTGTGTCAGGAAAGGTCAAGGGGAAGTCAGTGTTCCATGAGAAAAGGAGCTCAGCAATGAGTAGATGCCAAATAAATTTTAAAAAATAATAGAAGTTGGAGGGTGCCTTAGGTTTCAGGAATCCGATTTCAGATACTCTTGTACTAATTTTTTCAAAGAAGAACACTTGTGTGTTCTTCTTTCTCCCCCACCAGAAGTTGTGGAAACTTAAAGGTATTTTAAATGCTTTCAAATCGAGCGTTAAGGGAGGCAGTCTAAATGCCCTCTTATCAAGTAGAGTGAGTGTGTAGAGGTGTAGCTGATAGAAAAAGACCCCAGCAAAGCAAACTCCTAGTCTTGTACTGTAAGTCCCAATATTGCTGCCTTCCCTAACATGTTTGTGTGAAAAATGCTTGTTAGTGATATGAAACTCCTGAGCTTTATTTTTGCACTTGCTGTATAAATTCAGCCCATGCCTGTAAACGAATGTCTTTGTAAGTACATGCACGCACACAAATTTCAGTTTAATGAAGTACTGTGGGAACTGAGGCTCGGTTTTTGTCAGGCAATAACAAAGCAGAATCAGCTTTCAGGTCTCATTTCCCAGATGAAAACCTTAGGAGACCTACTGAAATGAAAAGTATTCTTTCAATACTAGAAATCTTATGTTCTGTGCTTTCTCTTTCATGTGGTTGGCTCAAGTGGTTTCCATAGCCAGCAGCTAGGAATACCTTCCTTGAAGCTGTAAATCCTTCATGTGAGCTGCCGATAAGGGATTTCTGGGAAGATCTGAGAACCATTGTTTCATCACCTCGTCTTACTACTGGGAATAACTGAGGTACCTATACAGTGTTTATTAGTAATATAAGGTCAAATATTCCTCTTAATTTTTAAACTGTATGTCTTCTCTTATTTATAGGTAAAGTTAATTTGCTCTCAGAGTCCCTGTTACAATTCATAATTTTAATTCTTCCTGATGCTGTACTGGGCTTGATCTGATCCCAGTCATGTGCTGGCTTATATAGATGAACTACATTTTAACATTAAGTAACATACACTGGTAATATCAGATGCAGTCGGACACATACGCAAATAATGATTACGAATACACATGGTTATTTTTATGCATATATAAATGGATAAATTGGTTTTTATTTTTCTTTTCTCTAACTTTTCTTAAAAAAAGTAAGACTTTCTGTTATCAGTCCTATGCTCTGTCCTTGTTCATGCCACTATGTTAAGTAGGTTTCATGTTGGTACATAAGTCTGAATTCCCTATTCTAAAGTGCAATTTGTAAAGTGGAAAGTGAGATCACCATATCAGCACTTCTGATCTGTAAGCTTGGTTCATTTTGCTCAAATCTAGAATTTGCCTATAAAATGCTAACATTTTGGTGGTGAAGTTTGTATTTTTAGCTGAAGTACAAGTATATTTTGTACTTGAAGTTGGGCAGATTTTAATAGATCTTAGAACGGAAAATTCAGGCACATTAAGGTATCCTCTTGGTGTTTTACCTTCCCCAAAGTATCAGAATTTATGATTGTAAAGGTTTGATTTGTTTTGAGGCTTCCCTCAGGGAATTAGCTAGAATGTGATTTATTAGTGTGATTTTTCTGCAGCACAGGAATTCTGCATTTTGATTTATCTTAACTTATGAACTCAGTAAGCTATGGCTTTAAGTGTAACAAGTTAATTAAATTCTGTAAACAAATTATTATTCATTAGGAGGATAGGCTAGGGATTTTGGTACTTTCTAACATGGTAAGTTAGAAGTTGTGGATTCAGTTTTGCCATACGCACCTTATCACGGGCAGGTCACTTCTCTCATCTGTGAAATGGGGACCTCAGAACTTCGTGGCCTCCTATGGCTGCGCACTTTCATTAGGAGCTGAAATGCTCCAAGCAGACTTGTTCAGTAGGATGTAGAATTTCCAGTACAGGGTTTGCTTCAACAATGTGGCGCTTGATTCAGTGCCTAAATGTGAGTGAAGCTCCTTTTGAAAATCTTTATGCACTTTAGAGAGGATTTGCCTGCAAGGGTTTAGTAGTCAGTGTTAAGATTTTTTTTAAAAAAAAAAAAAGGTATGAGAACCTATTGGTTTGGGGCAGAAGTCTCCTGTCATTTTCATGACTAAATAGATGGGCCTGCTGGCATCACTCTTGACCAACACCTTTGTGAACTGTCATAAAATCAAAACTTTGTTAACATTTAGTATAATACAGTGGGTTTAGGCATGTTCTTGAACTGCCTCTATGAAGAGGGTTCTCCCAGATGCAAGGAGTATTGTTGCCCTTCTTTTGGCCTTTAGTTCTGGCAATGCTTTTGCAGTGGTTATTATTGATGTAGAAGAAATTAGCAATTCCCTCCCACTTCTGCAGAGGACAACCATGTCTTACTTGAGCAATGCACTAAGCAGTGGTGGCTGTATTGCAAATATGTACTAGGGCAGATTCCCTTAGCTGTGTACCATCTTTCTACTCTGTTCATACCTCAGTCTGGGCTATTGCTAAAGATGTTCAGGAAAAAATAACTATTAGTGGTGTCTAAAGGAAATATATTTGGTCCATATCACCCTGGGGAAAATGTAAACACAGTTATTTCTCAAAGAGAAGCATATGACCTTCAATATCAATGTTTTAATAAAATTATTAGTCAGTATAACTATAACAATGCTTAAGATTTTTCTGTGTCCCAAGTTTTTAATTTAGTGCCACTTGAACTTGCAGTCTGTTATGGACATGATTTTCATTTCTTGTACATAGGACAGTAAAACTGATGCCTGCAGTTATTCTTCTCTCTCTTCTCAATTACAATTTAAGAGAAAAAAATTGGCTAGCTTAATACTTAACTGGCTTCATAAATACAGATAATTCAATTTGAATTCAAGAACTATAAGATCACAGAATTGTAGAACAGCCCATGTTGGAAGGGACCTTGAAAGATCATCTGGTCCAACCTTTTGCGGGAAATGGAGCCTAGATGAGATTATCTAGCACCCTGTCCAATTGCATCTTGAAAACCTCCAGTGATAGGGACTCCATATGTCCCTGGGGATATTGTTTCAGTGATTGTTCTCACTGTAAAGTTTCTTTGCTTATACTGAAATGAAACTTCTCCTGGTGCAACTTGCACCCATTGCCCCTTGTCCTCTCTGTTTGGCTCCTTGTGAGGTTGGAACTTCAGTCGTCTTTGTAGCTGCCCTTTACTGCGGAATACTGTGATGAAGTTCTTGCTGAGCCTCCTCTTCTCTAGGGAGAAAAGACCCATCTCCTTCAGTCTTTCCTCATAGGGCAGGTTCTCTAGCCCTTTGATCATCTTCATGGCTCTCCTTTGGGATCCTTTCCAGTCTGTCCATTTTTTTCTTGAATTGTGAGGATCAAATGGACACAGCACTCCAAATAAGGCTCAACAAATGCTGAGTGTGATGATCACATCTCTATCTTTGCTAGTAACACCCCTGTGGATGCAGCCCAGGATCCCGTTTGCTGTTGTTGCTGCAGGAGCACACTGCTGACTCATGTTTAGCTTGTTGTCCACGAGGGCCTTCAGGTCCTTTTCAACAAGGCTGCTCCCCAGCTGCACAGATCCTAGCCTGTACTGGGCTCCTTGGTTATGTCATCCCAGGTGCAGGACTTTGCACCTGTCCTTGCTAAACTTCATACTGTTCTTGGTAGCCCACTATTCCAGCCTGTCTAGGTCTCTCTAAGATGGCTCTTCCTTCTGACGTGTCTAACTCACTGCCCTGTTTGGTGTCATCAGCAAACTTGCTGAGGGTGCTTTAAGTCACATTGTCCAGATCACTTATGAATATGCTGAATGGCGTGGTGCCCAGTATCCATCCCTGAGGGACTCTACTTGTCAATCTGAGTAAAAACTGTTGACCCTCACCTTCTGAGTGTGGCCTGTGAGTCAATTTCCTACCCATCTGGCAGACCATCCATCTGATCTATATCTTGGCAGGTTGTCCAGGAGAAGGCTGTGGAAACAGTATTGAATGCTTTGCTGAAGTCCAGGTGAACAGTGTCCACTGTTCAAGACCTAAGTCCAGATTCCAACCTGGTTTTAACAATTGGTGTTTCCAGAAAGCGCCACCGATTCTTTTAATAGATATATATCAGGCTACTTTGAAAGGAGAAAGTCTTATGCCTCAGAATTAAAACAAATAAAACCCCCCACCTAATAAATATGTACATAAATCCATTTTATGTATATACTCAGTACCTCCTGTTATGGGTAGTCTTCTGCTATTGACTAATTCTAATCTGAAATTGCGTGCACTGGGATTAGGCCTACAACATACAGGTTTTTCCCTGTGGTGCAAATCTGCAGAAGGGCAAAATGGGTTGCAGTAGAAATTACTGTATAACTCCATTCCAAGTTTAAGTGGACCATTTTGCTTGTTAGCATAGGAGCAAAAGGTAAGTATCATGACTTTGTGCATGATAATGCGTGTCATTTGCCATATTCAATAAATCAGCAGTAAAGTTGTTAGAGTTTTACAGATGAGGAAGTACTTTATCTCCTATATCCCTCTAGTTCCTTATTTAGTTTCTCTATCCTTCCCTTCTGCTACCCTAGAACTCACATTCTAGAGGAGCTTGGATTTTGGTGATGATTTCTCAGTTTAGAAAGCGTTAATCAGATTTGGTCAGAATCCATCTGAAATACTGTCTTCTTTGTTCAGAACAGGATATAAATGAAAAAAACCAAATACCAGCAAATGTCAAAACCATTTCCATAGAAAGCTGCTGTCCATGCAGTAAAGAAACAAATGACAGTTGGCTGAAAACTCACATGGTCCTTCATGTTTGTTTGAGAAGTCACCACCTGGGTCTCGGTGATCCCTTTGGCTATCGTTTTCTTGCATCTTTCCAGTCTTGTGGTTCTGCCCCATCCCCTGATGTGGCCCTGCCCTAAACTTCTACATCCAACCACCTAGTACCTTCTCCAGCAGCTCCCATGCAGCATACCTGCACCTTCCTCAACAGTGTGCCCTGCTAGTTTCAGACCTGCTTATAAGAGGTGCTTAGATGGGAGGAGACAGGGTGGAGTGTGGAATGGGTCTGAGAAGGAGATGTAGCCAAAAAGGCCTGAGAAATGCTGTGCTGAGGTATGGATTTCCAGCTGGATCATGTTTTATATTTCTCAGTCCTGTCTGCATTCCTGTATGCACAGGGGAAAATAAGGATTTTTATATTTTAACTGAAGAAAGCCACCCACATGAGAAACATTGTGACCCACTTTCCTCTTAATTTTTCTCTGCTTGTTTTGTTCTTTCTCTTACTCCAGTGAAACTCCCACAAGCAGCTGCTCATGCACAGTGATTTTTCATAGTTGACCCAACTACTTGCACAGCAGGACCAATTGGATGCATTAGGAGGGTGCTATGATCTGATAGGTTGTTGCAGAGTGTTTCTGTTATGTGTGGGCTCAGCAGTGCTACATGACAAATTACTTTTTGCTGCTGTGGCTTGCCAAAGACTTCAGTTTGTGCCTCTGCCACTGTTTGTGAGATTTGTGGTTGTTCATCACCTCATGGATCAGATCTTTTGCTAATGATGTCCCTACAAACAGTGTCATACTTACAGGCACCAGTTGATGTTAATTCCTTTGGGGTCCAAGGGTAGTGTGCCAGGAATGAAGAAAAATTGATTGAGTAAACAAAGGGAAAAAATTGATTACAGAAATATTAAGGGTGTTATATTAGATATGCCTGTCCTCCTGAAAGGATAAGTTGAAGGCTGTCAAAACACTGCAATGTATTTTCCAGTTCTCTGTGGCTTTGCATTTGGTTTTCATAGAAAAGGCTTCATAAAGCCTGGTTCAAGGTGCTTAATAGGTTTGCCTCCAATGTCCCTGTTTTTAAGTGTTGAACGCAACGATTTCCACTGTACTCTGCATTTCTGAAAAAACAGGTCAAAACAGGTCACTGGAAGAGCCATCTAACTGGATGCGCTTGAATACGTGATCTTGCACAGCTCTCTGAGACAGTGGGGGGGGCTGGGAGGATGGGGCCGGGAAGTTCCTTTGTCATGCAGGTCCAGTTGCTCGACAAATGCTTAGCCCTCATGTGTTCACTGACGACAACAGAGATCCTGATTGAAAGCACAGTCTCTCTCTTTGCACTCATGTTTTGCTGTGTTCACCTCGCTTTTTATAACCTGAGATCCTGATCCTTGTTTTCCTTACAGGAAGCCTTGCTGACTGCAGAGGGAGAGGACCCGGCTCACCAGAGACTCTCTTTCCTCTGGATGCAGAAATAAAGCAGCAGACTTTGAAAAGTAACCTCTATCTCGTCAGCATGTTTCTTTCTAGATTCCTGGGAGGGCTCTTAAAGACAGCAGCCTTGATGGACAGACAGGAAGAGGGCTAGACATTGCAAAGCATGAATAATCCTAAATTCTAGCCTGGTCATTCACCTAATGGAGCTCTGAGTAATAAAATGAGGTTTCTGAAACCTTCTGTTTACAAGGGGTTTGTGCATTTTGGTTTTGTGTGTGCTTAAAATTAATTTGTTTTTAAAATGGAGTTCCCTGCTCTTCTATCCACATGCATGTGGCCCCAGCACCCTACTTGCCCCCGTAGCCTTTGCTTGCTTTGTGAAAGCACTGGCCATCCTGCAATCATGTCAACAGCTACCCAGGCTGCAGGTGTGCTGTTACTCAGAGTGAGCAAAAAGAGGTTTTGTTTGGGTCCCTGTAAATGAGTGGATAGCACAAGAAACAGCTTTGTGGTGTACTGAGCAGGACAGGAGAGTGGAGAGAGCCGATGTCCACGTTTCCCGCCTCTGCTACCAAAATCACGGTCTCCCTGTTGCAGCAGCATAGGCCCCAGTTCTGACAGTACAGATCCCTGTGGACAGACCCATCCCACTGCTTGGAACACTCTGGCATGGACCACTGTCTGTTTGTTTGTGTAGTTGTAATCTGTGGACAGTGATCCTTTCCAGGAGGATTTCTGAGGCAGGATTTGCAGGGATTAAAAAATCCATACATATTTACTCTATTTGTGACCTCTCTAGTTCTTACTACAGGAACTGTTATAAGCATTTACAATGTAAAAGCTGTAGGAAAAGAATAAAGCTCAGAAATTTCTGAGGGCAATCTACATTGCACTGGTAGAATCATGCTGTAGGTGCCAGGCAGTATCACTTCAATAGTTCACTCATACAAGTAAACGAATGTCCAAAACCAGCCTGCAATAGGCCAGTCTGACCACTTCCAGCTCTACAACAGACATGAAGATCATTCTCACAAGTCTTTGTAATGCTGTTGCAAATGGCCAGGGACTTTTTCAAGTTAAACAACCATAATACAAAGTTAGACCTGAGGGAAGAGATCCTGCCTGTTGTGATGCAGCACTTCAGGGCATGTTCCTGATAACAGTGTTTTCTTTACTGAGGGGAACTGATGGGACAGGCTTTACCTCATCTCCTTGTACATGTCTGCAGTATAAATATCCCACTTGGGCAAGGCTCTCCCTTAGCTCCTTTTAAGAAGAGGGTAACAGGCCTTTTTAGGATGTGAGTCATTGGACCTATTTTAGACATTTAATTTTTGTGAGATTAATGGGGGCTTCCCACTCTTTATTTGTTTCTCTCCAGTGACTCAGGGAGCTCCAGTATGACTAGATCTAATTTAGCATGTGTTTTACAGAAGACTATCTGCACAGAGGCATCACCCTGTCTGATAAGGCCTGGTTTTGCAGCTGCAGAATTGATTTTGATGTGACACGTTACACGCAAATAAAACCATGGACAAGTAAGTTTATGCTCTGTCATCTGCTTCAAAGCTGGATTTTGCTGTCGATAATGACCCAGTAAACTTGGTTTCATGTATGACTACAGCTTCTCTTTTACCACATCCAGGGCCATGGGGACAGCTTCCAGCATTCCTTACAGGTTCATACACTGCCCAAAAACACCCTGAGGGGATGTCTGCTGGCTGCCCTTTTTTGCTTGCTCCTCAGCTTCAGTGTGGGCAAACCCATGGTGTCAAAAGATCCCTTGGGGATATGGTGGTACTCCTGGTTTCAGGCTGTGATTGCACAAATCAGAAGAATTACATTAGGGGAAATACAGTGTGACTCAAAAGAGAAACAGATCCATGTTTTTTCTTAGAAAGTCAGATGATAATTTATATTACTTTGGTTTTCATCTACTGTAGGCTCCAGCAGGTCCTGCTGGGGAGATGGGTCAAGGCGGAGGGAACTGGGCTCTTTTCTCTCATTATCAGTGTTAAATGTTTTACAGAATTCTGACGTTGAAAGCTGCAATCCGAATGGTTGAGAAAAAGTTCAGACCTGCGCATACTTAGCTTCCAGAAAATGCTCATATGACTTTCTCTGATTAAAGTGGAGCAACCACAAGGGAAATTCTTAGGACAATTTCAAATTCTAAATAGAAATGTGTCAGGAAATTAAAGTAATGAGGGAAGACCTGTGTCTAATACCCATAAAGAATCATTTGACCAGTGTCTAGATTTCAGCTGCATGATGAATCTAGGCAAAACACCAACATTTTTTACAATATTAATGTCAGCACCCAATCATTACTTTGCAGTCAGTGTAATTGGATGCATCTGATAATTAAAGGCTCAATCCTGATCCCATTGATCCTTTTAGAACTCCTTCCTTTATGCTGCTGACTGCGTCAGCGGCTGTATTTGGTCTGTATGTACAGGTAAGAGATTTCAAATGATGAGAGTTCCAGTCTTCCTGACAGCAACGTCTCAGTTATCTCTTCAATGATTTTGGTTTCGGGAGACAGTGGATACCTACCTGACATTAATGAGTAAATGTTCACAAACTCTTGCTTCAATCTGTGATATGACTTTACAAGTAACTTCTTACAAGTTGGAGGTGAGTCTTCAGCACTGGGCCACTAATACTCTGGATCTTTAGAGTTCATGAAACCTGCATGGCAATGCTGACACATAGCACATCACCACTAAATGGGACATCTGGTGACTTAAAATTATGATGGAATACTTAGGTCTATTTGCAAGCCAGAGAGAACAAATAATACAATTGCAAGCTTATACTCTACTAGGATTTCTTCTCAGATTAACGTTTCCAGATATTCACTGCTAGAGAAGTTTTCAAATGAAAATTCTATTCTGTGTATAAATATACACTCTGTCCTATGTATGACAGTATAACAGTAATTGTAATGAAAAATCATACATACTGAGTACACTTGTTACTTCATTAAAATTGCCTGTTTTGCTGTGTTTGCACATAGTGGTTTGATGTTCTTTAAAGTGAAAAAGATTTAACTTTATTTAAAAAAACACCACAAAGCTTTTTGACATTTTTCATCTCCCTACCCCAACCAGTAGAAATGATGGATTTCTTAAAATGCAAAGGATTCTTTTTCTTTTTTACTGTGGGCTAAGAGCAAGCATGAAACATGTCAAAGGAGGTAACAGATAATTATCTATATATGTGCATATATGTAGCAGCATACACATTTTTACATTTTATATATAAGAAACTTTGGCGGTGCAGGGTTTCTAAGGGGCTGTACCATGCCAGCTGTAGCAGCAATACCAGTTGCTTCCCCTCTCTGAGCATTATCCCATTGCTTTTGGGGTGGAGAAGCATGGAGCAGAGCTGGAGCTCTGCTGTTGTGAGGAACAGCTGGCAGAAGCCCCTTGAGCATTAGTGCTTGCTTGCTTTGCCCTTGAGCTCAGATAACTGTTTTATTGGTCTTCCAGGAAAGCTGTGAGTCCTATTTGTTTCTCAAACATGGAGGGAATGAGAAGACCCTTAAAAAGTCTTGCAAGTGTTTTTGCTGATGATGATTATGGAGCCGTTGCTGTGTGCTTGAAGGGCCTGGGATGCTTCCAGGAGGGCTAGGTTCCTGTATGTACATGGGAACAAGCTGAAGAGCACCTGCAGCAAGGTGGGAAGATTTATTTATTGTAGTTTTTCAAAATAGCTAGATAAATAGAAATAAAAAGCAACTGAACAAGTTACTCTCTAAATACCTCCTGGTCAGGAGGAGTGAGCATCAGAATGGAAGACAGATGATTCTGTAGGGAGCCAACTGAATCTTGCTTGCTTGACATCTTTTGCTATGATTTGCTAAGTTTTTCTCTGCTTTCTAAATATGTTGTAAGAATTCTTCTCCCAAGTTCTTCTCCTCTCTTTTCCATTCTCTTCCCATGGAGTATTTACGCAGGGGCTTGGGGGCTGCTTCATTCAAAGTTAGAGATTAAGATCATATGTAATGAGGCCTAACTTGTGAATCCTCCACCCCTGATGGCATTTAAGGGGGTTTAAAATGTAGCAGACACACTGGCATGGTGCATGACTGACAATCCTGTTTTCCACATGAAACAAGGCAAAAAATTAGTAGGTGGAGAGAAAAAGCATTTCCGCCAAACTATAAGATACTGAGTATATGTACCTCTTCCCCATCTATGACCCTAAAGACAGTATAAAGTTTGCCAGTGAGAATCCAAGCAAACATGAGTCAGAAATCTTGTCTTATTATGTCTACAGATACTTACTGAGATAAGAGAGAAAAAGGCAGTTTGAAGTCTGCAAACCGCCTGCTGCTGCAGAAAGAGCAATCTTCTTACCATCTCCTGTGTGACTTGGAAGTCTCTCATCTACTGTTGTGAAGACTTGCTAAAGTTTTTTTCCCCTTAGAGCATTTCAGAAGACAAAAGTTTTTCATGCATTAAAAAAAGTGAAATGAGAAACCTCAACTTTGAGGTACAAATGTTTTGTTTATAAAAACCGGAAATTATTAATTTTTAATAGAAAATTGTTTTAAGAAAACAGGAGAAAACTCAGTTTTAATTCCAGGCTTCTTTGTCCAAAAGGAAAACATTTTGTGAGGGGGGAAAAAAAGGTTTTGTAATCTTCTACAAAAATACTTGGCATTTTTTGATCATTTCTATGTCTTTGTTTGCATCTCGCTCTGTCTCTTAATTGCCAGAATTTAGCCTCCCCAGGATGCAATATTATTTATCAAGGAATTTTGTTAAATGTGTCATACTCTCAAAGGAAGGTGGCAAAGAGGAAGGATCCTGTTGCAAGATAGCATTCCTGGGGGTAAGTTACTCTGCTAAAGCTCTCTGCAAGGCAGATAAATATGTTATAGAAGAGTTTCATGCCACAAAGAATATTTGCAGTGAGCTGTCTTTTCCTTTCTGAAAAGTACAGTGTATATGTCATCTTGCCAAATCATTGTTCTCATGTCAGCCGCTTTCCATGTTGAGAAACTGCATATCTCCATATAAAATTGCAGCTCTCCAAAGACAGCTGAAAGTTCAAGATGTTATGGGTTCTGAGGTGGGATAAGTTGCTGCTTCTACACATGCGTATGGTTGCGGAGAAAGGGGACTTTTTCTCCTTATGTTTCACCAAAGACTCACTCTTGCTGAGTCTCCAGTTACGAAAGAAACTGGTTTTGATACTGTGAAGTCTCAGGAAGAAGGAGGAGAGGATGCAGTTTGCCCTAAAAGAGGAGGGGCTGGGAGGGAGGAGGCAGAAGGGTCAGCGGAAGGGTGGCAGTTGATGTCTGAGAGGAGGGTGACAATTGAACTGCAACTGAGGCAGAGAAAGTGGGGCTAGAGGAGGCAGCACAGATCCTGAGATTTGGCATTTCTTTTCTGTTGGCCAGCAAATGGCTCTAAAGTGGATTTTCTCCTTCCTTTGGATGGGGTCTGTGTTGTCTGCCTCCTGCTGGTGCAGACCCTAGCAGTCCTCTGTGTGCCACAACACGGGGGGCTTCCAGAAGACATGGCCTGTGGTGTCTATGTTGGTTTTATGGGCGGCTTGGATGGAGATGCCTGTAAATCCCATGTGTCCTTGTGACAGGTGATATTTAGGCCTGTATCAGTCATTTATCAGTTCTCCATGGGCATAGGAAGCTGATATGGAAGGTACATGATTACAACTGAGCTCTGGAGCCCAGGGTCTTCTTACAGATATCTGTGCTTATAAAGCACAGGGCATATGGCATATGCAGAGGAGGCAGGTTGCTTTAGAGCCAGTGCTCTGATAGCATCTCCAACAGTAGGAGACATGGGCAAGCAGTGAGTTTGTTCTTGGACGTAGCCTTGGGACTGCTCTCATGCAATGGTGTAGATGCATCTTGAGAGGAAAAGGGGCACCTACTTTGTTAGCTTGTGTGGTGCGTGTCTTTGTGTGCTGGTTTTGGCTAGCATGGAGTTAATTTTCTTCATAGTAGCTGGTAAGGGGCTGTGTTTTGGATCTGTGCTGGAAACAGTGTTGATAATACAGAGATGTTTTTGTTATTGTTGAGCAGCACTTACACAGAGTCAAGGCCTTTTCTGCTTCTCACACCATCCCACCAGCGAGAAGGCTGGGGGTGCACAAGAAGTTGGGAGGACACACAGCTGGGACAGCTGACCCAACTGACCAAAGAGATATTCCACACATATGACATCGTGCTCAGCAATAAAATTAGGATGGAGGTTGACCGGGGGGGCCACTGCTCAGGGACTGGCTGGGCATTGTTCAGTTATTGGTGAGCAATTGTTTTCATTTGCATCACTTGACTTTCTTGGGTTTTATTTCTCTCTCTTTTTTATTTACTTTTAAAATTAGCTTTTATTATTTTCCTTTTCATTACAATTTATTGTTCAATTATTATTTTATTATTTTGTTTCAATGATTAAACTTTTTTTATCTCAACCCACAAGTTTTCTCACTTTTACCCTTCTGATTCTCCCCCCATCCTGCTGGGGAGGGGAGTGAGTGAGTGGCTGTGTGGTGCTTAGCTGCCAGCTGGCTTAAATCACGACAGTTCTTTTTGGTGCCCAGTGTGGAGCTCAAAAGGTTTGAGATAATAACAGATTGACCAGAGCATATTAGAAGGGATTTATATTTATTAACAGCTGTGGGTCATGATATTGATTCATCTGTTCTTGATATTAATTTGTCATCTGATCATGATGGGTTTTTTGCTGTACACATTAAAGATTGGTGTTGGCTTTTGCAGTTTGCTGTGCTCTGTAATGATGTTTTGCCTTGGAGATTTGTTATTAAAACAATGACCTTGAGCTTGGGCTTTGTACCGAAGACATTACTGTATTTTGGATCTCACAGAGACAATTAACAATTATACTTCTTCCTCTGAGAGCTTTTTTGTGGAGGAAATACAGAATGGCACCTTCACCACCTTTTTCTGTGATGTTTTCGTCCTTGTTAACAATTACTTTTCAGTATCCTGAACATCTTTGGGTAGTTAAGATACTTCTATTGGTATTTCTTAGTAATGTTGGTTTGGTTTGGTCAAAGGTGAACAAGCAATTTAGGAATATGACCCAGGCTTTGCGACAGTATGGCCATGGGTGGCAAGGTATGTGGGAGAATATGGGTGGGTAACTAGAAAAATTCTCACTTCCCGTGGTCTGGAACTTCACTTCCAAACAACTGCAGGATCCTGATGAAGTGATAGAACGTTTGGGAAAAAAAAAAAAAAAGTGGCTATTCTGAAGAGGCCCAACTTACTGCACTGTGCTGGACCCTGGCCAGCATCTACCAAACACTGCTCAATATTATGCAGTGCCCTCAAGGAGAAGAAAGGATCTCTGGATCTGAAAAGATACCAACAGACACTATGGTTAAACCAGACACTGTATGTTAGCCCTGTAACTAAAAAGAAACAATGGAAGCAGAAGTCAGCTCATTTAGTAAGGGGTGAAGAAGCTTCTCCTAAGAGGGAGCAGGAAAAAGAATCAAGAGGACACAGGCTTTTCTGCAGCAGAGCAGTCACAAGAACAGGAGGAGGAAGAGATTTAAATTGTAAATGAGACAGCAACCACCTGATCCCTATCCCTAAGTGAGCTGCGAGATATGTGAAAAGGCCATCAACTTTTAGCGATCAACTAGGTGAGTGAATTCTCAGCTGGTTACTCTGATGCTGCGATAGTGGGGCTGGTAGTCAGAAGCTAGAGGGTAAGGAAACCTGGCAGCTGGGTTCCCTTGCTAAGGGTAAGGCCATTGATAAAGCGATTGGGAAAAGGGCAGGCATCCTCAGTCTTTGGTGGCAACTCCTATCAAGTGTGAAGGACAGGTATCCCTTCAAGGAAGAACTTGCAAATTCACAAAGCAAATGAACCAACATTGAGGGAAGTATCCAGTATCTGAGGGAATTAGCCATGGTGGAGGTGATCTATAACAACCTGGATGATGACCATGTGTGCAAAGACCCCAGTGAAATCTAGTGCACGTGGTCTATATGGCCAAAGTTTATACAAAATCCACTGACATCATATGCCAACCCGGGTGATAATGATCTGGACAGACACAGAGGCACCAACTATAGAGGGACTGGCCAGACAACTCAGAGAATATGAATATGAAGATAATCTCACTTTCTCCATGCGGGCCTGCATCTTGACTGTGAAGAAACTGACCCAAAAATTTTCCAAGCGATCTGAGAAGGATAGGTCCTTTTCATGAACTCCAACCAAAGTTTCAGCTATTACAAGTCAGCCTTTGTCTGTTCAAGTGAGAGGGTACTGGTAGTGCACACCATGTGCAACCCTGTGGTTCCTCCTGTGTGACCAGGGGGAGGACATGAGCAAGTGGGACGGTGAGCCTACCTGGCGTCTAGAAGCTTGGGTACAGGAACTGCAAAGAAAAACAGCCAAAAAGCATCCATTCAGGAAAATTACTGTTCCAGTGTCTGTTGGTCACAGTAGAAGGGCTGATAGTACTTTTGACCCTGATGAAGGGACTTCTGTTTTGCAATTGCAAAAATTAAGTAATGAAGACTCCAACCAGGATCCCAAGAACTGTCTGTGGTGGAGGCTGAGGTAAGCCTAACTGGGAATGAATGGCCAAACCATCCTATTGTGACTGGTCTGGAGGATCCATGTACCCGTGCCATAGACTACATCAGGAGAAGGTACTGCAAAGACCAAAAAGGGTACCAGTGGGCCTTTGGTATAGCTGCTTTGAGTACAGAGAAGATTAAACAGCTGTCTAGCTTGCCTGGTCTCTCAGAGGATCAGATGTCTGTGGTGGGGTTGCTGTGGGTTAAAGAACAGCAGGTGCCAATCGCTATCATGATACTGCACTGGTGATAATATTGCACCAAGACGCTCTGGTTCCCATCGATAAGTTGATCTGGTGACTGGAGAGCCAAGGAGTGATCAGTAAGACTCATTTGCCCTATAATAGTCCTGTATGGCCAGTGCAAAAATCTAATGGAGAGTGGAGGAAAACAGTGGACTGTTGAGGCCTGAATGAAGTCACACTGCTGCTGAGTGCTGCCATACCAGGCATGCTAGATATCTGATATGAACTGGAGTCAGTGGCTGCCAAATGGTATGCAATTGATATCACCAATGTGTTTTTCTCAATCCCTTTGGCAGCAGAATGCAGATCACAGTTTTCTTTCATGTGGAGTACCCATTCAGTACACCTGGAATCAGCTGCTCTAGGGATTGATACACACTGCACTGGAACAAGGCGAAGCTCCTGAACATCTGCAGTATATATATTGAGGACATTGTTGTGTGGGGCATTGCAGCAGAAGTGTTTGAGAAGGGGAGAAGAACAATCCAGATTCTTTTGAAAGCTGTTTTTCTTGTAAAGTAAGGTCAAACGACCTGCACAGGAAATCCAGTTTCTAAGAATAAAATGGCAAGGTGGATGTCATCATATCCCAGTGGTTATGACCAATAAAATAAGAGCTATGTCTCCACCAACTAACAAAAAAACCCCTCAAGCTTTCTTGGGTGTCATGGGTTTTTGGAGAATGCATATTTCAGGTTATAGTCTGATCATAAGCCCTCTCTACTGGGTGACCCAGAAGAGGAATGACTTTGAATGGGACCCTGAGCAACAGCAAGCCTTTGAACAAATTAAACAGGAGATAGTTTGTGCAGTAGCACTTGAGCCATTCTGGACAGGACAAGATGTGAAAAATGTGCTTTACACCACAGCAGGGGATAATGGCCCCACCTGGAGCCTCTGGCAGAAAGTGCACCAGCATCAGTAGCTCCTATCCCAAGAGACACTGCAGTCCTCCAGCTTTCTTACCTAGCTCTCTCAGAACTGATGTTACTCTGTGCTAGAGCCTTTGTGCTGGTAATATCCAGAAGGACTTTTATTAATGACTGAAAATGGCATTTACTCTTGCAAGAGAGAACCAACAATGGCTACACAGAGGTGCTTTTCATGCCTTCAAGACAGAAAACAAGGCAGCTTTCTGCCATGGGGTTGCAGTACGTGAGGTGTCCCTGTACCACTAATAACTTAGAGGGAGAAAGCTCTGCACAGTGGAGCTTGCTCTGGAGAAGTGCTTTCACCAGTGAAAATTACTGTTCCTCGGGAAACAAAGCCAGTAGGCGTGCAGTTTGTAAAGGTCCCTTGAAGCTCCCAATAACAGCATTCTTGAGAGTGGGAACTAAGAAAGAAAGGGGTGGCAGAAGCCCCTCTCAATTTGAAGAGCTTCACCATATCAGTATTACCCAGGGAATTCCCCATAATTTTTGACTATTGATCAGCTACTTAAGCGTGACACTGCACTGCCGGAATAAGCCTAAAAGACAGCTCTCTCCATGATTTTCTGAGGGCTTACAAGTGAAGTTGTGCTGTCCCAGTTCTGAGACTCACATTATAGTACTTTGGCATACCTTCTACTATCTAGATACTCTTGCTCCATCTAGTGAGTAAAGGAGTAGAGTTACTGCTCATCCTTAGTTTTGGCTGTGCAGAGGACCTGGGGAAAAGTAACATAATTTATGAATTTGACCAATGCAAAAATGGGTATTACTCAGGAAGATTCTAAGTTAGATTTTTGTTGGAAAAGTAAGGATGACAGTGATTTTAGTTTACAGCTGCTCACTGACATGTCTTTTAAATTATTTTTAAAAGACTTGTGGGTTTTTTTAATTAACTTTCCCATGAAAATCTATTTGTGTTTATATTCAGTGGGTGGATTTACTTGTTATGTGAATCAAATGGGGGAGAAGAGATAATATGAAAAAAGTTGGTTTGAGTACTTTTAACTGTATCTGTTACAACCCATCTTTACTGTTCTTGTTCAGCAGCCAAAAGGCATTCCTCTATTCCTCTAATAGAAGGAACACGAGGGCACCAGATCTTTAATGCAATAAAGCAGTCTCTGAGGCCTGTGTGAGGCGCCACATCTTTCAGGGCAGTGATGAGAGAAGTGTGGAGACAGGGCATGCCAGCATAGAAATGCTCAGGACCCTCTCTAGTGCCTGTTGAACCCCTGTTAAGTTCAGAGGGGTCAGGATTTGCCCCTTCCTTCTTCCATCCTGCCTTGTCTTTCTACTTCTGAGACCATCTTGCCTAACCCTTGACAGACACATCTCATGCCATATTCCCCATTTTCTTTTTCCTCTTCTCTTTCCATAAGACATTCAATAAAACTGTGAGTGGGGAACAGAAAGAAGGGAGAAAAAAAGAGGCCATGGTTTCTTTCCTCCGAGTTTGTTTTTGGAGTCCTGTTTGATAGTCATGTTCTTTTCAACTGGCTTTGGGTGACACTCATGGGTTCAGCAGGCTCCTTGGTGCACCTCACAGCCTGACCTGCACTGGGCACAATCCTCACCTTGCTGCTTTCACAGTCCTGCCTCACAGTCCTGTCAGGTGTCACAGCCTTCTTTCTCTGTCCCTGTTGTCCTGGATGTGGCTGGTGGCCATGGCTAGTGAGGTGACCCTGCTGGCTGGGTGCCCAAACGTGCTGCCGGGCTCACCCTCCACTGCCTCTTGCCTGAGCCCCCTGACCATGCATGACCAGGCTGGAAGCCGCATGGCCAAGACCTGTTTGCTCTGTCTGAGCATGCATGTGTTTTATGGAGTGGTGACAATGTGATGTGCATACTTCAACCAGATGTGATGGCTATGTAGCATGGTAGCAGCAGGGACACTTGACTGCACAGTAAGTGCCTTTTTCTTTGGGTAGGAGTTTTGTCATTTTATTTGAAAACTCTTGTTATTACTTCTGAGTTTGGTTAGGCTCGTGTAATAGATATATATACAGCATATATTAAAATATATATATATTCTGGAAACATACAAGCTGAAGAGATAGGGCTTCCATGGCTAACAGTATTTCTTGCTTTGTTGTGAAAACAGTTTTTTATTTTCAAAAAAGATTTAATAAGGGAAGTTTCTTTCCCCCACCAAAAACCCCATAAAAAGATGTAAAGATACTTTTTTCCTGTTAAGGCCAAAGTTATACAGGAATTCTAGAGACCATCTCAATGCTTTTGCATGGCCTTGGCTGCCCTGTTTATTGGTCCAGAACTAAATGCCAGAGTAACAGTGAACAACACATAGCCATCTATAGAAAGCCTGATCCAGTTGTTCCCTCTATGCAGTGCTCTGTGCTATTAAATATCCTTGGTATAATTCTTTTGCACAGTACCATTTTCATGTTTTCTTAAACAATAAGATTCTTTTTTCTATAAACTCTGGAATACAAGAGTTGGAGCAATGGTAAAGGAAGTCTGTTCCCATACTTACCTCCCCCCTTCCACAGCAGACAAGAGAGCCTGTCTGGTAGAAGTCTGGTGGTCTTACAGTCCACTGGTCCACAGTCAGCCTGAAGGACTCTCAGGACCACACTGAAGCAATATACTGGTCCAGTACATTGTGCTGTGTGTCTATCATGTCTATTGCTATTGACTGTAACGGGGTGCTAAAATCCTGCTTCTCTGGAGAGATAAAAAGCCAACATCTTGACAGTGAATGCTGAGTAGTGCCAAGGTGACATTTGCTGTAGTGTTTGTCCTGGAGTCCTGTCTTAGACAAATTTCAGGTCAGGCAGTTGGTTTATCTTACCATGAAGCTTTAGTCTGACAGTGCTTCTCAGATTCTTCCATTTTAAATAGTTATTTTTATTATTACTAACCATTAGATTGCTTCACTACTCTATCTATAAGCTGGCTTAGTTCATTTGTGAGTGATACAGTCCCTGCGGATACCACAATGGAGGTAAAGAAGGTCATTACTTATTATTTCTAAGGATCATAGCTTTTTCACTTCTGTGGTTTTGTGGCCTTGCATGACCTTCATAGCTCACAGTGAAAATGTCATGTTCTCATCCTACGTGTCCCTGGATTATATGAGCCTGATTCAGGGGTTTCCACATTCTTACCTGTAGACTGCCATCAAAAACTTCAGATTTGCACATCTGACCTAGTGAACAGGTAACATTTGCAGGTAAATTGATTTAAAAAATCAGAAATCTGCATTAGGGAAATAAGAAAATCTGCTCAGGATCTGCCTTCCTGAGCTAAGGAAACAATACAGAAAGGCATAGGGAAGAAATACAGATGGGGAAAACTTCTAGATTAATTAGAAAATGTAGAGATCTGATAACCCAGTATTATTTTTTCCTCTGAGGCAATGCTAAATGCATTCAGATGGCAAAAGACAGGCAGCATAAAACAAAGTGACTGACTGCTGATCTTTTGAACCCATGGAAGCGGAATGGATATGCTTTGGTGAAAAATATCAAGGAGAAGCCTTCAAAATATGACTACCAGAGCCTTCTGCTGAAGTGCAGGAATTGATGGGAATCCTGTAAAGATCTGTGCCATTCATGACCACTGCTGCTCCTGGTAGGGTCTTTAAGCATTGCCAGGGGTTCAGACAAAGGTCAGAGATGCTCTGATTGTATTAAAGAAACAGGACAATAAGACTGGGCTGGGAACTGCTTTTAAAAGACCAAAAACTGTCCTGGAAGATTTTGGTATTTAATTTTTCAGTTTGTCTAACAGATAACCAGGCATTTCCTGTCATGAACACAACCAAAGGCTTTTAGCTGTGCCTGGGAAAATGTGGGTGAATTAAAGAAGCTCAAGTGGTTCCTTGACAGAAGTAATGAGAAAGATGGATTACAAGAAAAGGATAGTGAAATTACAAAGTTCCTGTGGAGAAGAAAGCAAGATGTTACAGTGAGGTGGCAGTTACTGAGCAGACATTTGGGATGGCTAATGTACAAGAGAGTAAGTGATTTATCAAAGGCAAAAGAGACTTTAAAACATACCATAGTTGCTTGAGTAAAAATGAACCAGTCATCTGATCAGTTTTTTGAATCTCTGGTACTCTGAAGGTTTTATGTTGGAGGCCATTCAGTTCCCTTGAACTATTTTGTATATGAACATGGTCAGATGAACCTGGAATCAGACCTACCCTGTAGACCACTCAAGACCTTTCTACTTGATATTTTGACCTGGAAATGGAAGTGCCCAGACAGCATCTGAGGAGACTGTTCATATGGTGTCTTCGGCATGGGCTAAGATGGATGTATTATATATGTAGGGCAAATACCAGAAAGAACTCAGGAAGACAGAAGAGGCCAGATGCTCTGAAATGCAAGTCCCCTTGAAAATCAAGCAGCAGCTTGGGAGCTCTGTGTCTTTTGTGTTGACTGGAGTCCTGCAGAGGGGGAATGAGAATCAGGGGGCAAGGATTCCTCTTGACACAAAATGTCTATGGGGATCTTTTCATGGACCACAAGCTCCATCTTTAATCTCACGTGAAAGACTCAATCTTTTAGCCATAAGAAGCTCTTTGGACTTCTGATCTATGTTGTCTGGGGGATCACTGCCACCAGGTCTGCCAGCACTTGGCTTTCCTCTGGGAGACCTCTTAGCAGGGCTCTGCCCTGCTCTCTCTGACCTTGGCTGATCTCATGGAGTCACAGCCCAAATTGTCTACAGCAAATTGGTAGTTGGCAGGACCTAGTTTAGTTCAGACTGTGCTTTAAAAAAAAAAAGGAAGAAAAACCCCCAGGCATTTTGCTTTTCTTTTTCAGCATTCTTAACATCTATTTTAGAAAAAAAATTTATCTGAAGACATTTCCATACAAGTTCAAAGGTACTTTATGGAGTTGAAAACACTCAGTAGCCAAAAGATGCATTAAATTAGGATGGTGTATGAATTGGCACCTGAGACCCCTACCTTGCACCTTTTGCTTGTGGGTCCAGGGGCTTCATTTTGGATCCAGCCTGGGCATCAGGTCCAGTCTGAGCCTGAGCCATGCCATAGGTGTGCAGTTCTTCAGCCCTGCCTCTGCCCCGATTCCTGGCTGGATCTTGACCCAATGTTGCACGCAGCCTCATCTCCAGTCTTGTGTCTGGCCCCTTTCCTCCTGCTTCTGAAATGCACCCCCTGTATGGACCTGGACCTGGTTGTTGTCTTGCCCTGCCTGGAGGAGTCAGTGGACCTGGTTAGAAGCTTCCAGACCTGCCTGGCCTGCTGTGGTCAGCCCCCTGGGACTGTACCTGTTGGTGAGGGCAGAGTCTGCATGGGGGTCCCCATTCCTGCTTCTCCCTGAGATCGAGTTAGGACCATAATGATCATTTAAAACATCAAGAGCCAATACAATTGGTAGTTGGCTTTTAAGTTTCAGAACATACAGCAGACAGTTTTATTTCTGTGCAATGTTTTTAAAGTCTTAAACTTGATTATGCATTTTTATTCAAATGTTCTACTCTTTCAAAGGATTAAACAGTGCAATTCGGCCCAGGGTATTTGGAAGTACTATAGAAGTACAAATAATATTGGCAACCAATTGCTGTTATTTTTGCAGGTTATTTTAATTAGTAACCAAACTTAAATATATTTTTTCAACTCTGTATTTTTTTATTCCAAATCTTTAATGTCTTCCAGATCCACTCCAGGTTCACTAGACTGGGTGGTAACCAAGTCTTAATTTTCATCCAGAGGAAACTGCCATGCTCACTTTGAGCATTCCTTATTTGCTTACTTTTGCTCTTCTATTTTTAGCTATATTTTGTATTGCATTTCTCTCTCTGTGTGTATTTAAAAATTATTTTAGACTTTTCATTTTTATGTGGCATTGATTCTTGGCACTGAGGTTAAAGTCTGGAACTGAGCAAACTATGAAATTACTGCATTAGGACAACCACTTGAAAGTCTCTGTTATGTACTCAGCCCTCGGTTTGTCAAACCTCTGCTCAACCACTGTGCAGGATCCTACATAATATATTCCTCAGCTGGGGAAGATAGAGGAAGAGAGAATAGCAGTAATCATTTACCTGGTTAGCTGTGGTCCAGAATTTGCCTACTGAGCCCTGAAATGCAAAAAGCTTTTCCTTGTAAGTGAAAAATTAAAAGCAAAAGACCCTTCTTTTTACTATGCTCCTACATCAAAGGGTCCCCCTACAAGAAATCTGTTTTACCAAGTGCAGCAGTAATGGTTGCTGCTGCTGCTTTGTTCAGGTGTGTTTCCCTCAACAATGCCCAAGATGGGTAAAGTATCTAGGCTGGTGACTGATACTCTGTGTATGGAAATGTCATGACTTTTAAATCATGCACTTTGCATCATCTTGGGAAGCTGGAAACATGGAGGGAAAGTCCATATGCATAGGAAAGAGATGTTCTTCAGTTTCCCAGTCAGACTGTGTGTGCTTTGGGAGGACAGCAAAATAATCTTTACACCTGTGATATTCCTGTTTAGCAAAGGTATTACATGTCACAGGCAGAGGTGTCTCTTAGCATAGCATTTTTGTCATGCTGCTGTACCCTTCACAGTTAAGACCAATGATCACTAGTGGGTTTCCACAGCAAAATGAAGGTCTGATGGTAGCTCTGACGAGCCTCAGGTGACACAGGCACTGCATGGGACAAAGGCCTCAGCTCAGTGGGTGGCTACTACATGTCTAGCAAAGCTGAGGAGCCCCTCATCGGGCAGGTGCAGCCATCTCAGACCATTTGTAGTTGGGGGTTGAGTGGTGGCAGATTCACAGCCAATGCAGACCCCAGGGGATGTCACTGCCACAACCTTCCTTTGCAAAGGCCACTGCCTCCTTGCCCTTCCCTGCTTTCCTACTTTCTCCCACGTTTGTTGGCACCGCCACCTCTACTTTTTCTCTTCTCTGCTAGCTCAAGTGGCAGAGGCCTGCACTTCTGGTAAGGGAAATGTCACAGCAATAATTTAGCTTGTAAAACTAGAAATCTTTACACCTCAAGTGGTATCTACACAAACCGCATTTCTGAGACTCTGCAGGCCACCTCCAGCAGTCTTGGGGATTAAAACAAAGGCTCTGAGTGTGAGGGGTCACGTTGCTGACTGGGTGATCATCTCAACAGTACTGCTGAGTGCACACTGAAATAGGTGCCACATGGTAAAAGACAGATGCTGATGGTCCACCAGTGTTCTCTGTTTTTGCTCTTTGCAGGCCTTCCCCTGTGTGTGTGCATGCACCATGCATGTGTGTGTGAAACAGCCAAAGCAATGGACATGTGAATGCATGATGCACCCGCTTTGCACTGCTGGATGATGTGTTGCCCCCTGCAGCAACAGAGACTGATGCTAAAACCAAAAGCCTGCAACCAGGGTCATGGGGTTGTGGCTCCAGCTCCCTCACTGGAAAGGGGCTGTCCCCCACATCAGCAGGGGCATGTCCCCAGGGAAGGATATTGCTTTGTCCCTTCTCAAGACCTCACTGTGCAGCAAGCTTCAGCCCCCAGACCTCACTGACCCTCTTCTGAAAGCATGCTTGTCCAGGAGTAGGGCAAGGAGGGCAGAGCAGGCAGCTGGCAGCAAGGGTGCCTCATGTTCCCAGTGTATTTTTTTCTTAATGTTAAATTAATATACAGTGGGGTATTATAGATGTTCCTTCTACATCTTAGCCACAGTCAGAGGACTTGTGTTATTAATGCCAAGTATAATAAAAATGTTTTCTAATATTGATTGAGTTCCTGGTTCTCCCTGCCATCTTATGTTTCACTGCCTTTTTTTCCTTCCAGCACTTTTTCTATCATGATTTCTGTGTATCTTGGCTTCCATAGACCCTGTCCCTTTCTAGGGCTTTCTTTAGTTGGTTGCAAAGCCATTTTGAATTTTTGCTCTTCTTTTATTAACATGTTTGTTTATTTACAGAGGAGCAGTAAGAGAGTGCTTGGGGAGGATCTTTGCTGCTTCCCTTTGCTTTAACATTCTGTCTGTCACTTCATGTCCCCTCCTCCTTTCTGCATTGTGGAAACCTGTGAGAATCTCTGGACTAATGACAGCACCGCCTGGTTCATGCCATATTGTTGTGTCCTGTGTCCTTTGCCTTTGGTTCCTTGCAAAGCAAACCTGAGCCTTGCAGACTATTGGACATGCAACACCCTCAGATGCAACAGATGAATTAATGCAAAATGGAGGCATTACCCTAAAATCCAAACCAGCATTGTGTCTACACTTGCTTCTACCAGGAGCACCAAAGAAGAAAAGTCAGAGAATTAGAAAGGGGACGTCTGTAAAATGTGGGGTCTCCACATCTTTGTATGGAGTGATGAAAGGGGGAGGTTTGAAAAAATGCCATGATGAAAATGGCTTATAAAAAGTCTGTGTCCTGTTATACACCCAAATTGTTTGAAATCCTTGTCTTTTCTATTTTCTTCTCTAGTGCATAACTTGAGGGAGGGCTCAAATATTTCTGAAAGATTGGATAATTTGAAAACATTTTTACTGAACTTTAAATGGGAAATCTTTCTGATATTTTTTTCTTTTCATTACTACTGTCTACAGAAGCTTTATCCATGGAATAAAAATGTGTGCCAGCATAGGCTCATGCTCTTACCTCATGCAAGTTACCAACTTCAGACCATATATAGGGATCATTGCTTTACCTCTTGGGCAGGAGGCAGTGTGCCACTTCACAGTGCCAGCTGTGCTTCTCTGCAAGCCTGCAGAGGGGAAGTGAAGAGGCATTTTTCCTACTGAATGACAGTGGAAATTCTTAGGCAGGCAGAAATGTGGTTACCTCAGCCATAATTTACAGAGACACCCAGGACTACCTCTTGGAAAAGTGCTAGAGGGTGTTTAATAACCAAAAATGTTTAGGGGGTCTATATGACACGTTGACTATAGGACAACAGTCTACCCCTTCCCTGAGAAGTCATCAGGGCTTTGATTTAAAGTAGAAATAAGCATATTGGGAGGCAGTAGAAAGATCAAAGGATGGTAAGTATTACAGCTGCTTTCCAAAATATTTTATTCATAGGGTGAGCATATCTGATCCTTTGCTTGATGGAGCTGATGGTCACATAAAACACTGCTTCATGGGTCACCAGGGTCAAGATGCTGGAGGTAACTTTGATATTAGTCTTTTTCTCTAACCACTGTCTGTCATCATCAATAAACTTCCCAATGATTTATTATACCATCCAGGTTCTTGCTTGATCTCTGTCCAAAACTTATTGTTTGAAATGTTTAAGTAATTCATCAGCCATTCCTGAAGCCAGGAGGCAAAATAAATAATACCAAATTAAAAAAAAAAAAAAAAAAAGTTTAATGGTTTTCTCTGTAAGAAGGAGGCTGGTGAGACAGAAGGGTCTGCTTGAGAGTATCCAGAGCCAGCCAGGACTGCTTTAATTTGCATCTGAATAAAAAAATGGGCTCTGAGGAAGAGACCTCCTGGGAGCCCTGGGAGACATCAGTAGCCTGCGTGGGGTGATGAGCACTGGTGGGTGCCTGGATCCTGGGCCTGGACAGGAGAAACAAAGGCAGCAGGTGAGAACAGAGAAGAAGGAAGGAGCATTTGTAGAAGGAAATGGCTATCTGAAGGGTTTGTGCAGCTCAGTCTCTGCCTGTTTCTTTTTTCACTCGTTCTTTTCTCATAGACAAGAAGCATTGCTTACTCCTTCCCTCTTCAGCCATGGTACTCTTCCTTATCATGTCTTGTTCCCTGCCCAGGAAACCTTGGTATAGCAAAATATTTTCGGGGGAGAGGGGTGCTTCTTTCATGCCTACTTTATACAAGAGTCGTTTATCAAAAGGGCTGCCCCTTTTGGACAAGAGGCTTCCGGAGGAAGCGGATAATACTCCATCTGACATGGAGTCCCACAAATTAAGAGAGACAGTTCCCAGGTCAGAGTGGAAATAACTTTCACTGCAGTCAAATATTTAAATATTTAAATTATCCCAAGCTACCACAGTGCTTGGTTTAAACTCGTTAAAATTTTCCAGCATTATGTAGCAGCACAGAGCACTGGGCATCACACAAACGTAACTGAAGAGGGGACCAGAGCCCAAGGACTGGAGGAAGCACAGGATTCAAAGACCAGAAGGGGAAGAAGGGAGGTTGGATGATGAAAATATCTGAATTTTGCTCCTGTTAACTTTCCGCAGCATGGAGGACAGAGTACACACAGGATGTGGATGAAATGCAGCCTCAGAAATAAAGTAGTAGTAGAAACCTACAACAGGAACAAGAACCCCTCTGCATCCAGCAGGAGCACGTGGTAGAGTGCTGCCTGCAACATCTCGTCAAAATCTTGTGTAGTTACTGCCAGGCAATGACCAGTAAAGATAAGAGACTGAGGGCCCCTTGTGACCAGTGACACAGTCCATGTCCCCATGAAGACAGACTTGGGTACAGCCCCAGCTGCCCTGAGCACTGTGCAGCATCTCTGCTAGGCGCTGAGTGAGTGTTAGTACCTAATGATCTGGGTGGTAATGGGGCATTTAAGCCCTTTTGTTCGGATGATCTTCCAAGAAGAGAAGTATAACTGATGATATATCCCTTAGAGGCCCTGCCAGCCCTGTTCCATCATCAAACACAGCTGAGGTGCTGCGGAGAGAAGAAGTTTCTTAAAAAGGGCTGAGAGCCTCAGTGAGAAGGTGGTTTTTACGGGGTAAGAGTGTTAAGCAGTGAATGAGGACAGGACAGGGAGAAGCAGCATGTTAAAGATTTCTGTTGTCTGTTTTGGTCAGGATAACAGCTTTATGTTTGGAAGATAAACCAAGCCCTGAGGAGAAGGAGCTGATCCAGGCTCTGTGGGTGGTGTCAGCCCTTCCCCAGTTACAGAGAAGGGCCAACGCTGTACAATGGAGCGCATTTTTTGTGTGTTTGGACTGCTTCAAAATGCTTTTTCTTTTAAACCTTGACGTGTGCTTTGCCCCAAGGGATTAATGTTGTTTGTACTGTTTTGGTCAGCCCAAAATAGAAAGCCAACCACTAGTGAGCATGCATGTAAAATTCACTGGTGTGCATGGGCTGCACAGCACTGGCCTTGCCATGCACAACGGGCAGAGTGAGGCCATGAATACAGTACAGTTCATTGCTGTAACTGCAGGTTTGGTGGAAGAGAAACATTTGGGGTTGTGTGCAGTCATGAATGCTGGGCTGTGTAACTGTTTCCTCACCAGTAAATAATGTCCCAGGTAAGGGGAGTTTTAGGAGGGAGAAGCACCCACTGAGTACTCACACAACAATGCCAGGCCTTGTGCACTGTATTTATCTGCCAGCAGCCCAGTTCCACAGAAGTTAGATGCATTGGCAGCAGGCTGCCCATATGTGTGTTGCCTAAATGAATGCCCCAGAGAGGGCTCTGTACCAGGTGGGGGCACCAGGATGCTTTAGAGATAGCACCATCCTCTTGAAAACCACAGCTGCTGTACAAAAGTTTGGCTGATTGAAAGGAGCCTTTAAATGGGAAAACCCACTCCATGAGGCTTTGCGTTTTCTCCCACAATGACTCATTTTTTTCTGCTTATAGCTTAATGAATAGCAGTTTGTGAATTTGCCAGCCCGCGTGTAATGCATCCTCCGATGAATGTTATGGGGGTTCTTTTTTTTTTGGTGTGCATTTGTTTAACTGCAGTTGGCAGGGTGGTAACTGATTACTTCAAGTCAGTAGACTCAATGGTACACAGCCTGAATTTCTCCTTGCTTTCTTAAAGTGGTCTTGGATAGCTATGTGAAACCACACTTTCAGAATGCCTAATGCCCTATGTTTCTCTGTGACAGCAACCTCTGGTATTAAAAACTTTGTAGTGTGTGTGCTATAGCTACATAACTTAATTAAAAAGAGGATGAGCAATTTTTTAATCCTCCATAGTCAGGAGATGATGGTGATCAGCAGTTACATTAAAAAGGTGGGTTGGACTCTGACTCCTTTTGCTTCAGGTTGTAGATTTGCCAACCCAGTTACTTTCTGGAAGCAGCTTATTGTTTTTCTTGGCAATTTAGTCAGTTCTAAACATCTGGCTGCTGTATAATACCAGATCAATTTGTGCACCTATGATAGCGTGGCATAATTAGGTTTGAAAAGTGGCTGCTGCACATTCATGAGGATCTCAGCATGGATGCATTTGGCTTGCTGTGTGTGAACAGGTTGGTCCTGCATGCTGGTATCTGAACTCTTGATGCTGACAGGCCTGAATTGTGCTAGTACTGTGACGCAAGACTGTTCCTGCACCACGCACAGTCCTCAGGGTTCCAGCTGATGGAGCAATAATCCAAGATATTGAATCAGTACAGGTAATACTGGATGATGCTCAACCAAAACTACAGGTTTTGGTCATTCAGCTCCAGCTTTGTGCATAAGTGAAAGGTGATCCAGAGCTCACTTACCCTCTGTGCACACTAAATGAAAATTGTCCTTCATAAGAATGTCAGATGCATTTTCTAATGAGATTGCACAGGATGGGATAAACACACTTATTTTGCATGTACATGACAAAGTCAAGAGATACAAATCTTTCTAATGTCTATACCACTCAAGTTCAGAAGCAAACTGCTTCAGAAGCAAACTGCTCTCCAAAGTGTGATGTATTGCCATTTTAAAGCTGTGAGTTAGTATTTCCATGCATTGTGTTGAAAACCTGTTGCACTGTGGGGACAAAAAGCACAACACCCGTTGTGCTCAGAAGGAAGAACAATACTTGAACAAAGACATAGCTTTTTTTTTTTCTTCTGTCCTTAAGTAAGCCAAACCCACCATCTAGAACATATTTAAGAAATCCAGCTGAATAGAGAGCAATAATGGGTGTTCACATTGTTTTCTGTCACTTTAAAATGCCTAATAGCCTTGGCAGTATTATTTTAGGTCATGTCGCTAGGGAGAAGCTGACATACAAGTAAGGAGGACCCAGTGCGTAGTCTGACGTGATGTGGGATGGATAAAGCAAACAATCATGAGTCCCCCTGTAGCAGTCCTTCTTTATGGAGTTGGCAAAGAAATACACTCTCTACAAGTACCAGCTAAAGAGCTCAGTGCTGCTGTGGGAATTTCAGTCTCATTTTATAGTCCCCAAATCCACTTTTGGCACCTCCAGCAACTACAGCGTTGAAGGGATAAAGGCAGCTCATTAGGGGCCTAATCCAAACCCCATGGATGTCACTGAAAGTTTGTGCCAGCAGTGGGACTTGGTTGAGTTTAGTTATGAGCCTTTATCTTTCCTCCACATGTACGGTTATCTGTGATTTAACTACTAGTGAGTAAGGGTGAGTCCCACTACCTGCCCCTTCTGCAGGGTTCAAAGTAGTGAGTTTCATGTCCCCCTCTCTCATAAAGACTCATCCTTTGTTTTTCTCTGCATCTATTAGCCAAAACACTTATCTAAAGCAAAAACACATTCCATTGTTGCAGTTTTTCGTTGGAATGTTATGACACATCCCTCAGATATCAGCTTTGTTAACTGTCAACAAATTAGCATCCTTTCATTCCCAGCGTGTGGACTCATGGGTCCTCTTGGCTCCTGTTGTTACAGAGAGCAGCTCCAAGGCTGCCGTCCAGGGAACATTCCCTTTCCTGACCTTCTGCCCCAAAATTCACCTTCTTGGCAGCTGAATGGCAGGACAGCATCCCTGCAGCTAGGAAAGCTTCCTCTCCTTCTGTAGCACCAGGAGAAAACACGTGGCACCAGATTTACTCACTGTTGCCAGCAGAACTTGAGACAAAAAATATCAGCCCCAGTCCTGAATGAGCTTGGTTATCCGTCCCATCCAGATTTATTTTATATCCTTTATGAAAACAGATGAAGGTCTTGAACAATATCACTTGGATAGTACTTGCAGCAAAAAGCCTAACTGAAAACCTGACCCCCAGTGTCATCCACTGTGCTGAGAAACTGGTGCTAATGGGGGAAACTACAGCCTACAAAGGCGGGAGAAGGAAATAAAAACCCAACTTATCTCTGTTTATCTCTTATCACTAACTGTTCAGTTAGAGAACCGCAGTGGAGAGAAAGTCCCAGTGAATTTTCTGCACCATCCTACAGCCTTAAGTTATGGGTCAACATGGGTCTGAGCCTGTTTTGCTTCAGCAGATTAGCCACAGGACCATCCTTTTGCTCCCTCAGTGAGGCACAAGGTCCCTTTGGAAACCTGATACCATCCCAGGCTGAGCAGTTGTGCTGGAAAAGGCTGAAGGTGGCTGTGCTCTTTGCTGGAGGTGGCGGTGCTCTCTGACCTGCAGCTTGCAGCAAGAGCTAGGTCTGCGGCGCCGTCAGTAAATACTCATGTAAGTAGGCCCGTTGTCGGGATTTAAATCAGTGTGAGAGAGAGCAGGATCTGGGTCCTTGCAATCTGGGGGTTAGAAACCAGTTACTTTGATCACATGATTAGAATTTAGATAAATAGTCAGTGAGTAACCAAGGCATGTCCCCCAAATACAGCAAGCCAGACACACCATTTAAGGGAAATGAGAGAGGAATAACTTCGTTCCAGCCCAAGGCTTATCCCAAAAGCATTCCAGCCCTCAGCTTGAGACACTGGCAGGAGGAAGCTTACTCTTGCAAGTTTCTTCACTAACTTTTGCCTGCAAAATAACTATGCAACTTCACTGCTGTACCATGCTCTGCCAGCAGTATGTTACCTTTACAGTATGCTAATATAGTTTTCTTAAGTAACTCCTATGTATGCCCAAGGCCAATAAATATTTGCATTTAATGTGCATGGAAGACCTACCTTCTGCCTTCTGCTGAAGAGTGTAAGCAGCTGAATCAAACTTTGAAAGAAACCCTTTGACTTTTCTCACCTAGAGATCTAAATTTTAGAAACAGATGTACCATGTCTGATTTTTTGTGGCCCCCAAGCAATCAGGCTGACCATGACAGTACAATAGAGTGAGTGAAGGGGAACTTTGCATGCTTGTTAGTCAACTCTGCTTTCATGCCTCACCCTCACTCTGATTATGCATCCTGACCTTCCTTCTCTTGCTCTTGGTTTTGAGGGACATAAGGTAAATTCAGGGTGAATTTAGGCATGGAGAGAATGGACTTTTGGTATTTTAATGCCAGTCTTGTCTTTTAATGCATGGAAATTGCTGCCTGGTCTCCTGTGAAGTCAGTTTACACTAAGGTCAAAGTCTTGCAAATATTCAATTAGGAGACCAGTCAAGTATGTGGGATTAAGTTGTTTATACAAATGTTTGCAGAACCCGAGTGTGAGTTCACAGGCAGGCACGGGAGCTTTGGTTTCCCAGCTGATCCATAAACAGGGTCAAACACAGTATACTGATGAATGTAGTATACTGACAAAAAGCTGGCTATCCTCAATCCAGTCCTGACTGGAGCTTCAGCACCAGTTCCATGTTGTTTATCAAGGTTAAGTTGGAGGCTGATGAGATTGCAGAATATATAATTTAAAAACAAATTCATACTCTTCACTGGGCACCACTGCATGGGCCTACACGCATACAGGCATGAGAGTGTAGTTGTGAGTGTAAAAGCAGATTCTGCTTTAAGTAAACAAAGAGCTGTAGGAACAAGCAAGAGTGGAAGAGGCCCCATGAAATAAGGTCTGAAGATATGGTGCAGCATCACTCCCCAGAGTTTTCTCTATTTGTTCCTCTTTATTTCTGCTTCTGGTACCAGACTCCTGAGAGAAGCTAGAGAAAGTGCCTGTTTTTTAAACCATGGGAAGATGGAGGAGAAAATTAACTCCTCTTATGGACAGAAGCAAATACTTTCTCAACTCCAGCTTCCATTTTGGTGAGACATGGCAGGACTGATGGACAGTACAGTGGAAGGCAAAACTAGGCAAGGCAGTAAAAGGTGAAAAGTGAAGCATTTCAGGCATTTATGTTTCTGAAATGCAATTTTAACTTGGTTTCATTTTTACAGTAAATTTCTACAGTCTCTCAGGAAATAGAGAAAAAGCAAGGACTCTGATCTGAAAGCATTTGGTGCCTGGTTCCCTGCTTTCTATGCATGTCAGGGCAGGGAGAAATGAAGCCATCAGTGAGCAAACAGGACTTTACCCAACCCCAGTGTGCCAGAAGGAGGAGTTACTGTATTATGTTTGGCTTTTTTCCTGTGAGTAGCTGGCATGAGACTACAGGGAAGTCCCTTATGCCCTTGTATTTTTTTTAGGGTAGTTTCTTTGAACAGCTTGTGGTTATGTTATTGAGAGTATGTAAAAAATATCTTTTGAGATGAAAGGTGCTGTGTCAGTGCAATATGTTGCTTTTGTTGCTTGGTATCTATACTGGAGTTATTAATAGACTGAATTGTCCAAGCATGGATTTTTCACCCCTCCTGCTGCAAAACATATTCTGTATTCCTGTTGCTACAGCATATAGAGCTATGTTACAGCTAGCAGAGTCTTTTACTAAGTGCATCAGTGAACAATGTTTAAACAAAGTTTTAAAAAAAGAAAAGTACTGGCAACAAAGAGATGACTTATCGTTTGCAACTTTAAAAAGGAGCCTGCAGCTATACAAATCTGGAAATAATATAAACTTAACCCACAGGACTGTTGCATTGGTTTTAGAAGAACTTACTTTAAAGCTGGTATGTGGGCTCACTAAGACACTGAGTGGTTGGCAAGGATGCTAACCATTTATGGAATGTGTCTTTGGAAAGGATTAAAGCAAAAACATGTTGCTTCTTACCAGCTCTGAGCTAGGAATATAGCTGTAAGGGGCGAGCATTAAATTTTGAGCATCCAATATGTAAAGCTTTTAAAGAATAAAATTTTTTCTTTCCTTGCCCTCGTGCTTGGGATCAAATTCAGTCCAGACCGGATAGACTAAAAATCATTCCCATCTGACGTCCAGGAAAAGGTCAGGAGTTAAAGGAGTACTGGCAGTGGTGAAGCAGTTCCCAGCTTGTGTAAGTACTATTTGTAAACTACCCAAGATAACAGTCAGCATTTTAGCTCTAAATGTCCCAAGCCTCATATAACTGTGCCTCTTCATTTTCTCCCTCTAAGCTGATTTTTAAAACTGCTTTGCACCAAGTAAAAGCACAATTAAAACTGAAGCCTGAGAACTCAGTTAAAATGCAAAATCCCTGTGATTTGGTTGGGAAAACTTTCGTTTCCTACTGTAATGACTCTCTCTCTGCCTTAGGTACACACAGTCCAGCCCCTCACTATGTTGTCCTCTTCCTGTGGCATACCCCATCCTAGGCTCTGTTTGAAAAAACAGTGACAAATCCCTCTAAGTAGCACCATTTTTCCCTAATAGAGATTCCCTGTTACTAATGAAAACAACATATTTTCCCTCTGTGCGTGTGAGTGGATGTGGTGTTGCATCTGTGTGTGTTTGTAGAAGGCACTAAGACAGGACTTGCAGCCAAACTCAACTTTCTACCCAGTATGGAGGAGAAGAGAGGCATGGTGCATTCTCAGCTCTAACATCAGTATTACCTGCCCAAGTGCTGCCTCCCCTTGGGAAGCCACTGTTTCTCCGCTCTAGCAGGGTGTGTGCAGGGAGAAGTTTCCCCCCAGCAGTAGAGCTCATCCCATGAAAGGCTTCCAACATCAGATGGATGCTGTAGATTGGGTCTGGTGCAAATGACAGAGCTTGTGTGTGTGTTGCAATGGGCTGTGCTCACCTATTGTGTCATTCCTAAGTGCAGGGGTAGAGAGTTACAAAGCAGAAGTGTGCTCTGTGTCAGGGAGCGGCATCAAGCCAGTTGTCACTAGCAATGTGATGGCCTCGTTTTTTGGGCATCTCACAGTGCTGGTAGTCCAAAATATTTGCAGAACTACAGCCACTTGCATAATGCCAGGGTAGATGCTGTTGGAAATGGGACATAGAGGTCTAAAGACAAAAGCTGTTAGAAATAACTCCCAAGAGGGACATTGCCTCTTTTTCTGCAAGCATATCAGCCATCCCCTAGTCACCTACTCTTTCTCCACATGCTTGCCTGGCTATGCAAAAAGAGACCTGGTTCATGGTGGCAGTGCAGTGTGATACAAAGGCGTGTTACCTGCTACTTGTCAACTTTCCTGCAAGTCTTGGTGACTTCAGGGGTGAAATCACAGGTAGGAGTCTGACTCCTGGGTACAGAGCTGGGGACTCTGGATGTGGATCTCTTAGTGGGTCACAGTCATTTTGGAGGGCTTCCACTGACCATGGCAGTTTCTTAACAGATCCTTTCCCTAAGAGACCTGTGTCTCTTTCTCTCTGACCATTCATAAAACCCAGAACTGAGTCCTGTGGAGGTAGTGTGAAGACCTGAGACAGGAGGGGCTTCATTTAAGGGTTATTCACATTAAAGCCTTCCTCCAGAATTTGCACTGAATGACCAAACTGTCTTTGTGGTCTCACTTTGAAATCTTTGATGGCTTACTATGGAAACCAGCTGTGATAGGATTTGTATATGACTTAATTTTCAGTGTTTAGGAAATACTCTGATGTGCTTGCTTTGACAATGAATGTGTACCTCAGTATCATAAAAGCATAGTATCTCATACTCATCGTGAGGCTCTGAGAAAAAATAATGTGGCTAAAACGTGGAGGTGAGTACCTCTTTCTTCTTTAAAGTGAAAATCCTGAAACTATGCCTTCATTGTTTAGAAGAAGTGAATTTGTTTCCAATTGAATGGCATTATATTGAATGCTTTTTGTACCACATTACTTATACTGATGAAGTTCCAGAAAAGGTAATAACAGATGCTCATTGTGAGGGCCCTAATAGGCTCTGATGTCATTGACCAGCTTCACCTGAGGCCTCCATCCACCCCCATGGGCCCAGGAGCCCATTTAAGCTCATCCCCAGATAATCAGTCCTTCTTTAGACTATGTTATAGGACTGTGAGTATCCAGTTCTGCATTTGGTTCTGCCCTCTTGAATAGACATCAGACCTGTGCTGTTGGTAGCTCTCTCCTGGATGGGGCCTTCCAGTGTGATTTGTATGTCTCCAGTCCTCTGTCTGATTCTGTCCCCTGTTGCACCTGAGGGGACTCCCTGGATGGACCCTGGACTTGGGTAGCTGCTTGCTATGCCTGGAGCTGTTGATGGGCCCTGTTACCAGCACCCTGTGGGACTGCCTGACCTGTGTGCTGCCACCACTGCATTACTCTCAGCTCCCGGCTTGCCTGTGCTTGGGAAATTTTGTGCTAAAGGGCTTGGCTTGGCTCCTTTGTGCTTTTCTAAGGTAAGGTGAGAGTGTGTAGCTACTAACAAAGTTAAAAATATGAACTTGAAATTAATCTGGTAACGATAGAATTAATAAGGCCTGTTTTTGTTTTTTCTTCTCCTGTATGGTTTTATGATTATGGTGTTTTGAAGGTACTTCTATTTTCTTCTCCCACATAAAATATCTGTACAGCTGTCTTTGTGCATCCCCTCGTTACTGGCTGAGTGAAAGAAAATAATGTCATATGGCTGGTTTCAAGTTGCTGCTCACTTAACTGAAAGGTCAAACAGCACAGATGACTTCTGAACTACAGCTGCAGCCTTGCTCTCAGTTTAGGTGACAATTTGTATCCCTGTCTTAATGATCTTCTAATTTATTTTTTTTTACAAAAAAACCTGAATGAATTTAATGGCTTTTGAGCCGTTCTTTCAAACTGATTTAAAACTTGCTATTTGTGAAATTTATATTTCCCTGCAGGAAAGGGATGAAAGGAAATAATGGATGGGCAGAAGCCAGGTAGCCTGTTTCCACAGGTGAATACGATGAAAGGCCATCCATGCTTTTAGTGTGAAAAGGGTTAGGGTGAATTCATATGAAATTCATAGAAACTTTACTTTTTAGATTTGTGGAGTAAGGGATGTGACTTTACTGAGTCTGGGCCAATACAGAATTATCAAATATAAGGAAAGAAATAGAGTGAAGAAGCAGGACAAGGGAACTGGTGAGAGAGGCAAAGGGAAAAGGCAGGTCCACCTTGGTTCAAAACAGGATGAAATGTGAAGAAAACTTAATTTAAGAGAGGTTAATACTGGCAAAGTATTAATGTCACAATGGACATGGGCTGGGAATATGTCTGTACTGTCATCTCCCCCTCTCCTTCAGGTGGTGAACCCCCTGCATGTGTGTGATGCTGGGGAGCTGGGATTTCCCGGCAGGAGGTAGACTTTGAAAGTTAGATGTTAAGCACATACCCAGCAGTACCTGGACTTCCCATGAGGAAAGCTGCCCTATGGCCAGGAGTAGCTTTCCTGTGTCTGCCCAGAAGAAATTTTCACAAAGCAAAAAAACCTCAGTTGAGTAAAGTGGAGGTGACATTCCTGCTAAAAGTGCTATGATGTTCCTGCTAAAAAAGTTGCTAATAAAGCCTGGAATGCTTTTGGAATGGAGCATAGAAATAGCCCAGACAAAGAACTTTGCATCTTCCTGTGGAAGTGTGTTCCTTGGGAAGCAGACTCTGTTCAAGGGCTTTGAATGCTCTTGGTTTCTTTTGGTATTTGCAAAGATACGGTACACCTTGGCAGGAAGACACTAAGAGATACATTTGTGTTTGGAGGTGCTTTGTGCAGGGTGGTTGGCTGCAAAAGATCAACCTTGAAGACTCCATCAAGGGGAGTGATGGAGCCAAGAGATCTGGTCAGAATCAGTAGCTCTAAAAGCATATGGGTTTAGTGATGGATGTACAAGATCAGAGCAAGTGATGCTTTTGCCAGAGGCCGCAAACAGCTCTGTCTGGATTGTGGAGGTTCACTGGTTATTGTCAGCCACCTCACTTGGAGGTCCAGTGGAGAGGAAGGTTGGACAGACATTGCTGGATTTTTGCACCAGTGAATGATGAACTGAGTAAATTGTTGCCTACCAAAGATACTAGTGGTTATTTCATGTTGTCTGGGACAGCTGGTGTTTGTCAGATTCTCTGTTCAGAATTCTTGATGTCTGAGCCTTTGACTGCTCAGTGAAGACTGCAATTTTGAGGAGTTTGACTAAATGTCTACAGACTTGGGGGAAAAAAAAAATCACATCTGGCATTTCAATTGCCTTTATAAACAGTATTTTAAGAAAGTGGCAAAATGAGCTTCCAAACACTGTCATTAAGTATCCTTGCAAAGTCTGTGCTACTTTGAGTGATCCTTGAAGAGGTAAATGGTACCTGGGACATGTAGAGCCAGCAAGGCTCACTCAACCTTGCATGTGACCAGGTCTCTTTGTTAATGTGAGTCTTGGCACAGCGGGATCCACAGTCCTAGGGGAAGTACCAGAGAAGGATGTATATCTTTGAAATGTTCTTGCTCGCTAAACCAGTTCCCAAAGGAGGTATGTTCTGCTGAGCCTGGGATCTGTATCTTAGTATAGTAGCTGCAGGCAGACTGTAGCTTGGTTTTGGTCAAAACAATTCTACCTTCTGGTTTATTTACAAGCAAAACAGGCCTTTGAGACCTGGCCATCTTCTTTCTGCCTTTGATCAATCTCTTAAAGATGACCTAACTAAAGAGGAGTTTTACTTGCTTTTTCTCGTACCAGCAGCTTGTACTGTCCCATGGTTGCAATCTCCTTTCTTCTGACAACTCCATACAGCTCAATGCTGCTCCCAGGCATGTACACACACTGCGGAGCTGCAGACTGTTTTTATTGTGGAATGTCAATGGACCCCATAATTGTTATTAATAGGAAAAAATAATTTTGAGTCTAGTGATGAGGCTGTTTTAGAGTTAAAGGGTTTCCAGACTGGAACTGTAGAAGGAAGATTGATTGCTGGAGGTGAGGCAGTTAACTTGCAGAAATTATTATGAATGGTTGCAAGGGTGTTAGACAGAAAACAGGAAAGGTTTGAGTTTAAGTTTTTGAATCCTGTCAAGGATACTTGCATTGGAAAGGCTTTAACTGGCCCTCTAAGAGTTCAGTGAGACTAATAGTTTTAAGTGCCTGGAAAAATATTGAATGTAGGACTGTGGTAAAGAAAGGTGCTCTTAAGGAACAAACACCTTGCCTGCACCAAAAGGCAGATGGAGCTGAAAAGTTACAAAGCATTCATGATACCTGGAGTGTTACTGTCTAGGTACACCCTACTGCCTTTTGTGTGAGTGGTCCTGGACTCATTAGAGATGTGGACTATTTCAGAGGAGTTGCACAAGTCACCCTGGGTGTGCAGTCAATGCAAGTTTATCTTTGTGACCTTGTTTAGACCCCTTTGAAAAGGGCAATGTAGGAAGGCTGAGCTAGTTCGTGTGAAGTTATGGGTTCAGGAACTGAGCTGTCCTTACACTTTTTCTTCTGCGGCTTTACTGCTCTTATGACCCCCCTAGTAAATGCTCTGGAAAAGAACCTGGAGCTAATTAAGAGGGTCATTTTTGTGGCATTGGCTAAATGGAAATGGAATCACTCCTCATTTGCATAAACAGAGGTCTGGCAGCTCACTGCGCCTTGCTGGAAAACAAAAGGGACAAGGTCTGAAATATATTTCACAAGAAACACAATTGTTTAAAATGAGGGTTTACAGATCTGAGTGCCTAGATAATAAATATGTGCCTTAATGTGATTCTGTTCTACCCCTTAGTTCTGAGGAAGGTCTTCAGACATCTGATCCAAGGCTGAATTTTCAAAGCTGTGTAAGGACATGTAATGTTCAGTGCCCCAATACCCTGCCTGTCCTATTGTTGCACAACTAATAATGTGATTAGATGACCTCATTACCTCAGGAAAAGGGATACTTAGGTTGCCTTTTGTGTTATGATGTAATTATGGGCATTCTGGTTTATTCTGGCAACTGTCTGGGCTTGAAGCAATCATGTTTAATTTTAAATGAAAACAATTGGATCTTCTATACTTTTTATAGTCGATTTTGCAGTAGATTGCTTACCTGTAAAGGAGATTTCATTGTTTACTGAGATGGTTCATAACTGCATGGTAGACCTGATTAAATTTGATCATTGCTGGATTTCTAGGTTCAAAATCAAAATCTAGAGCTGAGCTCAGTTCTGCTGTCCAGGCTGAAATGTAGAAAGGGTAGGTGTGACAGTGAGCTTATCCAGTATTGACAACACTGAACATTCCAGTATCATGAATTAGGCTCCTCCTGAATTCTGTACTTGGCTCAAGTAAATGAGACTTAGAAAAATATCAAGTTATCCTTTTTCTTTTCTGTTCGCTTGCGAACCTCTAGGGCTATGCTTAGGTTATATTTTCAGTTTTTCACCCCTGCAATAGTAAGGTCATAGTTTCCAAGGAAGCCTGTAATTCTCACACGAGCTTTTGTCTCCAGGTGCTCTCAAATATTGCCAATTATTTAAAAACTTGAAATAAAATGTTATTAGGCCTTCTGACTTTAAGCTAGAACAATGGACTTGTTAAAATATTTATAGTCAATGTTAGGGTAGCCTGTGGGAATTGGGTTTGAGAGTTTCATTCAGATTCTTTTATTTCATACATACATTTACGTTCTTTCTGAGTAAGCAGCGATTGCTGTAGAACTGGGAGATATGGTTAGGTCTGATACCTCTGCAGAGTACTGTCCTAAGATGTAGTTTTGGCCAATAAGGCATACTTAATTCTTCTGTTTAGCATAGTGTATATCTCATGGTCTGGTGATGGTACTTGGTCCTAGCAGTCTTTATGCCACATTGCTTTCTGCCCTCCTCTGTTTTGCAATTTTACTGTCCCTGTCCCATGATATCTGAAAGCATTGACGATTCCCTATTGCTCAGTATCCTGTGAGGACAAGAGGTGCTGATCTCATTTAAAGTGAGAATCTAGCAGCCTCAGACAGCCAGGATGCTTGCCCAGATCATGCAGTAAGATGCTTTCAATGGCAGGAGCAAATTGTGGGAATCCTGACTTCCAAGGCTCATTTACACTGAACATATTTCAGTTGGTTGTAGAAATACTACAGAAATTGAAGGCTTTCCTAAGCTGCTTGCGTTTTATAGCATGCTTTTTACCCCAAGCACACACAGATGTAACTTGGATGTTCTTCCAAGAGCTAAAATTAAGGTCTAATCAGATAATAAATAGTTCTACCTGAACCAATTCTAACTTCTGTGAAACCACACTTACAAAACAGAGTGTTTCTGTTTGTCCTGCTCCAACCACAGGAGAATGTGTCCTCACACAAGAGGACTATGCTGTTTTCAGTTTATCAATAGAGTGTGTTCAGAGTCTGGTATTTTTTTACACATGTGTTTTATTGCAGAGTGCTTTGTTAATTCTTCAGTCTCTTTCTTTTCAAACTAGACAAACCCATGTAATCAATCTCAGATCCAGTGTTCTGCTTACCTGCTGTTGCCCAAACACATAGACTCTGCTTGCCCTCAAGCTTTTTCATCTTTTGGCAGCTGCTCTCATTCCAATTACAAAATACCCTTGGAAATTCAATACCTCATTTTTCTATTATTTAAATTATGGCTCACATTGTAGTTCAATGAATTTAATTAAAGCATTTCCTTACACACATGGTGTCCATGTGGACAGGGAATAAGAACTTTTAAAGCTAGGCATATGTAATAATTGCAACACAAAAGATTGTTCTTCTTATTACATCCTTCAGGTAAGATGAATGTTCATATTGCCTGGAGGAAGACATAATCTGTATGAGCTGGCTTGAAATCCTTAGGTAGCAGAGGGAATAATCTGTTTTAAATAACGAATGACCATATTGTAAGTTCTGACCTAGTTTGAAAGTCTAGGAGTAAAAAAAACATGGGGCTAATCAAATGTTGGGCCTATTGTGTAGAAACACTGCAAACCAGTGCCAAAACCTGGGACATGAGCGTTCTGTTCTAGAACCAGTGATAACGGTGGGGTGGAGATCATCACCTCTATACCTGTTGGTTAGAATACACGTGTGACCTGTTTCAGTCCAGTGAGGCAGGTTAAGTTTAAACAGTGGGGATGGTTGTCCTTTGATAATGTGGATCTTTTGGACAATAGTGGGCTAGGGAGTAGTGTTAGCGATGGTGGAGGGAGTGATCCTGTGTGGATGGAGCTCAACCTAAAAGTTACTTCACAGCCTTGAACTACCTGCACTTAGCCAGGCTATTTTGCAAAATAAAAAGTGAACATGCAAATTGTACCTATCAAGGACCTTCTATTGAAATAGGATGCAGCGTGAACTACAGCCAGGTGCGAATCTCAGTTGTGAAACCAGAGCCCTGTGCTGCCTTCATACACCAGCAGTCCTTGAGCTGCTGATGTGTCTTCTTTCAACTTGTGTTTGCTACCCGTGGGTGTCTCAGTCACTGTGTTTCCAGGACTGGGCTGCTAACCCACTTCATTAGGCAACTCAGACCTTTGTGAGGTATTGGAGGGGTGGACCAGGACTGTGGCTTCCCCCTGCAGATCTGGGGGCTACCCAGTGGGGTTGGGGCTGCCTCCCATGCTACCTCACCCCTGGGGCCCTTACCAGTTACTGGCTGCTGAAAGGGGATTGTGATGAAAAAAAGTCTCACTAAGTTTACCAGATCTGAGTGTTAATTTTGTGTAGGAGTTTGAGTCTCTAGAAGATCCAAAGCTGATGTGTCCTTGAAGAAGGTATGATTTTTTTTTTTTAACTTCACTTTCTAATGAACTGGGGAGGATGCTTAGCTGATAGCAGTACTTCTTGTCTTCTCTCCACCTTCCTGCAAGTCTGTGGGTTAAGTTTGATGAAAGCTGGCCAAAGATGTCAATTTCAACATTCCTTCTTTCAAAAGAAAAGAAACAAAACCCCAAAAGGGAGCAGATGCAGTATGGACTTGTTGTGTATTTGGTTTGTCCCACCAGCTGTCTGGTCAGCTTAGGACTGAGGTGGCCAACTCAGCCCATGCTGCTCCATTGGTTGCTATCCCTTGGCTGGCTGGGGAACCACATCGAGAGATGAAGGTGCTGAGATGTTTGTTCCCTGGGCAAGGGGAAGTTAATTTGCAAGTGAAGTTAGAAGTGAGGGCTGACATTATAATGGATCTGGGGCTGAAGAAGCTGCAAATATTTTGGTGGTGCTGGGAAGTGAAGTTTAAGGAGGTGGGCTATAACTCATAAATAGCTGACCTTCAGTAGTGCTCTTATGCAATGTCTTGTTTCCACTGGAGTATACAAGTTGTCATTATGGATCAGGCTAGTGGTCTGTCTAGTCTGCTAACAAACATCTCTGTGAATGGACAGCATCAGATGCATCAAGAGAAAATTGTAACTGACAGTTGTGGAATAACTACTTAGTCCTAAGCAGTGGATGCTGTAAGTCAATCTTCCTTTCCCATCCTTGGATACAGCTGCTTGTTTATGGCTGCTGCCTTCAGAAATAGAAGATACTATGCTTGCAGGGGTGTGTGAACATTTGGAATGGCTGAAGCTTCTCTTGTCCCAGACAGACGTTGACCCTGTGACTCTATAGTAGAGTCTCTTTGCCCTCTTGACAAGCCTGGAGTGTTTAACTGTTATCCTTTGCTCCCCAGTCCACATGCTTTCTTAGAAAAATCACAAAGTAAATGCAAAACTAGCTACTCATAGTTAAGATAACACAAGTAAACACTCGCAACAAATTCGCTGGGAAAGTTGCTGCTACATTTGACATACAATCAAGCCTTCAAAAGACAGGAAACTAAAACTGTCAAATATGCAAATTCAACTCTGTTTATGGTCCTTCTGAGCCATATAGTTGACTTTACTGGTTTTAGATGGTTTTGCAAAGCCATTTTCTCAATCCCCTTAATGTAAGTGATTCTATTTCACCATGATTATGCCACTATGGAGATCTGACTGAACAATTTAGTATTCTAGCAAGATGATTTATCCCAAATGTAAACTGCTTGCATTAAAAAAACCCCTGTAGTTTACTAGGTTCTTTTCTTCCCTTGTTCATAGCTCAAATTGTGGATATGGCAACTGCTTGCCTCTTCTACTTTGAAAACTGGAGATTGGTTTGCATAACTTTAAGAGTAGTTTAGCAGCTTGTCTTGGGCAGGTATTGCTAAATGAAAGAAAATACATTCATATTCCAAATTCTTGCTAATCATGGGCAGTTCTGGTAATGTTATGTTGGTCAGGCTCTTTCCTGAATGCAAGGTAGTAAGAGGAATATTCAGGGCACAAATTGATTATGTTACTAATGAAGCATGTGCTTGCTCAAGAACTGAAATGTGCTGTGTAGCAAATACTGTTATAACATCTTAAAGCTGGGGTAGTCTCAGTGGGATCATCTACACTCAACAGCTTGTGATAACACTTTGAGTTAAACTATTGCTGTAATTGTATGTACGAAGGGAAAACAATTGTAAATGATAAATTAGTTATGTACACAACTACAGGACCTCTGAACTTTAGAAACAAGTCACAGTTATAACATTCTTCTTGGCTCAAATATCCTAACAAGGAAGCTACTTTAAGATAAGTGTAACCAATGGTTAGCTTATTGATAGCTTGTTTTCCTAAAATGTGAATTTTTGTAGCACTTCCATCTACAATGATTTTAAAGTATATCTCAATATAGTAACTGCTTTCTCAGTAACCAAAGTACTGTATATCTGCTTGAAGTATGGTGCCAATGTGACTTTTATTATGTTTTAATTTTCCTTTGCCTTTCCATGATATCAGTGAGAACAAATGTGTTACCAGCTGCACTGGGTACAAACATATCCCAGTTGCATCTGGCAAGAATTTGGGGGAAATCTACTGTGAAGCAGAACTTGGAAGAACTTGTTCTATTTTAATAGTGATAAACTTCCAAAACTTGTTTCCTGAACCCTTTAGACATATGAAAAAAAAAAACCACTAATGAGTGCTTAAAAGGGGCCTCTTCAGTCAGTCTGCCTTTCCTTGGAGGATGTTGTCATAAGTAATGAAAGCACGTACAGTGTGCTCTATTTATAACTTAGGAAATATGCTTAGTACCAATGTCTTTGGCCACATAACTTTTATTGTGTCTGCAGAGCACTTACTAAGCTGTTCTGTTTTGGAAGCGCAAAAAAGTTTATAAGGGCTGTGCAACCTCCTCCCAACTCCTATATTTCAACAAGACTGAAAGGATGTGCTCAGGTGGCCAAGAAGGCCAATGGCATCCTGGCTTGTGTCAGCAATAGCGTGGCCAGCAGGGACAGGGAAGGGATCTTACCCCTGTACTCGGCACTGGTGAGGCCACACCTTGATTACTGTGTTCAGTTTTGGGCCCCTCACTACAGAAAGGACATTGAATGACTCGAGCGTGTCCAGAGAAGGGCAACGAAGCTGGTGCAGGGTCTGGAGCACAGGTCGTACGAGGAGCGGCTGAGGGAACTGGGGGTGTTTAGTCTGGAGAAGAGGAGGCTGAGGGGAGACCTCATCGCCCTCTACAGCTACCTGAAAGGAGGGTGCAGAGAGCTGGGGTTGAGCCTCTTTAGCCTAGTAGAAAGTGACAGGACAAGAGGGAATGGCCTCAAGTTGCACCAGGGAAAGTTCAGACTAGATATTAGGAAGTATTTCTTTCCAGAAGGGGTTGTTAGGCGTTGGAATGGGCTGCCCAGGGAGGTGGTGGAGTCCCCATCCCTGGAGGTGTTAAAGAGTAGGGTCAATTTAGAGCTTGAGGATATGCTGTAGGTGGGAACTGTGCTAGGCGAACAGTTGGACTAGACAATCTCCAGGGTCCTTTCCAACCTAGATCATTCTGTGATTCTGTGATGTATCGCATGTGTCCAACCACAATGGCCTTTATTCAGAACCCGCTGTACGTGGGAGTCTTCCTTTTGGCTTCAATATATGCTGGATGAGGACCTTTGGCAGTATCATCATTAGCAGTGTCTTTTACTCAGTGCATGTGCTAAATTTAAGTGAAAATGTGTCAAAGAAATGCTGTTTGCATGTTGCTCTTGAAAGTTGGGTGTGGTGGTGGGACATTTCCCTTGTCCCTCAACAAGCTGAAAGAATGATTTGGCTAAATAACTTATCACTCATCCTGTTAAAGTGTGTTCTGTTAAACAGATTTAGTTTGGATTTAGCAAGGGAACAATGTATAGGTCTAGAAAATGATATTCTACTTCTGTTAGAAGGCTCTCTTGGTGACCAAATAAAGCTCATTAGTGGTGATGGTGTTGATGCACTTCCATATGGTTACCACTGTGGGCCTCATGGAAGTCACAAACTGAAGGCCTGACCTGGCTTGCAGAACCCATGTGGACGCCTGATATGGAGAGACCTTAACTTGACAAGCTGGGTTTGCAGGCCTGGTGGTTGGTGTTGTGTATGTTGCCTTAGTGTGCTCCTTCCTAGTGGAAATGTCCTGTAGCTGACTGAGAAACCTATGATCAGGAGCTTCCTAAGATGCCTTTTTGACAGTCATTCTAAGAGGAGAGCTTTGCATGTACAGTTAAAATCATAGGTCTGGATGGCTGTGGGGTTTGGGGTAATCTCTACAAGTTTGAGATAAAGACAGCACAGGTTTTTCAGTATTTCTCGGCTGAGGCTGTCAGGAGCCTGATTGTGTTCTTGATTAAGCCATTGGGATTAATTATCTAGGTCCTGGCCAGCTTCAGGTGAATGAGCTTTGCCACCTTCCTGCTGAGGTGGGAAACTGTTCCTCAGTTTCCCCCAACACTTCTTGCGTATCTGCGATGCAATTAGCTGTGCCATGCTACTAGTTCCCAGTGTGTACTGGCAGAGGGCAACATACTTGTGTTGTACCTTCCACCAGTGCTGCCTTCTGTGCTTGGGTTCTCATCTGACTATGTAGGCAATTTGTCAGCCTTGTGGACTTGGAGTAAACTGCATGGGTAAAAGAAAAAAAAATCACTCCTGCACAGCTGACTCTTTTTAAGGGAAAACAGATCCTAGGAACGCAATCTCCCAGTCCCCATATATGGAAGGAATGGCTTGGGCATGGCATTTCTTAATTAAGAAAAGCATGGCAACTAGCCAAAAAAAAAACAACCTATAAGTTGCTTATTAGTATATGGAATGCCAAAATTGCCAGTTCTTCTCCAAGTCGTAGGCATATGGCAAGAAACTCAAAGTTGCTTGAAAAAACTTATTTTATTTTAAAATGTCTGCCCAGTAGAATCACTTGCTCTGTGTAGTTTGAGATTTTCAGTGGCAAGTAGGTGCACAATAAGGGTTAGGAAAGATGCGTGAATGAAACATTTATGTAAATATAAATGACAGTGGGAGACCATGTATGGTTTACATCACTGCATGTTTTAAAATCAGTCCTGTATCTCACATTTCTCATTTTAGTCAGAATTGAAGACTTTTTTTAAACCCCAGTTAAACCACTTAATACAGGGATTACCTCATGCTACTTCATACCTAAATACCCAGACTAGGGCATGGCCCAGCAGATACCATTTACAAAATGATGGAAACAGCTTCTGCCCAGTATTTCTATGTATGTGTTTTCTCCACAGTCAGATTCTTGGATTTTTGTTGGAAAATTGGAAGGCAGAAAACTGCTCACCGTAGTCTGGACAAGAATGTAGGTATCTAAATTAATGTTACCAAATGTCTTGTTGAGTGCAAGGTCGAGTACCCAGGTTAACTGTTTTGATTTGATTTGGTGGCATGTTGCATGGGTTTTGCATGTGTGCAAGTTAGCACACAAGGTGAAGAGCCACAGAAAGGATTAGATTAATCTTGGGGAGATTTTCTGAAAGCATTTGTGATCATACTCAAATTACCTGTGTAATCCCTGCAATGTTGTACAGCAGAATTGCCACTAAATCAGGTAAGGGAGGGATTGTTCCATGTAATAACTTGTTTGTTCTTTCTGGTCTCCCTTCAAAGGTGTTTGCTCTTTACACAAAGGGATGCTCAGGTTCCCTCTGAAGATCTTGATTGTGCTGCTCAGGCAGTGGTTCCATTTTGCAGCGTGCCTCTGAAAATACTTCAAATCTTTCAAATGGCAACACTTCATATCAGTGGCTCCAACTGTAGAAATAAAATGTTCTACTGAGTTTATACGCCAACCAAATTTAACCTGGAAACCAAATGTTACATATTTTTTTTCCCTTTGTGGATATGCGCACTAAAGATTCTGCAGCATGTCTTTTTCTTAAACTTACTTTTTTATGATCCCCAAATAGTCTACCAAGTGTTGGGGTTTTTTTCCCTTCCCCTTGTCCCTGGTTGGTCCCAGCAGGCAGTGTGGGCATTGCCCAAACTTGTTTATTCTGGAAATCTGCCTATGTGACCCACTGTCTTTTTGGATGTATATGAGACTATTTTTTTAGGTTCTCCATCTATTGCCTTTGAATAGCAATTGTTGCCATTCCAAATGATTTGTTGCAATGACTAGTCTTTTTTCCATTAGTTTTTATAAAAAGCAATTCAAACAACTCTTTAAGAGAAGCAATGCATACAGTAGTCAGTCTGGACAAATCCATGTATTACAGATTTTAACGTAATTATATAAAATTTACTCTGCTTTTGATCTTCATTTCAATTATCAATCTAGCTTGAGAACTGCAAGTCATTAACCTTATGGCAGCTTGCACATTTTAGACTGAGGACAGCTCTGCTGAGATTTCTAGTCTCAAACTTTGCCACTTTTAAAGTCCAAACCAGTATATTACAGAGAAAATGTTCACACTAAATGTTTATTCAAATATAAATACTTAAACTTTGTTCAAAGCTGTTGCTCCACAAACTTAATCTGATCCCTTCTTCATGCTGAGCCTTCCTATCTTTCTCTGCCATCCTATTTGAACACTCTGTCTTAGCATTAGAGGATACCATTTTATTATTAAGAGATTAATAGAAAGATCTATTTTGTGTATTTCACCTTGTCGCAGGTTTGCTTCTGGACTGTAACCATATGTAGAGCCATTTAAATTGGCATGTGTTTGTGAAATACCGTACTTCAATAGTACATTTGTCATCCAAATGGCCACTGCGTGATCAACTACGTGTTTTGTAGGGTTAGTTCAGTTTGTGGAGGTGGTGTTGTCTGTCAGACATGAAGGACCTCTGAACAGAAGTCGTGATGATGGTGACTGGGTAATGAAAGTTGTTTGCTTAAAAAAATGCAGCCGAAGTCTGCTCTACTTATATGGGTATTTTTCGTTGGAATTCCATAGTAAGACTGTGAACACTTGTACCTATTAAGACATCTTTGTTGTTGCTGACCCTGTGGAATTTGCTTGATGTTCTGTGACTGCTGTATCGTTAGGAGATCAAACATAGTTGAAACTATCTGGTACTTGAGATAGTAGGAACCAAAAGTTCCCTTTTTATCCTGGAGCTGCTGTGTTGCAGCAAGCAAGTCACAAGTGGTGTTCCTCAGGGCTCGGTGTTGGGACCATTTCTGTTCAACATCTTTATTGATGATCTTGATAAGGCCACAGAGTGTATTATCAGTAAATTCACAGATGACAACAAGTTAAGTGGGAGAGTCAATCTGCATGAAGATAGGGAGGCTCTACAGAGAGACTCGGATAGATTCAGTCGGTGAGCCAACGTTAATGGGATGAGCTTCAACAAGGCCAAGTGCCAGGTCCTGCACTTGGGCCACAACAACCCCAGGCATGGCTACAGGCTTGGGGAGGTGTGGCTGGAGAGCTGTCTGGAAGAAAAGGATCTGGGGGTTCTAACTGACAAGCAGCTGAACATGAGCCAGCAGTGTGCCCAGGTGGCCAAGAAAGCCAACGGCATCCTGGCTTGTATTAGAAATAGTGTGACCATCAGAAGTAGGGAGGTGATAGTCCCCCTGTGCTCTGCACTGGTGAGGCCACACCTGGAGTGTTGTGTCCAGTTTTGGGCACCTCAATACAGGAGAGATATCGAGCTGCTGGAACAAGTGCAGAGGAGGGCAACAAAGCTGGTGAAGGGCCTGGAGAACAAATCCTATGAGGAGTGATTGAAGGAGCTGGGACAGTTCAGTTTGAGGAAGAGAAGGCTGAGGGGAGACCTCATCACTCTCTGCAGCTACCTGAAAGGACATTGTAGAGAGGTTGGTGCTGGTCTCTTCTCATAGGTGATTAGTGACAGAACAAGAGGGAATGGCTTTAAACTGCAACAGGGGAGGTTCAGACTGGACATTAGGAAAAAAATTTTCACAGAAAGAATGGTTAGACTGTGGAACTGGCTGCCCAGAGAGGTGGTGGAGTCACTATCCCTGGACGTATTTAAGGGTCATTTAGATGAGGTGCTGGAGGATATGGTCTAGGGGAGAACTTTGTAGAGTAGGGCTGATGGTTGGACTCGATGATCCCAAGGGTCTTTTCCAACCTGGATGATTCTATGATTCTAAGCTGCCAAGTCCCAAAGGGAGAATTTGATGTGTGCTTTGTGTGTATAGAACCATAGTAACTGACCAAGCTGGGGACACCCAAGGAACCTCTCTGTATATTGTCCTGGTCTCTCTTAGGGTGGTGTGATGGGCAGAATTCCCAGGGAGGCTGGTGTGGCTGAACTCTCATGGTCTTGCCTAGCAGTTTGCTCCAAGTAATCTTTTTACCTTTCTGGAAGGGAAATTTGTCTCTGAAAATTGATGATTTCTGAATACTTTTATATTATAACAAGCTTTTGAAAATTTATAGGGAGAAGACATTAATGTTATCTCTAACCAAACATTCCCACCTTGGGTGACAACTAAAATTGGTTCAGCTGTCCCAAACTTCATGAAAAGCTGAATAACAGTTGTCAATATTTTCCGAAGTCAGCAATGAAATTTGTCCTGATGTTCAGAGGTGTTGAGTGACTCCAGGTCCAGTATTTTCCACCTTTCAGACTCAGGTCTCACAGGTGCATACCATATTTTCTAAGAAAGTGGTGGCTGTACTTACATTTTGTTGGATCCTTTCTAGAATGACTAGATGACTGGAGATGTATGTGATCCCCCTGAGGTACCATAGTTTTATAAAGTGCTCATATATCTTATGTAACCCAGTCTGTATTCCAGTCACCTCGATGGTACTAAATACCTTTTTTTTTTTTTTAACATGCCACTGCTGAAATGAATGTGACTTATTTGTGGACTGAGGTAAGCTGAAATCTGGTATCAGAAAGCTGGCTCTTTTGGTAGTGGTGAGAAATGGAAAGAAATAAACATTGCCACTTTCTCATTAATGCAATTACCATACCCCATCAAACATGTGCTGATAAATTTGAGAGGCTTATACTATGCATTAGACATATGCATTCATTAGTGTAGCCATCATAAAATAAACAGGGGAGTGTCCAGCATGGGGAAAACTTCAGAGAACAAGAGCTCACATTATACAAAGCTATGATGATAAATGTCTCCTGTGGCATAATTTTAACTCTTACCATCTGTGATTCCCTATTGCTATAGCAACTTAAAGTAAATATTAAAAATCGTTTGAAACCAGGAAAAGCACAGCAGGGAATGTCTGTCCTCAAAGAAAACAAGCCATCAATGTGACCAGGCAATGGCAGGAAAATGGACTGATTAGAACTTCAGGAGTTTCAGCTTGGAAAATTTTCAATATGCAGGGGTGGGTGAGAGAAGGATCCCAAAACAGTGTTTATAAGCGGTTTTAGCTGTGCTACCAAAACATTATCAGATCCTCAGTGCTGTACATGTCATCTGTTTTCAACTTTGAGCTTGAGAAGTAATTTAACTGTTAGGAGATTTGTGTATATATAAAATATGATTTTACTTTTTTGATAGATGTGTGAGTATTTTGTTGTTGTTGTTGAACTAGGGAGGGATGGAGAGCCCTTCTGATGAAGATTTTAAAAGCTATGAGCACTACAGTGCTGTTCATCAAATTATGCTGTTCAAATAGTATTACAACTGAGTGTTTAGGTCAAAGACAAGGCTTAAAAGGAGAGCTGCACTTTTCATGCCAGGTCAGCACAGGAGCTGCTTCCAGTGGATCCTTTCTGGAAAATACAGGAGCTGAGCCCCATAGAGCAGGAAAAACTGACTAGGGACAGAAGGAAAGAAAGGATGAAAGACTGCATTTAGTGGAAAGGGCATGAAGAACTGCTTAAATAATTGAAAGTGTTGCAAAATATCAGAGTTCCTCAAGAACCTAGGAACTTTACTCTTTCAGAGTGGGGAGGGGGGCCATAAATTAACTGGGGATGTTTTATCTAAAGAAATCCTTGACTGAAGAATAAGCTTTGCATGGAAAGAAATGCCCTGCTTGGGGGAATTGCTAGCTGTTCTGGGTGTGCCCTTGCTTTACTCTACTTGCAATGAAGATCTGTTTAGCTTCTTTGGTGAGTGCTCCTGTATGCTTTTTAGTGTTCCATTTCATTTGGCAGTTACTTCAAGAGTGACTGATGATAAAAGATGAGAAAACAAACTCAGATTTGGTATTAGGCAGTAGCCAGGGAACTTAGATGTAATTGCTGCTGTGTAACACCCAGCACAGCTCTGTGCAGTGTGTATACCAAGGTGAACTTAATGCATAAGATCTCATTTGAGCTTGTAAACCAACACCGCCTGGATATACAAAACAGCCTGAGAATCCATCTGCCATCAGCACAAATTAAGGGTCTGTGCCTGAGTTCAAGGTGCATGAGACCAGAGGAACATAAATCATAAAATTTGTTTGGCTCTGTCATCACTGATGATCTGATAGACAGGCTTTTATCTGCACCCTTGTGGTTTGCTCTGTGGCAATGGCAACAAATGCAAACTCTAAAAGGCAGCCAAATGTAGATGCTTTGATTTGTAGGAAAGCTCTGACCTACCAGAACTGTATCTTTTAGGGAGGAAAAGTCATGTGAGTTCCAGTTACAGCTACTGTATGTCTGAATTTTCCAAGACAGGTCTTTTCTTCCCCTCTTTCATTCTCTGCCTTCTCAGAAACCTTGGTATAATCTGAGTTGTCTGTATTTGGCCAGAGTTGCTGATCAGTGCTGCGCTCAGCCTGCTGTATATCTGGAAATTGTGGACACTTCCATGGCACAAAACCAGGCTAACTGCACAGCTTCTGTGCAATGAGTCAGCTGCTGTGGAAGTATTGAGAGCTGTTGACTATGTTCAGAACAGCTGCTGTATGTATGCAATAAGTCTGATGCACCTCAAAAGTGTTAGGCTCACCTGCAAACCCACTTGAGGTAGGTCCAAGGTTTCTCACAAGGCTGCATATTCTTTCTGCCAATCAGAACAGAAAGGCATCTTGTGTGTTGTGATCTGGAAAAATCTTTCCCAGTCTGGATGTGATCTGGGAGACCTGTACCACATTCTCCTTACTGATACAGCTTTTCCCTGGTTTGCTGTCCTAGTCCCATGTGAACCAGAGAGCCCCCACAATGCTGTCACTGAGACTTCTGTTTTGAGAGGTGATAAAGGAAACCAGTGCTTTGACCTATTACGATATGTCGTAAGGTACAGTTTGAGTCTTCATGTTGGCAATCCTGTGTGTCCATGGGGGATTCCCACCCCTATGACAAACCAAAAATTCCCCAAATCCCATCTGACTCCAGCTAATCAAATAGTTCAAAGCTTCACCCAATTCATCTGGGCTACAAGTATTCATTGTGCAAAAGGGTTGCTTTGGAACCTGTAGAAGAATACTGTGCAGTCTTGTGAGCCTCACTTTTAAAATTTTTTTCCTTGTACTCCATTTCTGTCTGCTTAGATTGTAGGGAATCCATGTTCATATCAAAGTGTTTTCTGGCATGCTGCATTAAGGAAAGGGTTTTCCAGGAGTTCTGGGAATAATCCAATTGCTTGGAAGTCCTGCTGGAAATACTGCTTGGAAGTTCATAGAAAATAATAAAACTTTAATGTATCTGCTCAAAATAGGTCATTATTCAATAGTATATCTAGCTGGACGTGGTGGAGATGCGTACATAAGTGTGCTTTGTTTGACTGTGCTCAGTGTGTATATTACTTAACACAGACTGTGAACTTGGCAGTCTCTTCAAACTACTGAAGATAAAATGTTTCCTGCTTTGAGGAATTTACAGCCTAGATAGACACTTCAGGAAGACAGAAAATCCAACAGCAGCTCAAGATGGAAGAGTTCATTTTAGGAAGTTTATCTCTACTTCATGATGGTGATGACATAATTTTTATTTGGAGGAGTAGGATTTATGCTGAGGTACTTCCAGTTTTTATGCCACTCTCCTTACATATTGCACTAGATGGTCCCTGCTGCAAAGGTTTGAAATATCAACTAGATTAAGAGATCTGATGTCTGCTTCCCAAAATTCCACTGTGTTGTCAAATGAAAGCAGAAAGCTGATGGAAGACATAGAGTGCAAAAGGCCTGCCATATTTCACCAGGATTTACTCTGACATCTGTATGTAGCTAGCCTGATTTTTCTGTTTTTTGGTTTTTTTTTTTGACACAAATAGCAGCAACATAACTGAGATCAGCAGTCAGCAGCATGAATACTTTAATTCATCTTGAGAATTCAAATTATTGGTTCAGGGGGGAAGTGATAGCCATGCAATTAGGACTTCAATCTGTGTGATCCTCTACATTGGTATGGTGGCAAATACATAGCATTAAATAAGTTTATTGCAGCTGTGGGAGGAGAGCAAAGGGTGAACTTACTCTTTATGGATTTTCTGCAGAATTTTACTTCTTTGGAAACTTTGCAGATGTTTACAAAACTTCTGAATAGCTGCTTCCTGAAGCTATGCCTTGTCTTTAATCTAAACTGAATGCTTAAATAGTCCAGAAGTTTCCTAACTCCCATTTGCACAGAAACATTGCTCCACTTAGCTCTGAACTTGTGCTGTCCCATTAAAGCCCTTACTGTGTCGTCTTGTAGTCCACGGGTTTACAGCATAGATCTGTGTATGTTTTCAAGCAAATCTGAGCCTTGTTTTGCATTAACTGAAGTTTGGAGCCAATTTAAGCTTTTATGTAGTTTTGCATTTGGGCTGTAAGGAATATATGCTTTTATATGCATTTGAGAAACTTGTACAAAATTTAGGTGTGTTTGACTGAACATTGTTTTGCAGTTAAGAGGCATGTTATGCTGTCCGTCTTCTGTGGAAATGTATTACTAAACTGTAAATGACTTTCAAGTTCCAAAAGGCATTTCCTTCCTTATTCCATCCCCTTAACTTTCCATCTTGTATAGACTGCCATAGTTTCAATGCTTGTGGTTCAAGATCCTGTGGATCTGGAGAGCTGATGGTGACTATCATTTTATTCTTCTGAGTACTTAGAAAGTTGTAATGAGACCATGTGGTAAAGTTAATAAAGCCTCCTGGTTATTCTCACAGTACTTGTAAAAATTACTTGGTGTCATGACTTCATATACAGATGACTAGATAATTAGGAATACTCTGTTCTCTGAGATACATTTTTTTTATTATTATTATTTATTAGTGCCATGAAAATGCAATCATTTTATCATGGAGATAACCTAGAACTTTCCAAATGCTGATTAATACCATACCAAGACTTTTCTGTGTTCAATAATAAAGTTCAAGGCATAATGCACTCGAGACATGGGAAAAGATCCTTTTGGCTTGCAGATGATTGATGTGCCAACCTTTCATTCTGCTTCCAGCATGCTTGTGCTTGGAGATGCAGATTTTTTTAAGAAAGCTTACAGACCTTTCAATAATTTTAACTGACTTAAACTATTTGGAATTTTAATGTTTTATTAATTAAAGTACATGAAAATTAATTTTCATTTAATATTTTGCAGGATATTTTTAAGGGCCTTGTGGAATAAACTCCTGCTCAGAAAATGCTGACCACCTAACCCATTACCTTATGGTCTGTAATGATTAGCATTGTATATAAGTAGCTCTCCTGTTGCAGTGTATTTTTTATTAATCAAGAAAGGAGCGGAAATTAAATGCTAGCATGGTTCTCATCAAAAATGGCTCTTTGTTTTTACAGGTGTTTACCGCTTGCAGGACTTAATACCATCATGCTGTCTCACCAGTCGATTTCAGGTAACTTTTTACCATTTAAAAAAGGTGATGGGTGAGGTATACTCCAATTATTTGCAAACTGTAGCACTGAAGCACGCATCCATAATGAATGGTCCTTTCCTTGCTTAAATATTTATTTCCAGCAGGGTGTCTCTATCTCTTCCTTTATGATCAGACTTCACCCTTTTTTCTGCCTAGGAAACAAAAAAGGAAAAACACAATGAATGTGACACTGCAAAGGTCAGCCCTTCCCTGGAGTTGGCTTAATATTGCAACACCAAAAACCCAGGCGGGGTGCTTAATCAAACGTTTTCTTTTGGAAGTACAAAACCCTGTAGCTTCTGACCCATCTATCTAAAATACAGATAAGGGGGAAAGCTATTTTGTAAGGTCAATGTTTTTGATAATGTGGCAAGCTTGTGATGATGATTAATAGCACAAGAACAGGAACAAGGTGGTATCTTTCATCCACACAACTGCCTAGGCTCTTAAGAATTCTGCAAGTATGCTGAAGCTGTTCCCTCAAAATACCTCCCTCTATTTTGAATTTAAATTCAACCCTCAAAGGTATGAGAGCTGCAGAGTATTTGACTACTGATGTGATGCGTCTGTAAATTGTATTCTATGCCAAATTATGCAGCAATACTTCTGTATAGCATATAGAGTAATTAGATGTGCAACCCAAGCCTAGCTTTTGGCCTTAGGGATTTTAATTCAATTGGTTGTAGTATTGGTGGGAAAACGAATTCTACAATTGAGGCTGAGATCTGATGTCCCCTACAGTATTTGAGTATTCAAATGCAAGGTTTGGGAGAAGTCCACTTCTAATATTCACACAAATTTATCATTTTAACTGACAGACTTGGAGCCCAGAACAATTGTAGGTTAAACAAAAGGAAAACAGGATACTAAAGGATCTGATGGGTTGCATCCAAATTTTGTGTAAGTCTGTCTCTCTCTACTGGCTTTCATGGAATGCAGCCCACTCTGTAGAAATAGTTCTTGAATTCTTTTCATTGGAAACACTGACAACAATTAATATGCCCCTAAAGTGAAACAGACCTGGGAAACAAAACAAAACTCAGCCTCTTACAATTGTCCAAGCCAAAGGAAGTGCAGAAGCTAAACAAATACCATAAGAATGTAAGAGAAGATTTATGCTTTCAGTTTTAATACTTTAAAGTATGAATAACAAAGATAAGGTAATGGTGGTCTATCTGCTAATTGGAATAGTGCTGGAGACATACTGAGAATGGAAACTTTAAATACTCAGAGCCTTACTGGAATTTAGACAGGGAGTATTTGAAACAGGTGATTTTTTTTTTTCAGAATGGTTCTGGCTGCATGATGCTGGAGCTTGGTTGCAGCAGATCACCTCTAAAAGCTGACTTTAGAGCTGCAAGTTCTGAGCATACAGCCACAAGTAGCAGAAATAAGGCCTTTGGGGGTTGGATCCCAATAGAGAAATTTGTTGTAATACACCTCTGGAGGGGCAAAGTCACCTTAAAATAGATCTAACTATTCTTAAAGCCTATTTATGGATCCATTAATATTCCTTTAAATATGTTTGCTAGCTGGTTTGGTAACTTGTCACACTTTAACAAGTGTGTCATTCTAGAATGGGAAGAGAAGTACATTGGGAAGTTACTGAGGTGTGTCTCTTGTTGAAGTAACAGCCCTAAATAAAATAGAAGTGTGGAAAATTCACTGAAACTGAAACGGTTTTCTGAAAGATGAGCACATCTACCTTCGTTTGGTGAAGGAACTGCTCCTTAGTGAATGGCGTTTCCCTTTGCTCTTTTAATTTGTGTGGAATTGTTTCCACTGTGAAAATACAGACTGATGTGATTTTTGTAGTGTTGCTGATTTTTCAGTGTCATGCAAATGGCAATTCTCAAGATATAAAAATGGATCTGGAAGTCATCCTGAAAAGCATTCTAAAAACTATTTTGTCTTTTTGGGTACATTAACTGCAGTGATTCAATTGATGCTGAATACCTGCTTGCAGACTGATTTCCCCCCCCCCCCCCCCCCCCCCCCCTTCTCTCTTTAGAGTTGAAGTTATTCTGGCTACAGTGCTATTGTGGGAAATTCACACTCTTCAAGCTAAGAGTAGTTTTGCTGTTGACTTAAATGGTGCTAGTCAATTCAGCTTTAAATATAATGGGCTTAATGCTGCAGGATGGCAGTGCTTTGCATGAAAGAAGACATCAAAATCCAGTTTTTCTATGTAAAAAAGTCCTGGTTTAGATGAGCCATGGTAGTAAATATTGAAAGAATATGTTTATCTATTTGAGAGCAAAGCAGCTTCTAGAAACCTGCTTTTCAGAATGCAACACTGGGCGTTAATGTAGATTTTTTTTTTTTTAATGGTGTAGGTTTGGTTTTTGTTTGGGGTTTTGGGTTTTTTTAGAACTTCAATTTTGGCCTCTGGTTTCCACTTCTTAGAAAAGGTGGTCTGAAAATGCATTTGTTCTGAATTCCTCTCCAGTTGTGATTTGCAGCATAAAGTAGAAAGTCCAGAATTTCGGAAGGGGTGGAGGCCCTATGTGCATGCTCACCCCTGGTAAGTAATGAGCCCTCAGACCTCTCAGTACCCAGTATTATTGAAATTCTGCTGGGAATAATTTCTGGACAAGTACCAAAAATCCCAAGAGTTTAAGTAAAGGAAAAATCCCTCTTTCCTTGTAAGTAACTTGCAGGAATAAATGTGAAATTAAGTCTGCATTAGATCACTCTAGCTACTTACTGCAGTACACTGTGGTTAGAAAGAGGAACACATGATCTATTTCTCACTGTATACATTCCAGAAAAATGTATTTGTTGAGTTTATTTATAAGCATTTCTGTGGTGCTCACCACTGCAGTATCATTTCATTGCTCTTAGGGCATGCATGCCTTTAATGGAAAAGGACAGATGTTTTTTCTCATGAGTTTTGCAAGTAAGGGCACATCACTGAAATTCGTTTTAGGCTTGAATTGTTACTCTAAAATAATTAGCTCTTCTAAGGAATGCCTCTGTTTTGCAGCAGTTTTTGGCAGGTTTCTTAACAGAAATGAAACAATAAATATACTCTTCATGTTTCTTTAAATGTATTATTAAATGTGAAATGAAATTGTGCAAAAAAACTGCTATGCATAGTTTTCCTGAGTTGCTGCAGTGTTTGTTTGTATAGACATTTGCTTATTCTGGTTAAGAGTGCATGTGATGGGGAGTACAGGGCTTGGAAAATACTAATCCTTTTAGTGTCTTGCTTTTCTCCCAGTCCTCAAAATGCTGATGACATTGAATGATGAAAAGAATTTCACTCTTAGCAAGAAAACTCTTTTGAAAGCTTAATTTCGGGGGGGGAGAAGGGGGGGGGGGGGGGGGGGAGAAGAATCTTAACCTTAATTTTTTAAGTGAAATAATTAAAATTGTGCCATTTAAAATTTGATCGCTGCCATCTACCCCTGCAGTTCCTCACAACCTCAGAATGTAGTTCAGCTTTTTCGTAGCTGGGCCACCGTGCAGTACATCATGAGAAGTCCAAGTCAGCTGAAAAAATTGGCCTCAAAAGATTGCTGTTTTGTGGCACTTGTCTTGGAGGTCTTGAGAGGAATGTCTTAGCATTTCTAAAGGTAAGTTTTTTCAGATGAAACAATAAGTCTATTTTATTTTTGTGATTGTCTTGGTCCAAAAAGTTAGCAGTTATCAAAGGAAAACATGATCTTCATGAGGAAAAAAAAAAAAGTCTTACTGAACACCCAATTTTCTGTATAAATTTTTCTAACTGAAATTTTTGTTTATTCTGAGAAGAAAAATAGGAAGCCTGAAGTTCTAATCTCACTCCTGTTACTGATTTTAAGCACCCAATCAGTTTAACTTTTCTTATTTTTAGATAATGCCATTGAGCCACTGAATGAAGAAAAGTGGTATGAAGATTTAACTCTTGATAGAACTTTGCATACTTGAAACACTATACATAATTTTTAATGTTACTATCTCTGCTAATATTTTGGGCCAAAATTATCTCTGCAATATCATCCAAAATGAGAAACAGGAAGATAATTTAGAAAAAAATGTTGTAACTGTCAAGTCTTTCATCTACATTATTAGTATGCCATGTGTGGTCTCTCTGAAAACTTAAAGGCAAGCTGAAAGCTTTGACTCTCATAACTCATATGTACAATGAATATGTCTTTGGGTATATGTTTTATGAAGTTTTTGCTAGTCATGAAAATGTTGCAACTTGCACAAGAGCCTGAAGCTAGAAAGAATGTGTTAAGTAAAGAATATGATGGAAATTCAGAGAAACTCACAGGAAGAGAAGAAATCTGATCCTGGAGAGCTTTCTGGTAATCCAGTCAGAGGAGGAGATGTATGACTCCTTAAAGCTATAGTTGATAGAAATCAACTATTCAAAGTGAAATTCCACTGAGCAAAAAGAATAGGAAGATAATTGATGTGAGGGGAGAAGGAACTCTTTTGGTCAAAGAGGTGCGGGACAAAGCTTTGTGCTGGCTCTGCTGAGCTGTTGTGGGGACACTGTCTATGACCAAGGAAGTGAGGAGTTGCAGGGGTAGGTGGTCTTCCAAGAGCAAGGGATGAGAGAATTGACAGATTGCCTTGTTGAAAGGTAGCTGAGATGAGACTGCAAAGGATGAGCTTTCTTCATAAGTTTGCTCTGAAGCAATTGTTTTTCTTATCCTTTTGTTGTCATGTTTCCAATTTTTTACTAAGGATGCTAAATTTTGCTCTGAGAATTAACTTGGCTTATTTTAATGCTTCTGTTGCTTTAAGAGGTTTCAGGGAAACCTGATTGGCCATGAGGACGCTCTTGTTGTGTGTAGTCAGAATTTGGAGTCCTGAGAACTCAGTGCCCAGCATGAGGAAAAGACTTCCTTGACACATGTAGGCCTGTGCCCTTTTGGCTAGCAGGGTACAGTGGGAAGGTTGTTTGTAATTGTCAAGTAGACCCTCATCAGTGTAACATGCACAATATTGGCTCACACCAGAAATAAACTTTGTTTATCCCTATTGAAAACACAGTTTCTAACCCTGGGCAACTAAATTACAGCAACTATCTCTCCTAAGCTTTGGAGTTTTGATGTATTTAAATGAAAAATGGGTTATCACAGATGTAGTGAAAAAGGTGTAAATGTTCCCTTCCACATGCTTTTTGTGATGCTGTACCAGGGAGAAATCCCTTTTGAAGGCAGAAGGGTTTCTGTGTCTAGATGTTAGTTTATGTACACTGTTTAGATATGGGAGGTGGGGGGGAATTTGCTCATTGATAATATCTCATAAGCCAACCCTTCTGTGTTAGCAGTATTTTAAGCACAGAAGACAAGTACATTAGAATTAGAGTATACCCTTTCTGTAAAATTGGTGATACTTGTTTATAATGCTTAGACTTAAGAGCCAGATGTTACTGATGCTCATTCACTCCAGTTGGGTGGGTGACTAGAAGTCTTGAGTCTGACTTCAAGAATTCATTGGCCATTGAATTCAGACTTCAGTGGAACAGAAGTTTTACTGCTGTATGAGAAACTTTCTTGACAACCTAAGAATTGCTTCATTTCTACCATACAGGATGCCTCTCAGAAAGAAAAAACCCTTACCTGACACTGATGGCATTTTCTCTATGGAAACAGAAGAGCAAGAGAGTGTTCATGGCTAGAGTGATAGGTCCTGATTATTGAAGGTTTCCATGCATTTGTCTGCCTATCTGCAAACTGGTGTTACAATTCCCAGGTCTTCAGAAACTCACCAGAAATGGGCTAACTGAAACGGCTTTGATGGGAGGCATTAAAGTTATAGGAAGCAGCCTTGGTCAGTAGACAATACTCTGGTTTCCAGCTCAGAACTAAGTATCTCAGTATGTTGTTGGGGGACAAGTCAAATCAGATTGTTGGTACGGAATAGGGTGCTGGGGGAGAAAGCCTGGATGAATTGTAAAACTGAGCTTACAACATTTTCCTCTGGCATGGAAGTGTAATGTCTCAATGAAAGGAGAAAATTCCAGTTCACTACTCATGCTCTACCTAGCTAAAACTGCTCCTGCATCTTCTTCCTTCTTGTGCTCTTTGTATCCAGTTGTTTGGTGCTGTCTCGCTAAATAATTCCTTTGTTCTGCTCTGTGTTGCATCTTTTTCAGAGGTCACTGATTCCTATACACTTCTGTGGAACACCTACAGCTACAGTGAGAGGCAGTGCAATACGAGATGTGTTTATAATAGAGGTGTATGCATGTTTTCAGTTCAATAGGTAACTTCCTCCTCCTTACTGTAAAAACTCCATCAATTCAAACTTCTACACTGTTCAGATTTGAACAGCAGTTTTTGTTCCTTGTCTTCCAAATATGTGTTACATACATTACAATTACATGTCAGTGATTATTTCCTTTTGGAGTATTTGCAGAGGCCTCAAACAAGAAAGTCAACTGTAACATAGACGTGTGCCTAGCAGGAGTTTTACAGAGACCACCAGCTCATTTCACATAGGTCATCAAATGGCTTTCAAAGCATGTGCTGTCTTGGACTGGTTTTGAACCATTGACTTTGGGTGGAAATATTTTATATCCATTACTAATCCCCTGAGCCAACTGGCCTCCCACTCCCATGGTCGTTATTTCTAAGGAAAATCAATTAAGTGCAGAAATTCAGCTTTGTGTTCTTTCACTTAAGTCTCCAGCGTTCTGTGCAGTGTCAGCAAACCTTTATGAAGTCTGGGAAAAATGTAAAACGATCAGGAGACTGCAAAAGGGTGAAGCTTGCTTTTCTTTCTAAACTGCAGCAAAAAAATCATATACTTAACTAGCAAAAATGTCTGATAACATTGCATGATAATTACAACTCTCAGCATTGCTTGAATTCTGTTGCTTCTCTCCAGCCTTACTGGGCTATTTGGTTTCAAGGTTTTTACTGGGTTTGGTTTTTCATTTTCGTTAAAGCGTAGAAAGAATTGTGCTCTGCAGCTGAGTGTGTATAAAGCAACATATTAGCTCCCTTTTGAATTTCATAGGGAGCATTTTTATCTAATAAGTCAGAGGAGCAATAAAAACTTGTCAAAAGATGTGGACATCTAATCATTGCAAAATGTAGACTTTAGTAAGAGATTGACAGGATATTTTTGATGAAAATAAAATTGATGAAGAATGATTTAATAGTTGGGATAAGATTCCTAGGACTGACAACTTTTGTTGTGTTCAATAGTGCTCAGTGTTGACATAACTCTTCTTCATCGCAGAATGTTACCATGTACTTGCAGAAATGCCAGGGGTGACTTCACTTCAGAGGATTATGTATATGTGGCAGTTGCTATCTTTCCAGAGATGAGCAGATCTGACAATGCACACATGTATATCTCGAGTCTCCCTGACTGCTACTTCTCCATTTTCTTCCCAATAAAGATCATGAGGCTGCCACTTCAATTTACCTCAGTATTTCAGGTAGCTCTATCTTTGAATATGAAGGTAGAAAAGGAACTGCAAAAGTGTGTAGAACAATATTATGGGAACCTGACATACTGTCTGGAAAGCTGTGGGTTTCCTTTTTATTCATATGCCTCTAAGTGGATTTGCTTTTTTGTAATGCCAATAAATAATTTAAGCCATTTATATTAGGCAGCTTGTGATCCCATCTATTAAGCCAGTTTTTTTCTCTTATGATGCTAGAAAGTAGCTTTTTTATCTGGTACTTGTCATGGATAGCATTGCTCTATGCTTTTTTTTTCTTATTAATTGGATGGACGTCATTCTTTACCAATGTTCTTGTAACTTCTGCTGAGGTAACAGACCTATCAGAGCTATTACTGTCTGTAATGGAAGAGATGAGTAGTCTAATTGCCACAAGTATACAAGCTTGTACACAAGTTAGGAAAGTGGCAGCTTGTTCCCAGTTCTACTAAAGACTTCAGGAGTAGTCTTTAAGCTCTTTCAGTATCTGAAGCTCTTTATTTACAAAATAGGTGTAGGATCTTGACTTTCTAGAAAGTTTAGAAAAACCTTTCTGGAGAGAGGTTAGGAAACTTCAAGAATGCTTGCTCTTGAGAATCTCTGCTGGAAATTGCTCTATCATTGCAAAATACAAGTTATTTTTCAAAACTGATATTGCTCTATATTGACCTTCCAACACTTCATGTTGTTTCAGTGTCATTTTTTGCCTTTTTTCCCCACTTGGTAGCCTCTTCAGGATGAAGTGATAACAGTATCATCCCCAGCATCCAATTTTTTTGGTAGTTCTCTTTAACAGATCAAAAGCAATTTTTCCCCACCGCCATCTCTCAGCAGTGAATAAATGATGACATTGTTCTAATTGTTTCGTCACCTCACCTAGAGCATAAACTTCACTCATGTCTAAAGCAGAATCTTTCACCATCCAACAAACGATCTAATTTGTTATGACAGATTTTATATTTCTATCCAAACTGCAAAATCACTATTTTTTCCTCCCTCTTCACACACCCAAGCAGTGCATGCAGTTCTCATTTGTCTATGTATATCTGTCAGATTAATTTCTACTAGATTTGTCATAGTTGTCATCTCTGGAAACACTGGGACAATCTATTCTGGTTCTGGGATAGTGGGGAAAGAGATGCCTTATTAGCTTTTCTGACTGAGAGACAATATATCAAAGTCATGTTCTGACAAAAATGTGCTAGCATTCCTGGTGGCTGTAGGTATGTCTAAATACAGCTTAAAAGCCTATGCAAGATTTGTGGTCAGCTAATTAAAGACAGTATGGCAGAAAGCACTAAAAAGCTGCCAGTCCTAATAAAGTTACCTTAGTGTTTGCAGTGTTCTTTGGTATTCCTGTTTACAGTAATTAAGAATTACACAGTAATTAGAGAATAGTTTGAAATCTGAAGACATACTTTAGGGCCTGATCTCTCAGTGAGCTTTGTGCAAGTGGATGGATTCTGCTACTTCATGTGGCTCCCCTGAAGTCCACAGTCTTATTGACAGCTCAACATAACAAGTTCACTGGCAGTTCAACACTTCCATTATTCAAGCAAGATCTGAAAGGCTATTGCTGTGCTGTCCTGACTTAAAAGCTATTTTGTATTAGAGAATCTTGTTTTGTCTATTTTACCTTCTAGATGAGGTACAAATATGTGCTCTTCCTTCTAGTAAACTTCTGTTGGGAATAGTTTCCTTGTTGCTTATGTGATAAAAGTTTATTAACTCTGACTTTTAGCTGAGCAGGAGAGTAGCTAAAGTGCAATGAGATCTTTGACTTGATAAATTCAGTATGTCACACTGCATTTGGATTTGAAGGGAGACGTACGAACACAGTTATGATCCCACAGAGTCTGTTCCAAAGCTCAGTGAAGACAAAGATTTTTAATCTAGTCAGCTTCTGTCATGATCAGTGAGAAAAAAATTAAACCTACCTTCTGCAAGAGCAAGATGTCTCCTGTAAAGACTGTATTTCGAAGTGATTTTTTTCTGACTTTCATGGTTAAATGCAGTAAGATACCCTTAAGGTACCTACAATTTGTTTACATTTGGATGGATAGCTGCTGAAATAATAAAAAGTCAAAATACCTGAGGGTAGCCATTCTCTACTCAGGGCAATATGTGAATAAAAGAATAAATTAAGTAGGAAGGAAAGCTCATATATCCATATAGAGCTTCTTTGGTCACCACACCTGATTTCCACAGGCAGATCTGTGTCTTTTCACCCTTTGCACAGTTTCAGGTTTGTCCTACATGTAACCAAAGTAAGCGTGAGCCACTTCCAGTTATCTCTGCTGCAAGAAGGCAACGGGAAAAGCTCCTGCCTGGCTTTAAAAAAGCATGCTGTAGATACAGCAGTCGTCAGCAGTTTCCTTTCCTCTGATACCCCTACCCCTCTCAGTTCTAGAAAGCCCTTTCCTGAATACATGATAGTGTCTGTTCTCTCTCAAGCAAATGCAAGTGTTGTCAGAAACCCTGGAAGGGAGATGATACTGTCTGTTGCCCTGATGGGCTGTTGGAATAATTGGAGGGAGTTCCTCTGAAGTCACTGTGGCTTTGCTGATTTACATGCAAATAATTTGTTGACATATTTTCACAGACTATTTTCACGTTGTGTCTGGAAATGAGAATGATTAATATGTCTCATATTTCCTGCTGATACTTGCTGACTTGACCTCTTCTGTTCTAGCTATGCTAATCTTCTCCCTGCAAGTCTAAGCTGTTGTAACAGTTTCCCCTTTCCTCTTAATTTTTCTGAGTTAAAATGATCACCCCCAATAAGGCCATTTTTGTTAAGACTACAAAAAATTTTTCTCCAGTCTTTTATCTTTCTTCCAGAATCTGCTGATTTGTGTTGTTTCTTACCCTATTGCCTCTTCTCCTCTTTGTTTATGCCTGCTAAATCCCACTTTGCATTACTGTCATGAAACAGCAGAAAGCCATGCCTGTTCTCAAAATCACCAGTGTCATCCTCTTATATTGTATCTTCCTGAATAGGTCAAACCACCACAATACTGAAGCAAGTGATAGAAAAATTTTTGGTTGCTGTTTCACTTCACTCAGTAGCACGGGGGCCATTGCTTACTCTGTTCATCTTGCTGAACTCCAGGGCCCAAGTATTTAAATTGACTTTCCTGTTCCAGCATTCCTCTATAGTCAGTACTACTTTCAGAGGAAGTCTTTATCTCAGAGTAGGATGAATAATCTGCAGGAGGTGCCTATCTTAAACCAAAATCTAGGACAGCCCTCATCCTATGGGAGGAGGGAGAGAAGAAGTGCATGTCTGGGACTTCACAGGGTAGGAAGCTCCTGTAAGAGCTGTTGCCATAAGAAGTGAGTGAAAGACTGTAGGGTGGATCAGGATGCAGAGAACCACTTCAGCCACTTTCCAGTATTGAGGTACCAAGGTGAGGCACTTCATTATTTTGGGGAAGGTGCTTATAAAGTTTCCCTGGATATAATAGTTTATATTGCTCTGCATGTAGTGTTGCTTAAAATAAAGATAAAAATGCAGGGAGAAATCACTGATTATATACTCTAGAGTTATGGCATGCTGTAAGTGCTGAGCACTTGGGTCTCCTTGGTCTGCTCCATGTGAGACAGAAGCACTGCTGGCTCTCATGGCCAAAGGGTGTTACTGTGTTTGAACAGAGCATGCGGTGTGAGTAATAGTGGGAAATCAGGAACAAAAAGCATTTGAACTTCTGATAAGCAGTTCAGCTATGCACCAAAATGTAAACATTTGGCAAAACTGTCTGACACACATGTTTCATATTTCAAAAGATGAGTTATAATTTCTAAAATCTTAAGGGCTTTGATGTTCTCCAGTTCCTTCAAGATGAATTCCTTCTAAATGAATGAAGGAGGAATGGATTCTCTCTTCTAAGAACTTATGAAATGTTTTGGAATTTTTACTTCTGTTTTTACTAAAGCAAAATGTTGGGATGTGTGAAATGAAAAAACAGAAATATACAGAGAATATCCAGGTTAAAGCTTACCAAAAGTTCCAGAGCTCTTGGCTGAAGACAGTTTCATTACAAATGAAAGAAATTAAAAATAATAAAAAGGAAATATTAACTGTTTAGGATCACTGGTCCTTGTTCAAATAAAACCACATGTACAACAATTTTGCTGAATAAGTTATGCATTCATCAAGCCTTACTGTCCTTCATAGGAGGAACTGGAGAAAGGTCTACCCAATGTTCATGACAAAAAACAACCACAAGAATATTTCATATCAGTTATTTTTCTCCATGAGGGAGCACTTTAAGACTAAAATAAAATAACAATGCCTGACTAGTGCTAAGCAATTAGCAAAGACCTTATATTCAGGAAAGATGTGGCATGTAGAAGTGTAGGCAGCTTCTGCTCTGCCAGCACAAGGGATCTGCCATTTTCTATGGGGTAGTCCAACTCGGTAACTTTGGGCTGGGCTCTTTTCTCTGCCTGTCAACTCAAACTTCAAGGTAGGGCCCCAAGAAGGAAATTTTCAGTAGTCTGCTAGTGCTGACTCCTTCCTTCAGTGTATTTCCAAATGGTAAGAGAAATCAGTTTGACATTGGGCCTGGGATACTGATAGTTTCCCTGAATTCCCAAAGTTGAATAGATACAGAGGGAAGTCTATATGTGGATAGTATTTTGCTACATTTTTTTTTGTGATAGCTGTGCAGTGGAATTCAAGGGAAATCCATCATTATCAACATATTAAAAGGCAGTAAAAATACATTGCAACCTTATGTTTTACCACCAATCTGGAGATAATACAGTATCAGACACAAACTGAGTGCTGTGGTCCAAATCTTCAGGGCAGGTGAGCTGATATACTGAAGTGTAAAGGACTAGGCATGCTTGAAACTTGCACCCTAGCTAAAATGTGACTTCCTTTGGCAAAAAATACTGGGATCCTTTTGTGCCTAAAGATCCTCTACTACAGACTTATTTACCTGTTCTAGTACTTTTAATCACTACTTGAAAATAAATAATTGACAAAGTACTCAGCCTACCTCTATAGCTTGGAAATTATGCTAGTTCTGTGTGCAGTGATGGTGAAAGGTTCAGACTTCCCATGCAGAGGAGCCACAAAGAAATGTACAGAGTATTTCCCAGGACAGACTAGCAGAGATGCTCTCCTTTTACTTGAAAAATATCTGAAGTCATTCAAAGATGCTTGAGGACCCCAGACCAGCAAGAACCATCCTGTCTGGCATCATGTGATAAAGTAAGAATTGTGGTTTGGGATCAAAATGGGTTTTTAACTTGTACTGGTGCTGAAGTCTATGGAGAATCTGCCCAGAATAAAGGAGATAGGGAAGGGGATATCCACAAATAAATCCAGGTGTTTAAATTTTTTTTTTTTCAAAATAGGTATGTTTTTGCCATGGCCTTTCAGTGTTATATGTAGGAGAAACACAGCATAGCATAGAGCTGTTCTCATACAGTTCATTATGTAAAATGAAAAAACTGTACAACTTCTCCTCTGATTTTAATTGCTCTTTTGCTTGAGAAGTAAGTATTCATAAGCAGAACCCCTAATATTTAGTCAGTCTCATCAGCTCCGCAGCAGTGTCCTCTGACCGCAACCAAGGCTCACTTTGCAGGCCTGGCTACAGAAGCACATTCCAGAAAATTAGTCTAGCATGTCAGTCCAGCACAGACCTCCAGGCTTCGGGGGGAGGAATGAATGGAGGCACAGTTCTTGCACAGACCATGTGGATTCAAGACTGCACTCTGATTTACATGCACATGGAGCTCAGGGGAGCTGCACAGGTGTATGTGAAGGCAGAAACAGGCATGTCTGTGTTTGTTTTAAAAGCAGTGCAGATTTGGACTATGCAGCCAGATCTGTACTGCTTAGACACATGCTTTATGTCTAACCAGTAGCTAACTTCATACCTGAGGCTAGGTTACAGAATATGTTGTTAGTTCAAAGTGACTTTGTACTGCTGCCAAACAAGGAACAGACTCATTGCTTATTCTCCAAATCAAAAATATATTGTAAAAAGCAACATAACACAGAATTAGGGTTGTATGGGTTAAACATTTAATAGTCATCAGAAGCAAAAGGAAAGCTTTCTGTGGCAGTGTTTGCCCTAAGCCAGGCTATTTCTATTACTGCTTACTACCTGCACTTGCTTTTGATGAAATCAGCAGTGACTTTTTTGTGTGATGGGAGGCAAATGGAGCCTTAAAATGAGCTGGTATGAAGCAGTGCCAACTTGTGACTGTAAATTTCACCAGTGTATCTGCTTTAAATTGTAGTTTCAACTGACCTAAAACCATTTCACAGAAAGAGGGGTGACTAGAGATGGTGTTTATTCTGTATGGCTGGACAATGGAGGCCATGGCTTGGTTTCCTTGGGAAGATAATGCTTGTATTGTCTGAATATCTGAGCCCAAAGTATGTGTGCAGGTCTGTCTGGAAGCCACAAAAACTTTTTTTTTTTCTGTTTAAGTAGATATAACTTGGAGGTATTGAAACACAGTAAGTATGGCTCCCGGTTAATGACAGCTGTATCTTGAGCCCATCCCTACTCTTGTTTTTCTAACCAGATAGCTGAGTGTCAGGCTAGCTGAAAGAATTAAAAACTGATTGATCTTCTTCATGCCCAAGAAAGGTCATAACTGAATTTCAGGGCATTGAATTGCACTTACATAAGTTATAACACAACTTGAGACACTGACAGTTCCTTTAAGTATTTCAGGTTTTTATTGGTGAATAGTTGACTTCACCATGAGTTATTTAACATACTTCTGAGACATGTCCTCTGTAAATTGGCTTAAGAAGCGCAAACCACATATTGTAGATCTCTCTCCAGTCACTGTAAACACAGGTTTAAGTATGCAGTGCTACAGACTTGCAGCCCTGTAGTTGCAGCTGAAATGGTCTTGAAAGCTGGTCAAGAAGAGCAAGAGCAAATGCCTACATTTGGCAAACACAGCCAAAGGCTCCACTTCACTGTTATTTGCAGATCTTATTCCAGACTCTATGGGTTTGACAGACTCATAATTTAAGATTCCTGATTAATGGTCCAAAAAATAAGATTGTGTGTTTTTTCGTTCTGTTCCATGCTGCTTAATTTTCAGTTGAAGCAGATAATTTTGTCCTGTGAGAAGAAGAAAAAAAACCAACCCACCACTCTTGGAAGAGTGATGGCTGCTAAGCTTTGTGCAGTAGCTCACAGATAGCAGCTGACACTGCAAAACTCTGATGCAGGCAATGAAAATGCCTTCAGAAAGCCAACAGGCATGTGTTGGGCTGTGCTATTTGCACAGAGCAGCTTGTAGTAGGAGGACAGGAAAGGATAGAGATGGGAAAGTGACAGCTTCAACACTTGGAAACCTCTGAAGATGGAATTTATTAAATAATATCCAACCAAAAAACCTTTTGATTATCAGCCTGAGGAGATGGACATTGAGAGAGTATTGGGGTAGAAGATGTTACTCTGTTAATCATAGCTTAAGCATATCAGTTTAAGGGTAGTAGGCTTTTTCTGAGACTGATTTGATCAATTACTATTTCTTTGCTTTTTCTGTGCTTGGTGAAGCACAGGTCAGGTTAGCAGAAGCTATGCTTTGTGCCTAGTGATCATGAATGGTTTCTTTCTCTCATCTTTTTCACAGAAACGATTGGAAGAAACTGCTGTGTGTAGTCAGGTTCTTGTTAGCACTATGCTCTGATAGTTAGCTTCTCACTTGCAAGACTTTGAGTGAATTAAATTGGGGCAATTTCCCACGTGGATGGAAAAAGCCCTGATGTGGAGTCTGTCTTTCTATCAAATGTGAAACTTCTGCTCTGAATCCTGGAGCTTCTCTGTGAAATGGCTGTAAGAACACGCTTCATGTGGTCCAAACACTTACTGTGGTCAACAGTTTTCTCTAACTATAGGAAACAAACCCTTTTTTTTTTTTTCTTTAAGTTAAAAAAAACAAAACCAAAAATCCCAACCAACCAAAAAATCCTCAAAAAACTGTCATCATGCAGCATGACACAAATGTATAGCATGGAAACTTCTACTCAAACAGTTAATACTAAGCAAAGTTATAAACTACTGCAAAGGGGGTGTCCTGTAATGGAAAAAGTTATGCAGGATGAGCTAGATGTGAAGCTGCCAGTGGTACGTGGAATTGTAAAGCCATGGGTGGCTTGTTTTTCCCCTGCCTTCCCATCTAAACTGTAAAAGCAGCATTAGCCACCATGGTTATTTTTGCATGAAATTTCAGACTAAAAGTAGAATTTACAAGCTAGTTTCTGCTTGTGTTTTTTTGTTTAATTTTTAAAATTATAAATATACCTACTTTCAAGTGGGACCTTCCAAGTTTAATGCCAGGGTAAATAATTCATACTCAAATTCTGCAAAAAGATCTTTGTGTTTGTTTTTTTTTCTGAAGTAGTATGTAAAATGTCAGTTCTGATTCCCTGACTTTGCTCAATCACTGGAATTATTCTCAAAGGATTGTGTCATCTTTATCACCAGGAAGACAATTTGAGAAAGAGACAGAGTTTGTGTGGCCCATTTTTCTGGGCTAGAAGTCTTCAGTTTCAACATCTTCAGCTCTTTCCTGTGAATTCTGAGAAAATAAACAGTCTAGGGCTTAGGGACTCCTCAACCCTTTCTGTCTTCCCCTCAGCAGCTACCCACCACCACCAGACAGTGTAACCTAGGGAGATGGTTGCAGAGGAGCAGTTGTTGGAGAGGGAAAAGAGGTCCTGGATTAGAGTGGAGGGATGGAGTATTTTATTTGCCAGGGAATCCAAATAGGGTCTCAGCTGCCTTGCTTCTTCCCTCTTCTTTCCTTCCCCTTTCCACTGCAGAAAATGACATAATTTCTCTGCAAAGTGCCACAGTGGCCATTTCCCCAGCACAATTCCTTCTGGGAATTTTTAAACCTTGTTTGAAGACTCATAAAGGTTCCATTACTTTCTAATCAGGAAATAAAGAAGGCTTGTTACTTTGTAAGGGGCAAAGGACTTAAACCTTTTAGGCAATTATTTCCATGTTGTAATACTACCCAAAATTGTGAAATGAAAATTAAAGCAAATGAGATTAAGATCCCAACAATTCACTTGATGTGAAAAAGAAGGGGGAAAGCTCACAAGATTTATGATTGCCCCTTTTATAGTAGTTGTCCTTGCCAGAATGCAAAACCTCCCAAACATCTGGAAGAATTAGGTTAGCAAGAGTGAATGAAAGAATTTAGACACACATGAAGGGTTACAACAACAAGCAGAAGATTATTCATAGAAACTGGATGTGCAAAATCCCTTGTGCGTATGAACTGGGAAGGAGAGGAGTAAGAAAACAATGACGTAGTTTTGCCAAAATCTCCAAATTATAGGAATGAGGAGTACAGATATTGTTTTATATCACAACTTTCCTAGTTCATTTCTACCACTGCACTAAATAAGTCTGTCTTTATTCTTCTGCTTCTGAGCATGAGTTACCTGTGCAGGAATACAGTGACTCTTCTTTACTTTAAAGGCACAGGATAATGTAGGAAGGGATAAAAATAGCCTAGATGAAAACCTGCTTCTTGACTTGTATCTTTTTTTTTCTTTCTCTGTACAACTTCCAGTTACAAAAGGAGCTGATTTAAAATTGGTCATAATAAATTGATACATCATTGACTGACTGATTCAGGAACCAGCCTTCCCAGTTTACTACATAATAAGGAAGAGTTTGAGGGTAAAAAAGATTTTTCTGGCCAGCCATTACACATTGCAAGCTCCACAGTAAAAGCTGTGCATCCACTTAAGAGAACATGGTGTAGCCATGCAGAAACTGCTGCCCATCAAAATCTGTAGCTCTTTAGTTGTGGAAAGACTTCCACTTGTCTCTCTTGGGTTTGGATCATCTCCCGAGTTCAGTAGAGCTCAAAATCCTCACAGGGGTTTCACATCCCTATTAGTATGCTTACACTTTTTTAGATGGCTATGCTTCTCAGCACTGTATGTTCAAGATAGTAAAACAAATCGGTCCAGTAGTTGATTCTCTGATGCAGTGGATAGGTGTGAAAGGGCTAACAGTGTTGTTGGCATTGTGCAGAAAAAATAACATACAGTCTTATTAACAGGATACATTTACAATACTTAAAAGAATTGGTTCAGGTTCTGAAAACTCAGGTGGAAGCTGTGTTTGGTTTATCTTTTCTTTGCAATCTCAAAATACAGACACTTGCTTTTTTTTTTTTTTCTTGTTTAAAGAGAGACTTGCTGAGTCTAGAGGTTCTCTGTAAGGCCTGAATGATGCCCTGAAGAAATTTAAATTCGTGGTGAAGTTCTAACTCTGTGGTGTGTAACTCCAGCTCCGTGCACTGTGGGGAGTCCTTTTGGGGTCTGCACTGAATATAAACTGTTTTGGCTGTGACTGAGTAGGAGCAAGTGCAGTGAGAATGAAAAATGGTGGATGGGACACAATAAAACAGAAGTTGTTTGGAGAGCTGATCTTTGCCTGTGCAGGATGCACTCTTCCTAAAAGCTGAATAAAGTTTTGGTGTGGCTAATGTTTGGATGGGGGATTTCTTTAAAAGTCCCATAAATCACAGGTGCTCATCAAGGTGAATTTCAAAATGAGTCAGCTTGAAAATCTTCATTTGCTGTTGATTTAACAGGAGGATGAGGAGGATACTGTATCTAGAGAATTAGTCTGTGTTCTCAGCAGTTGCCATGTTTGTGTGCATGTTTTATAAGGCAGGAGTTAAAGATGAAAATAATCTTGTGAGGGTCTATACACAGGGAGTAGGGGAAGACAAAAATCCAGCTTTTCATTTGCTTAGGAATATTCTACACCTTCAGAAGAGGGAATATAAATGTCTTAAAACAACAGGGAAAGAGTTCAGCCAGTTCCTCAGTTTTAAAATCCTTCATCACTCACTACTGTCCCACTTGATTTACACTGCATAAGGTGGGCCAGCCATGCTCGAGCACTACAATAGCCAAATACATAACAATAAAAAGCTAAAAATGTCATAAAAGTTTTACACAGAGGATGTGACCAGCATAAACAGCTCACAACATGTGTCTAACTTGTAGAATAGGTGTCTGGGGCTGAGCAATCAGTGTCTGTGGAGCAAGAAAATAACTATTGTTTTAAAAAAATAAATCATATGCTACACTACACAATCTAAATGCATAATAGTTCTTACCCTGGTGCCCCCTCTGCTTATGTACTGGGCTCTAGCAGCATAAAACAACTGCACCAAAATTTTAGAGTGTTTCCATTTTGGCAAAAAGTGCTGTTTGGAGGAGATGAGCTGGGTTGCTAAGGTACCAGGATGTAGGAGTGACTGGTTCAAGTCTCTACTCCCCTCCTCAGGTCCCAGTTTTTCTTCCCAGACTTCTCCCAACTCATTAGAGAAGGGACTAGGCTCCACTTGTCTACACTGCAGGTCAGGTTTAGAGGTTTGCTTCTGCTGTAGCACAGAGGAAACCCAACAACATTAAATGGAAATAAAAATGTGAAGCTTCACAGAGTGAAGTGATAATTAATCTGAGAATTGCCCTTTTGTGCACATTCCCACTGAAATATATTAGCAAACCTTCACCCCTTCCCTTGAACAGCCTCTGTTGTAGATGAACTTACTGTTAGTATGTTTGAAGAGCACAAAAGCCTTTGTGCGGGAATTAAACCCACTCTCCAATGTTATCTGTTTACTTGGTTGAGGAAAGCCTGCTTGGCTGTGGGATTTGCTGCTATCCTCTAGGCAGAAAATTCTCACTGGGTGGACTTAGTTTGTGAGCAACTGGCTTGGTCTGAAGTACTTGACACCTCATTACAGACTGCAGTGATCTGAGGCCAGTGCTTCCTACATGTCTTCATTTACAGTGCTGTATGTAGAATATCCTTAGTCTGGTTTAGGCTCTAAAGATCTCTCCGGTCTTTGTCGTGTTCAGAGGAAGCCTGCAATATAAAAGAAGCAGAACTATGCACTTTTAAAGGGCTTTGCACCTCTGTGGAAAGGGAGAGAGATATGGTCCCTTAGGTAGCGATGACAGCAGGAATAAAACGCTGCATTTTTACGTACTTTAACAAGTAGATCCTGACTGTATTAAAAAGGAAAGAGTTTGAAAATTGCCTGACTTGATTGATTTATTCCTATTGTATATGAGGTCTAAGGCTATATTTGTAAACACTTTCTTGTATCCACTGGAGATGCTGTACAACACTGCATATAGCTAGTTAGTTTTCCGTAATTGACATACAGTCCTATGGACCTCTTCCATCAAATGTCTAACTGCTATGTTGAGCTTCAGGAACCCATGACCTTTAAACTTGTTGATCCTGGGTGATGTTCAGATTTTTTGGGGGTCATATCTATGTATACACATATGGCCTTTCAGCAAGTTTCCGGGGTTCAGTATCTGTCTCCCCCTTCTGGGGACCTATGGCTCTGACATGTAGTTTCCTCAATTCTGTAAAACCTTCTCTCTTCTTTGTGATATCTTCAGATCTCTACTCTTGTTCTTTTTGGATTATTGTTTTGTCCTGTGGGGACTTCATGATGAATGGTGAAAGCAAGAAACGTGGGTATTTTGCAAAGGCACTTCCAAACCACATGCATGTTTTACTCATGGGCACGGTTCATGGTAGATGTACAACTATAGAAAAAAACAAATACTGTTTGCAAACCTGGATTTGTTTTCCTTCTACCACTTGACAGGTGCCTCCAGGGAGTGTGGCCACCTCCTTTCTCTTCCTTCTTTATCCTGATTTCTGTTAGTTTCTGGTAGTGTTTTTTCTTTTAACAGCCGTAAGAAGACTTTCTTTTCTCATCTCCCCTGGTGACTGATTATGCTTAGCCTGCTCCAGCCTGCGTCTCTTCCTTAGAGCTTTGTCATTACTGAGTCAACGGCTGCAAGCCAGCAAATTCTTTGGGGCTGAGACAGAAGGACAGCTAGCTCTTGACAACTGCTGTTGCTCTCTAAAGATTTAATGACTGGGCCATCTGCACCCTTTCCACAAATCCTAGGGTCTATATTAACTCCTGTGTCCATGCTTCATGACAGTAATATAATGGGCAGGACATCATTTAACATAGTTAATCTAGATGTCTTCTGCAGCCTTAGCAGGTGCTAAGGTTTTGTAAATGTCTTTTTCCATCTACGCACCCCTAGTCATAGTATATGTAAACTTAATATCCCTGATTGCCATACAAGCTAAACAAAGATCAGGAATGATTTATGTTGGTGGGAACCCAAGTTTTTTCCAGGAGCAGGAGAAAAAAGGAAGCATCTGTAATGATGTTTGGAATGCATCATTGTGCATAAATTATCAGCATTGTTTAGAAATAATCAGGAATGGGTAAATCTCTGCTTCAGAACAGATAGCTGTGGGTAAGGCATTGCTTGTGGTATGTGGGCATGTACCCAAGTCGTTACTCTGAGTCAAAATGCCATCTCCTTCTGAGGCCATGTTCCAGGCCTTCCAGCACTGTATACACATAAAGGCTGCCCAGAGTTTGCATCTGAGCCTGTAGCAGTGTGGTGGAAAAGGATGCTCGTAAAGATACGTGTCTTTAAACAGGGAGGATGCACTGAATTTGCATGGAAGCCAAGGAAGCAAACTGGCACTGGAAGTCAGAATGGTTATTGTCAGGGAATATTGTGGAAGAGGTTAGATGCTTTTTCAGTACTTTTCTTGATGCTCGTAGTTTTTCTTTATGAATTAATTGGAAGGAATAAAATATAGCTAAAATGAGTGCCCCTATAATAACAGAAAAATCAATATACCAAGACAGAAAAACGAATGATACCAGAAAATTCAGACATGGGTGAACTATCCAAATACTTGGACTAGCTCAACAGTTGATGTACTTTCTTCATGAGCACATTCCTGCATCTGACATTTATATCTCAGAGAAAAACAGGAAAAAGAGGCTGTAGGGAGATCTTGTGAGGTTGTAACTGGGGTTTTTTTTGAGGTTTTTCTATGGAATTTGCATAAACTTGCTTACAGAAAATGTGAGGAAAACATTATTTTTGGTAAAAGTAGAATCAATGAGAGAATTTTTGCAAAGGTAGACATTTAAAAAATATCTGACCTCTTAAAAATGAAAATATTTCTGAGTAAAGGCCTCTCTGATGGCATTGCCTTGTAACTTAGGGAAGCACAGCCATCTGGGGTGGTTTTGTTTTGTTTGTCTGTCAAACCAGTCTCTCATGATAAATTCTGAAAGCTGCCAAATCCTCTCAAATCTTGGGTGGCCTGGGCCTAAAACAATAAGCGGTCCAATTTCCCATACGTTGCAGTATGTAGCCACTAGTATATTTTTTTCGTGATTGAATTTGGACAGAGAGATTATAAAAAATATTCTCTTCCTTGGAGAAAATGAATCAAAATGTCCTTTGCTAATCCTTAGCATATGAAGTCTGTGTTCGTAAGCCAGAAGTTGTACCATATGATTTTTATAATCAATCACAACTAATCTGGAAGATAAATTGAAAAAGCAATGGGGAAATCGGTCACTATACTAAAAAGCTTAAGCTAAACACTTCTCTGGGCTTCTTCATATATCCTTGGTGGTATCCAAAACAGACCATGCCAGTAAGCAATGAATTAATATTACTGCAGGAGTTAAAATTTCTTCCATTGGAGTCCTTTACTTACAGATTCTCTGAATTTCACTGGAATCTATTTCACAGGAGTTGATTTGTGACTCTTCTTGATTAAACATTATAGAAATTTTGAGAGCAGTTGAATCATGTTGTTCTACCATTCATTTCTATTTCTGTTACTTGTACTTTAATATAAAGTTCAGTGGATAATTAGAAAGGATGCCCTTTGACATTGTCAAGAAAAGGTACATCTGAAATTTCATGTGATTGGAAATTGTTTTCTTCCAATTAAATTATTAATTCAAGGATAGTCCTGAAACATTGGAATTTCCTTGTAAAACAGATGTTTGGGACTTTGACCACCCCAGAGAAGTGTTTGAATAGAATTTTGCATTGTGCAAATACTGTTTAATGCTCAGCATGCCTCTGGTGCAGGTAGGGAATGGAACATCCACTGCAAGGGAGAGTATGGTTTCTTTTCATTAACTTACATTTCACAACAGTTCTTCGTGACTTCAGGCGGGTGCTGAGCACAACAAATACCTCTGGGATTCTGCAGATGAGTGAAGTGCAAACTGAGAAGTAAGACCTGCTTATGTGGGTTGAGAAGAATGAGCAAATCCTCTCACTGTGATTTTATGACTTCCTGACATACATTGGAGGCAGGATGACAATAGTTTGAAATAGAGCTATACATTCTGGTGTGTGTAGCTATCCTATGCCTAGTTATGCAGTCAGCAGCTTAATTGTTTTATAGTCTGGTTCAGCGCTTGTCAGAGATGGGACTGGTATCTCACTGGAGACTGGCGATATTTTCCATGGTCTTATCAGAAATGGGAAGTGTTGTCAATGAGATTGTGCAGGAACTTGGGCAAGCTGTTTGTTTCTTTGATATCTGAATTGGAAGAATATGTGAAATTAAACCCCTTGTGATTTTGAGGAAGCATTCAATTGCTCAGAAGCTGAGTTAAGATAAGTGTCAGCTTTTTCAATCAAATATGGAATATTTGAGACTTGATTTGAATGCTAAAAGATGGCAGCCTAATGCAGGAATGTGTTTCTGACCCGTGATCAATTTAAAGTCTCTTTAAAAACCAAGGCCACTTCTTAGAAAACCTATCAACTATGATTTGTTTGGGGTTTTTGGGGGGGTTGTTTGTTTGTTTGTTTGTTTTTTCTTGTGGTGTTATAGTGTAATAAGTTCTGGAAAAGGTCAAACTCAGATATTTCTTCTAATGAATCCAAACAATAGCTTTTAGGAATTCAAACATGCATTCTGACACTCAGAAGCAGCTCTCACTTGAGGATATGTATGTTTATCTTGATGGTTATAATACCATATGTGGTAGATGCTGGCAAGGACATTCCTTTTCTTTACCCAAAAATATTTAAGAGTGATGAAAAGACTTCTGTAAAGACGGCATAATGCTTTCCGTATTTGTGCTTAGAAAAAGTTAATTGATTACTTTTTGTTTATGGAAGTTGTCTTTGTGACTGAAAATAATAAAGATATAAACCATAAGCCACTGGTGACTGGTTTACATCATTGGTTTCTAAACTTGCAGCACTGGGAATTGCTCTTAATGGCTTGTGAGACTGATATTAGAAATGAGAAGAATGTGGTAATGGTGCTGTGTTAATATAAGGTAGCATATGATCTAGAGAGTTTCATGAAAGAAGTTATTTTCTTTATAGGAAAATGTAATGAATGCTCAGCCAAATGTTCTTAAAGATGTGTCTTTTCTATCTCTAATATGAAAGAGTGCAACCTTTCAAAGACTGGGGTTTTTTGAGCTTTGTATCCTGCGAGCCCTATTTTTTTCAATACAACTGCAAGATCTACTTTGAGAGGGATGCTCTGAATGTGTATTGCATGGTAATTTTTTGTGGTAAAACACAAATCAGGAGTACAGTGCTACTGAGCATGCATGATGACAAAGAACATGCTTTTATACCCATAGAAATTTGTGACCTGCTTGCTTTATTGGGTTCCCATTGATGTTGCTCAAGATAAGCAGTGCTTCTTTATAGCCGTTATTCAAGGTATCTGAAAGCAATTCTTGTGTCCACTGTTACCACTGCAAAAAATGCACAGGAGCATTGCAGTCTTCCCTGATGTTATATGGCTTCTCTGAGGAAGTGGTATCTGAGGAGATACCATGACTTACAAAAGAAGAATTCCAGAAACCCAGTAGTAGCATCAGTATTGCATTTCCATTCCTCTTGAAACAGAATTAGAGGAAGATCATTATAAGCATTTTTAAAAGTACTTCAGATATAAATTCAAAGGATGGAATGGGGGAAAAGATGAAATTATTCCCCTGGCATTGTGAATTTTTAATTGATATCAGTGTACACACAGCTGGCACTTGATGCTCAAATGCTGTGAATTATTCTTGAAGGAACAAGAGAAAATGTGACTTTTTGTGATTTCTATATGTCTTAAAGAATAGGAAAAAAAGATGCTGGAGGTTGCACTAAACTTCAGGAGTTCAGAGCTTGCCACAGAAGGTGAACATGGGTCATTCTGGGAACGGATAAATAGAAATTGGAGCCACTCAGGAGATCAGATATTTTGATGATTATTTGATGAATGCTGATCATGGGAGAGCCAGAAGGTCACAAAGTAATTTTTTCAGGTAAGCATGACCCTTGCCTAGAGAATTAAACGTAGCACTTTCAATTTCACCTTCTGACCAAAGGGCAGGCCAAAACAGATTTGATAAAATATGCTCAAAGCTACATTTGACATCAACCTCAATTTTGCCATAAACTGTGACTACACCACTTGTATAGCAAAGTACAGGGACTTAATCTCTTGGAAGCAGTCATTCTGAAGTGCAGAGGAACTGGAGGCTGTAACTGTGAGAAACATATGAGCTGTTACTCTTTTCTGTATACTTCTGTAGTTACCTCATCATGTGTTATGCCAGTGATTTAGCTTATATAGACAAATAGCATAGCTGTCTGCAGTTCAAAACCCCAGCTGCCCCCTGATAGTTTCCCCTTGAGAAATTCTGTAATGTAACTTCATCAATACAAACAATTGAGACATACTGGGAATATTGGAAGACAGGAAATGTAGAATGAAATGTACTTTCAAAATATATGGCATGGAGGTATCTGTACTGGTCCTATTTTTTAATTAATTAATATTTAATTTTTTATTTGAATGAAGCTGCTGCAGGAAATTGACTGTCAGAGGACATTACCCAGAGCTCTTAAGAGGAAGCTGGGTGTGTCCAGATCTGGAGAGGAGCAAATGTCATGCTGAATAGTTAGCAAAAGAGCCACTATTCCTCTCTTCCTGTAGGAGAAGAGGCAGGGAAAGACATTCCACTATTGCACTAAATGCTGCATTCTTCAGAGAAACTTCTGCCTGGGATTCACACTTTCCTAGGATTGCTGGCATGGAGTCCTGTCTGTGCACAACTGATCTGATACCCGGAGATTCCACCAGCTGCTGTGGTGTAAGCAGAGGGACCACCTCATGGGAACTGGAATCCTAAGTGAGATTATTAGGCAGTATTGCAATAGGAGTAGTCGTCATTTCAGTGATGCCTCTCTCAGCTCTGGGAAAAGATGGCTTGGCAGTATGTGCTGTTAGATGAATATTGGGGACTTGGCGCACTTCTATATCTAGTTCTGCGTGGTATTATAGTTGGTCCGTGGTATTATACAGTTAGTCGTGGTATTATATAAGCCATATTGCTAATGCTTCTTCATTTGCTTCCTCTTCTGCTTCTAATTCTCTCATTTCTTTTGAGACAGATACTGCAGTTCCCCTTCCCTCCACTGGGTAAACCCAAGGGCAGACAGAGGTTTTAGCTTGTGAAAAACAAATGTAAAATTAAATGTAAAAATGCTTGAGACTGCTGCTGAGGTGCTGTCTGCTGTGCCTGCTCCTCTTTCCTATAGATTCCTTGTCAGTGGTGATAGTGGAAATTTAGCTTTTCCAAGGAAATGGCAAAGGCTTGTTCTGTCCTGAGAGACTGCATGAGTAGAAGGCTGAGGGAGAGATGTACTCTGACTGATGTGTAGTTCCTTCTGCAGAACCACAGTGTTACTTTGGCACAGCCACAGTCTGCTCTACCAGGCTTCTGGCTGTGGCTCTGCCATTGCATCACACAAGCTGATGGGGTGTGATGCAGGGCACTAGAGAACACGTTTTAAACTTTGTTCACTAGTGCTAGTAACACTCGCACAGCACGTGCGTGCTCAGAACATGGCCAGAGCTGCAACTGGTTAATTTGTTCTGAGCTGTGACAGCACAGCTCTGCCCTCTGCATGTAATAGCAATAGGAGTGTGAAAGGAGAGGCTGGGTGCTCTTGTGTCTCCCATTTTTCACAATCTCATTCTTCTTAGTGCTGTGTCTGCTGAGGTATCTAACAAGTCTTGCCTTCCAGTCTTTTGCTATGTACCCTGCTGCCTGTTTTCTTTGTCCCGTAGTGTCCTAGCCTCTTCCTGCCTAACACAGTGCTTCCTCACCCTCTTTCAGCTCTTCAACTTGCCCTTCTCTCTTGCTCTGAGTAAAGCTTTGTGCTGGTAGCCTCATGTGAGCTGCCTGGCACAGCCAGTCTTTCAGTGGGAGGTCTCCCCTCTTGATAGGGATCAGATGGAGAACTTCTGGGTTCCTTTCTTGGCTGTGCCAGACACTGCCTGCATGATGTTATGCAAGTCACTGAGAGCCAGGTCTGCCAGGTCTACATTGAACTCAAGTCTTAAATGATAGGGGCTTATTACCTGTGTAAATATGAGCTGAGTATCTGAATACCTATGTGGGTCTAAGCTGGATCTACAGGGATCTCTTCAGTACCTTGTTTTCCATCTTTAAAAAGGGAGCAATACTCCTTGCTTTCTATCATTCTGGTTTTTACCTGTTTGAACTGAAGCCCGTTACCATATGGAAACAGAGTTTGGGTCCTCTCTAAGGCATGCAGTGTGGCCTTAACTGGTTACAGCCTCTTGGGTCTGGAGGAGATACAAGGATATATATTACAATAAGATATAGCATAAACAGGCTGGCAATTGGTAACTGTATTCAAGCTCTTCCCCTTATGCATGTGCTGCATGGATAAAATGGGGACAGTAACAGATTCACTGTTTGAAGCAAATACCAGTGGCATCAGGTATTCTTGCCAGCAGCCTACCAACTATTTCTACTTGATTTTGTTGAGTAAGCACAGCCTTCAGTTGCCTGAGGTGCATTTCTCTCTCCATGGTTTGCCATCCCTAGGGACATGGCCATGGATAAGCAGCTGTGTGTATTGAATTCTGTTACAGCAGTCAGAGCTGAACAGGACACCTAAGTGAAGATGAAAAGTATTGTTTGCAAACACGTGCATGTGTGCCTATGGACTTTAAATGGACTTTCCCACTAAAGTTGTGTTTTTCATCTGAGCTGGAGTTAATGACCGAGACTTAACCTTTGCTTATTGCCTGAGCCAAACTGCTGAAGCTGAACAGTTTATTAGCATCTGAGCACAAAGGGGTCTGGTTCTCACATTGTTGTAACAATAGGATATGTCAGAGTGTATTGATTTGATTAGGCTGACACTTGGTTTACCCTAGTTTAAGTGACAGGAGAATCAAGGCCAAGGAATATGCCTCACCCTCAAAATGCCGGTACCAGCAGCTGTGCAATTTGTAACCTGGTTGCAAAAGTAGACAGTGGCACCATCTTTTCTGCCTGGAAAACAATATTCAGAATAAAGCCAAATTTGCAAAAGAGTGTGTACAGTACAAATCTTTTGAGAAAATGCACTTATTTTTCTCAAACCAAGGCAAACTGAGAATGTGCACAAACTTTCTGAGCACTGCTAATTTCATTGTGTGTAATTTTTCATGGCTGGCAATGGATAACAGGAGTGTTTGGAAAAAGATACACATCTGATGCTTACAGTTTTCGAGAGAAGTGGCTATGCCCTTCAGGAGAAGAGATGTCCCTGAGGGCAGAGTTCCCTTACCATATGTTAGCCTGCAGAAAATGTGCATAAAAGTCCTATTTTCCAAAGCAATCCAGAAGAGCATTTTTTGGTGTTGTGGTTTTTTTTTTTTTCTTTTCTACTAATGAGTAAAGGTGCTGTGAAGTCTCTGTTCTTTGGGGGGCACTGTGTACTTGTAGCTAGGCTTAGTTTTGTAGTGGAAAAGTGCAAGTATTCTGTTTTCTTTTGAATATGGGCCATTATGTTGTTTGTTTTGCTTTTAGTAAGGCAAAGTCACCTGTGTCCATGATTAATTTTTTTTTTTTTATTGGGGTAAAATGTCTCTTTCCAGCAGGTTTTGGGATCCCCTTTTTTTAAAATTATTATTATTTTTAGTATATAAATGTGTTTTGCGTATATTTAGCTGGCTAAACAAAGAGAAATAAAATACAACAGCTAGCAGAGATGGGCAGATATGACACACCAAAATCAATGGCAATGATACATAGTTATATGCCTACTTTTTAATTTCTTTATTCCGAGGTGAGGGAATGCTGCTCTTGGAAACATTGGACTGATCCCTACTCTCAGGGTGCTAGGTAAGTCTCTATCCTAGCTGAAACTGGTACCATCTTCTGCCCTGCATTACTTGCTTGGTTATGATGGTGTGCACTAATGCATGGCATGGTTTTTGATTCCTACACCTGAAGCAGGATCCATTGTTTTTTTCACTTATTGCTTTTGTTAGCACCTAGAAGACTTGTAATGCTTTTCAGGAAGGAAAGAGGACACAGCACTTGCTGCTCATGGAGGATTTGTGGCACTTTGAGTGGGAGGCTTGGTGCCTTGGATTTCCTATTTGTCAGTGCAGCTTTTCTGGATGTGTTGAACATCCATGACATGAATAGCCTATTGGAGAGCTCCGTCTTCCACTGGATATACATGAGTCCTGGGGAGACTGAGGCTAGCATCTGTGTTTAAGACATGCATCCCTTCTGGTATCTACATTCTAGCCTTTGTTATTGTGTCTAAGCAGCACTAGCTTTTTATTTCTGGTTGACTGACGTCGTACTGCATGCAGTCCTGCATTTGAAGAGATGCTTGTATACCTCTGCTCTCTTTTGTGGTAGCTTTTACACCCTTTTTGAGTACACTGGTGGCTTTGAAGTCCTATGGATTGTGCTTTTCCAGCCAAAAGATATTGCCTGAAGCAGCATGTGTAAAATTTTCCTAAAAAGTTACCTCTGCCTCTCTAACATAGACACATCCTGTGCCCAGGAGGTAATCATAAGGATGACCAAATCTGCTCACAGTGTGTGGGCTTCTCCCTCACGCACTTCGAAGCAATTCACCAGACAGACCTGCCAGCTGGGTGGCTCATGCACAAATCTAAGCTTACTCACCTTCATGTCAGACATGCACAGCTGTGAGCACCACCATCTGGGCTGTATCCTCTGTATATAAGATTAGGCTGATTTCAGATGAGCTGTGGAAACAGCATAGCCATAGTATCATTTAGAAATCATCTGCGGGGGGGGGGGGGGAACCCACACTGTGCTCTTTTTATGTTACAAGGGGGTATGAGAAAATGTGCAGAGCCAAACCATGCTTTCCACTCTGGCCTGGAGCAAGGGAGATGTGAGCTAGCCCAGGGTTCAATGGCACATTTCCTGCCTGCTGCTCTACTGCACCAAGGAAGGAAAAAAGCAGTCTGTTGGAGAGGGTGCCCCTACCTATTGTCCTGTGTCTGACCAGGGTACAGATGGCAGAGAGCATAAATGTAAGTTGGTGTCTCAGTTGCTCCTAGTGCTGACTTTTCTTTGGGTATGTTTCTCATCTGACTCAGTTCCTACGGCAGAAGTATCCTTTGGGGCCCAATGGAGGCTTAGTCCTCCTTCCTTTCTGTCCATGCAAACAAAGCAGGTCTCATCTATCTTGGTAAATGCAACAGGACTTCCTGCAAGATCTTGCTAACCTAGACATCTTCTTGTGTAATCTCACAAGAGTTCCCCTCATCTTTGATCATGACATTCCACTTAGAGAGCACTTATATTTTGGAGGGCTGAAGGTGAAGAGTAATGAATTTGGGACTGGTACTTCAGGGGTCCTTGGAGATATTCAACACTGTGTTGAATGCTCCAATATAAGGTGAGGAGCAGGAGAGGTTTGTTTAATGTGGCCAGGGAAGGGAGTCCTACCTCTCTTCACAGGATGTAATCTTTTGATACCTCCTTTAGCTTGCCACAGGGTTTACAGGGTAGGACCAAGGCTCTGCCCCTGCCATATGCAGACATGTGACTCTTCAAGGATATATTTTGTCATTGGAAGCGTTAAAACTCCCTTCACTCCCTGTCCTGCTCACAGACAAAGAATGGCAGACTTCTATTTACAATAAACAGTTGCACTGCATAGCTGTGCAGGGAACTCAACTGTGACAGACAAAAGTGCTCCTGGTCAGGTCTGAGGGCATTTGCTAGAGAGCAGTGTTCAGCTGTAGCTGTGGTTGCCAGACGTAATGGATACTGACCTGTGCTGCTGACAAGATTATAACCGTTTGTATCTGTGACCCACTCCAGCATGTCACACCTTTGTTACTGGTGCTAGGTTTGGAAATAAAGATTGCTTTCTTATCAACAGGGCTGAGTGACACATCTTCATTACCCCAGTGCAGGAGGAAGCCTGCTTCTTTGTGTCTATCTCTGTGCTAGGGAATAAGATTGGTGACTCCTAGCACTGACCTTGTTACCGTGATTCTCCGAAGCAGAGCTTTGGTCTCCCAATCTAAACAGAGCATCTGTGCTAGTCACGGGACAGAAGCTCCTTTCTAAAGATTTCTATCTTTATGCTGTGAACACTAGGACAGTTTGACCCACTGTTAGCTGTAAAGATGACCAAAAAATTAGATTTTGGGGGTGTGAGGCAATGGAAAAATTGGTTTGGTACAGATGAGAAGAATGGCCTTCCCCATGGTGTATTTGATGCTCTATATGCATCTTGCAGTATTGTGGGAATGTGCAGGGGTGGGGAACATATTTCCTCTGTTTCTGAAATAGCAGCTGAAGACATTGCAGTGACAGCGGTGGCACTCAGTGCTACTCAGTAATGGCCATGTGCACCGTATCTAATAAAGAGAAGAAAAATAATTTTTGGAAGCTCAATAATAAAAAGCAACTTCATTTTGAAAAGCAAAAAATTATCCCTCCCTAAATACCCTGAAGACTTTTTCCAGGCAGGGAGCACAGCTCTGCTATCACAGCTGCTTTGAGAAGGCAGCACTCGGAGGTCTGGAACAGCAGTAATACAAGTGGCCTCTTTGGCCACTGTTGCCTGCTGAGTCTTGAGGGCTTTGTGGTGCCAAAATGCAAGTTCTTCAGAGTGGCTGTACACAGCAACCAGACCTGCCTCCCAGTGTTGATTTATAGTGTACTTTCTAGACCACAAACTTACCTCAGCTTTAGATTGTAAATTTTGTAGGAAAAATTGATAAACCTGTAAGAACCACGGTCTTGACAGAGATTTCCAGGTACTTCTAACACAATTCTTTTGAGGGAGCCACCCCGGGCTTAAATCTCCAAGAACGCACTAACAGCCCAGCACATACAAACTCTTCGGCTCTTATCGCAAGCAGTCTCACCCTTGCCCTGAGTTATTGAGCTCAAGAGTTTAGCAATGAGCACTTGCAGAGCCTGTGATGAGGTATCGATATTAAAATTGTGCTTGGTTTGGGGGTTTAATTTCTGCATGTGCTATTTTTTCTATGTTTTACATGTGCAATCATAAACCAGGAGTTGGGTTATTCAGCCCCCAGAAAGGTTTTCAGCTCTGTACTATGACATAAAGAGTCTCTGATTGTTAAAGCAAAGGTGATAGGAAGGTGTGACTAGAGTGGCAATCCTGGTGATGAGGGCAAGGACTACCATGATAGCTCCCTAAATTCCTAACTGTGTATTTACAGCAGGCATTTACAGGTGGCTCCTAGTCATAGGATGTAAAGGGGCACTCACTAGAATTTAACTCTGCATTATCTGTAACTCAGGCTTCCAGTAATATTGCAAGGAAAACTATGGTATCTGTGCCAGTTCATTGGCTTTGAAATATCAAGTCATGGAATTAAAAAATTTCTCTAAGTGAAATTCAGTTCATCAAGAAGGATGCAAACTTTACTTTTCATGATGTCATTTCCCCAAAGCAATACTGGTCTTTTTGCAGAATTTTAATGTAAAAGTGACTTAGAACACAAAGAGTTTGGGTACATCAAAATTCTGGTATGTCTCTTTCAAAAAAACCTCTAGTTGCTTTCAGTTCTGGGTAGTGTATACCTGCTAGCTCCCTGTTGCAGTGGACACTGAGATTGCAGAGGTCAGTGGCTATGCTGGAACAAGAACCTGAGGGTACTTCTAACATTCAGTTTTATGTTCTGTCAGCATCCCTTAAACCTGTTTATTCCTCAGCCTCGATTCTTTAGTGTTTTCTGTTCTGAAAATCTAGGGGATGGCAAAATCCAGTAGATTTGTAATTTCTTCCTAAATGATGTCACTACCTCTTTTTATTTGGTCATTGATACATAGGCTAATAATATTTATAGTTAATGGAATGACTGAGAACAAGGATTTTGTTCTCCCTTGTCCAGTAAATGCTGCAAAACAAAGTTACGTATATGCTGCATATATGACTTTTAATATTTAAAACCATCACAGCCACATCATGGGAGATGTCTGGCTTTAGAAGTTTCCAAAGGGTTGTTAAAGAAAAAACCTCACCTTCCAAAAACAAACCACCACTTTTTACTTCATCTAATAAAGCTGCAAAATTTAAAGTGACACTAGAATAATTATGATTGCTTGCTGTAAACCTGCATAGATTTGGCTCTCTTTGATTTTTTATTTTTTTTTTTTTTTTTTAGTGCTAGAAAGATTAGTTTACTGTGGACTGAATCCTTCTTGCATTACACATGTGACTAAATCTGTGAGGCCCAGTGGCCAGAAAAGACCCACAAAGGCATTAAAATAGTTTAGCCCATCCAGCTGCAAAGTCATCTTACACATATTTTCTCCCTAACTGGCTTTGTGTATGTTATTGTCAAATATGAATCTGCAGAATATCTCCTGGTCTGGAATCCTGTCCCCTTAGAGCAGTCAGCAGTTCTCCTGCAGCCTTGCTTAGTGGCTGGTACATGTGTGTGTTAGGATCTATGTACTGTGCTCTTTTCCCAGGCAATAATTTTTATATTTATTTTTCACACTTTCTTAATTAGTTTATGTAGCTCATCTGTTTCCAGCATAGAGCTGCATCTGTTCTTTCATTTTTTTCAGGTGTCTGCATAATTTGGAAAGTTATCAATAGTGTGCAATCACTAAAGCAAAACAATGAAAGATAAAAATTAATGTTTACTTTATCTCTGGTATTCAAAGACAGAGAAAAGTATTGTTCATAATATGTAGATGTAGAGCTATCCTCATAGTAGATTAATCAATTTTAATGTCTAGATAAACAGCTGTATACCTGTAAACAAAACCTGTATATCCAACTAGTCCAACTTGCTAAGTATCATCATCAAAGTTTTGAACCCTTTTTAAAAGTTCTTTTTCAGAACACAGATATTCTATATGTAACTTCTGTTGTACTATTTGAAATGGAAACGGGCTGTGAAGCCTGCCAACTCATCTTTCATGTGCGTTTCCCACTGGTGTCTCTCTTTCTGCAGAATCAAGCTGCACAGCAGAGTGTTTCTGTTCCCTTTTACATGTGGTCCTCGTTAAAAAAATACAATGAAGTTTAGCTATGGTGAAATTATTTGATTTTTTTTTTTAACTGGTGCAAAAAAGTAAATATGTTTACTGTGTTCCTTTCCATTCAGTGTATTTCCTTTTTTAAGCTTCATTTGTGTTCAACAAGACAGCCTCTTTCTCCAAGATTAACATTTCTTATGATTGTTCCTGACAGAGGATTTACTTTCAGAGGCCCTGCTAAGGATAACCAAAAAAGGGCATGTAGCAAGACAGTTTTGGCAGCTTGCACGAATTTTCGGAGCTTTTTAGGTCTTGGTTTTCTGATGAGTGGCTTCCTGAGCATGCCTAGGGAATGACAGGCATCTCTGCAGGCAGGCTGAACCCACCTTGGCTTGTGTGTAGTCATTGGCTGCCTATTAGAATAAATTGAGGACAATGCATACCGCTGCCTGCCAATTGTAAACATAAGGGATATGTATTCACTTAGCATTGACTTTTGGGAGGGGCCAAGGAAAAGCTGTAGTTTTTATTCAATAGGGCTGTGTGTGAGGCTGCTGGTGTGCCTTTCTTGCTGTGCTCCTGCCCAAGCAGCCAGTTATTCATTTCCTTCCTACTAGTTGAAAACTTTTCAGCCAGAGGTAAGGGCTTAAAATATGTATTTGTTTGGGACTGAGCTGGTCTGACTGCATTTGTGTTATGGCTAGAGATTAAGCAGCACGCGAAATCTAACGAGCTGTGGAAATAGTGCAAAAGTTCGGATACTATTTTTCCTCCCCTCCTCTCCCCTCCTCTCTCTGTGCCCCCCCCCCCCCCTTTCCAGATGTTTGCAGTGAACTAAGGGAGATAACTGTGCCGGGCGGGTGGAGGGGGTGCATGCTTGCCTGCCTCAGTGGGGGACCCTAATGAGGAGGTGTGGGGACAAGGCTTTGGGTGCAGGGCAGGATATGTGCTGGTCCCACACCATTTGAGACTCTGCAGCAGGCTTGTTAGTGGAGCAATAACATATCTGTCCTTTTTTTTTTTTTTTATTCCCCCCCTCCTTTTTTTTTTTTTTTTTTTAAAAAGGAATTGCGATGGAAAAGTTTTTACGGTGGTAATGGCTGCTGAATTGCTTTTAATTTTGCAACTTAATACCTGGGCTTTCAGAGCAGCCCAACTGTAAGGGCAGTCTCCCAGTGTAACTGATACAGATACAGTAAAGCTCTGGTTAACGTTACTGATCTGATACTTGCTGAAGCTGATGTCCGTCATGGCAGCCTTTCATAGAAGTATTGTTGACAATACATGGCATCCGTTTTTGTCTTCAGCATTCAACATCCGCAGCCGCGTATTGCCAGAATGTTTCCTGTGAAGTTGTCTTTCCTGTTAAAAGAGGGAGAAAAAATGCGCTTGTGTGGGACTGGAGCTCTTAAAAGTCTGGATGTGTGTTTGTGTCAGTCAGAGCACTGCTGGGGAGAGCCAGTGAGCAGGCTCTCCTTCCCAGCTCCTTTGACATGTTCGGACAGTTTCAAAGTGTTGTGCAAGGCTGGCTGCTGATAGCACGATGTTCTGCATAGCAGGGAATCTCTCAGAGAAGGAGCTGTGAAAATGAAGGGAGGGGTGAAGTTAGCTGCAGATGGATACTTGGGAGCAGCAGACATTGACCAAATTAGTAACCTCCGGCCAGACTTGCAGCCATAGAATTGATTTTTAATTATTTTTTTTTCATATAACATACATTGTTTGGAAGAATGGACAAGATAACTGTGTTTAATTTTTTTTTTTTTTTTTGCGAAGTATTTGTTTCCAGAGAAGTACTTATTTTCAGAGTATGCAGTTTTTATGCAAATTTGCCTAGCTGAGAAGACTTCTCTTGCTAAAAGGCATACAGGAGAATAATTTGTGAAAATAACACATTCGGTCCTTGGCAGCAGCTCAAAGAAAATAAGGAGGCAGAGTGTTTCTTTTGTGAGAACAGTGTATTTATTATAATTTGTCTATTTTAGGTACCATACTGTGAATGATTGTACTTGTAAGGTTTGCCATCAGAGAACCCTGGGACCCTGCATCCCTTCTTTCTCTGTCTCATTAAATGTAGCAGTAGGTTCTGTGTGAGCATATGCATCTGCAAGCAAGTCTCATACCCTTTTCTGCTGCCATGGATAGGATGGGGTCCTAAAACTACCCATGCCAAAACTAATGATATAGACTGTTTTAATATAAACTACAAATGGAGTGATGCTTTCAAGGAAGTGGTCCATTTGCTTAATTAAATTGCCTTTGAGGTAAAGTGGGTCTGAACTATTTTTTCTCTACATATTTGAAGAAAGTACAGGTCTGCCTTTCTTGGAAGGCTTTCTGATAGCCAGGTATCTTAGTCAATAAAACCTGCACATGTTAATGTAATATCTAAATCATGACGGCAGGGAAGAAACACCTGATAAGATGTCTGTGAACAGGAGACAAAATTGAAATAACTTGTATTTCCTGAAAACTCCTCTTTGTTGCAGCATGTAATGACAAGAGGATCAATTCTACAGCCTTCATTCACAGGATTAGCCTTGTGAAATCAATACCATCATTAATGGATGCAGGATCTGATGCAAGGGGAGTCCTATGTACTCTGAATATGCTTTGACAGTGAGTGATGTAAGCATGTATTAGAATAAGGGTTTTGCCACAATTGTTTCATGTGCTCACAGGATTATTCTGACATGAAGTAGCCTGACAAAGGAGTAACTTCCCTTGTGCTTTTTTTCTTGTCTAGCACTGGTACACAATGCAGCAGTGACACTGAAAGCTAGATGATTTGAAAGGGAAGGGGGGATGTAAATTCCTCTGGATTATGTTAGATGGAAAATTAAAGTGGATCGTGATGGAAAGTTCATTCTAGGTCTCATTCATGGGCCTTCACATGTCATGGAGGCATTCTGGTCAGCATCCGTCTGGACCCACACAGGGTTAGTGTGCAGTGCTACTGGTTCCAGGTAGTGAGACTAGAAAGATAGAACAAGGGTTTTGGGTTTTTTTTGCTGGTTGCCTGCTGGGAGGTAGCTTCTGTCATATGAAGAGGAAGATGACAAAGGTCTGTCAAGAAGTCCTCGTTTCACCCTTCCCTGCGTGCAGCTGGAGTGGCCCTGCCTACATAGGTGATTTTTTTCATTACAGAAAAGTGAGAGCCTTCAGGTCTTCCATCCTGCAGGACAAACAGCATTTGAATGTCCTGGTACTATTTAAAATACTCTGATTTCTCCATAGTTGCTTACATGAGACCTATTCTGTTGGCTGCCTGAGTTATAATTTATATGAAAGATCAGTGGAGTTGTTAATGCCTATCTGCCAGGCATACAACTTGGTACGTTTGATTGCTGTGTGTGAACAAAGAGGGACAGGAAACCATATATGTGTAAGAAAGAGAGGGCCAAGAGAGCAGTGAAGTGCTTGTCTGGACACTTTTGGGTATCAGAGAAAGCACCAAAAAAGGTAACATAGTAGAATAGGAAGCACAGTCCTGTGAACATTTCATTGCCTTTGAGAGGAGCTTTATGGGGAGTTAGCAGGATTGGGCTCCAGGTGTACAAAGCCTGAGGCAGACAGGCCTGTGACTGCAAAGAGTGGGAGTCTATCTTCAAAGCAAGTTTTCATTCTTTAAAAATTGCCTTTTATTGGTAACTACCCCTTGGCAGCTTGTAACAAGAAAGCTGCTTCCTTACTAGAGCTCCCACTTTCAGAAATGTGCATGTGCAGAAAGTCTGGTTTGCTGGTTCTGTTTGTAGCTCCTGGGTCGTTTAAAGCCCCATGACCTGGTGAGAATGGATTTTGGGGGCGTCTGTACTGGAAACAAGGTGCCTATCTATATGCTGGCACTTACTCTTTCAGCACGGGTGTTTGCTGGGAAGCTGTAGCTGTTGCATGCCTCCAAATGGTTTGTCAAGGATTTGATTTGGCTAAGGCTGAAATTTGACTCAAAGGCATTTGAAGATCAGACTAGATCTGACCTTTCAGGATAAAACATTGAGGTCTTAGGACAGTTGAACTATGTACCAATTTCTTTTTGCCTTTCCTGATGCTTTTGTACAGTTCAGCTAGCCCAGCTAGGAAGGACACTCAATACATTGTAATTTGGGATCCCTCCCACCCCTGGGGGAGCTTGTTCCTACTTTTGTTGAAACAGATTTGATTAACCAAAAAGATTAGAGCACATAAACCCATTACTTAGCTGTAGCACTGGTATGTTAGCTGCAAGGTTTACATCCTGCATAAGAAAGTGTTTATTTTGATGTTGATGTGTTTTTTCTTTGGAACTGCACTGAGTGCTGATAAATGGTGTGGGACTGGCAGTCTGTCTCTCAAGCAGATACCAGCGTTAGCAGCTTGGTCCCTACTGTTCCCCTCTCCCTTAGCATCACTAGCTCACCCTGTGAGAAATGCAGCTTTCTGGACTTTCTCACTTGAAAAACCCCCAGGTTACTGCTTTGTCCTGCAGCAACTGCTGTGCATCCAGATACAGCAGTGCCCAGGCTTGCTGGGCTCCCCAGTGGAGAGGCGAGCGGGCTGTGAGCTGGGGCACCCACCTCCTCCACCTATGGACAGGAAGAACTACTGTGAACTGATGCCTCTTTTCCCTTCCCTGGTCTTTGTGTCTGCCCCCGGAGAGGGGAAAACTGTCCATCAAGCATAGGGGCACCTCCTGATCAGAAGATCCTGCCTAAAGCAATGTTTATGGGATTTGGGGATGAAGACAGGAAAAAGGCTTATGGGGACTGTCCTGCTGGCTTGCAGTGAGGGCAGGAGCAAATAACTGAGGAAGCAAGGGGAACAGAGAAAGGAAAAAAGTGGCCATATCTTAAGCCAGTTTACCCAGTTGGGGTAATTTTTCCTTTAAATTTTTTCCCGTGGTCGTAAATACCTGGTGACTCACTTAATAGCTGTGTGTCTGTTTCTGTATCTTCAAGTAAAGGATAATCCATGCCTTTTTGTATTTAGTCCAGGGGGCTGCTGGGGCTTATTTCATTAGTGTTTATAAAGAATATGTAATGCTAAAACCTTGGTTTTGACTGATTTCCCAGCAAGAACATACAGGGTTTTTGGTTTATTCAGAGATATGTATTCTACTAGAAAGTAACTTCTTCTAGATTGTGGGTATAAAACTGCTGAAGCCCAGTGAATGAGGTTGAAGATGGGCCAGGGTCAGTAGTGACAGTGTACTGACATGTCTGGTGGGAATTTCTTGGGTGCTTGCAGATTTAACTGTGCTTGCTGCGTCTGAGACAGAGCCTTCCTGTGAAGTTGTCATGCATGTAACAAAAATGCAGGGTGAGAGTTTTTGCTTACAGATGTGCCACAGTGTCTTAAACTTGGAAGAGAAGCTACTAAGCAAGCTGCTGAACCTTACCTGCTTGTCCAGTTTCAAGTTGATGAGAGCATTTGAAACTTAACTCCTGGGGCCAGGCCAGGCTGCAGTGGGGAAAATATTAGGGAAGGATTTCGGGCAATGGAAACAACATTACATGTTTCCACACCCTCTTGTGTACAGAATACAAATAAAGAGCATTTCCCTTGAGATTTGCTGTGGAGGGTGTGAAGCAAAGTGGAACCCACCCGTTTGCACATTTTCTGGTTTATGTCCTTAAATGGCAAAAAAAATCTTTGGAATTTAGCTCATAGAAGGGTTATAAATAGATTTGTGGAGATAAATTTTTGCTGTACATGCTCTGGTTTTGGATCTATTCAGAAGAGTAACTCCGTAGGCCAACAAATATGAAAGGCGGCGGGGGGGGTATGGCTAAATGCAGGAAGACAGTTTCATTGCATATAGATATGCAAGTACGTGTGTGTTGTGTGCACCCCTCTCCACCTGCACTGACCCTCCCAATCTTCCTTCAAGTATGTGGAGATCTAAGGGGCATGAAAATCGCTGTGTGCACTTTAAAAAGTTAAATAACTGGGGTGAGGGAGAACTAGCATTCATGATTGCTAAGGGAGCCTGAATTTAAGACAGCTCTGTAAACAAAGGTCCTGAGATTTGTTGGCAGCTTGGTTTATGTCCTTCTCTGAAGCAGCTGGCTGCAGCTAGGGAGAAGCTGTGCAGGGCTGGACAAACGGTCATGGAGTGAGAGCAGGAGCAGCGGTTCCTGTGCTCCTTCAGAAGTCAAGGTTTGGTCCTGCAGACCGGTGCCAGTTGGATTCCAGTCATCTTCAAAGGGAGCTCTGCCCAAGTGAAGGAGACTGTGATCAGGCCCTTGTTTGTTTCTTATTTGCAAGGCTTTGATGTTCCCTTGTCTTTCTGACTGCCATAGGGCATGTTACTACCCTTTTCCCACTTCATTCTTTTCTTTGACAGTAAGCTCTCTAATGGTAAAATGGTCCTCCTCCCCCATTTTTTTTTTTTTTTTTTGAGCCACAGTGTTCACCCTGGTAAAATCTCTCTCACCCCAGAAACAAAGGCAACGCTTTTTCTTTTTTGCTGTTTCTTTTTTCCTTTTTCTTTTTCCTTTTTCTTTTTCCTTTTTCTTTTTCCTTTTTCTTTTTCCTTTTTCTTTTTCCTTTTTCTTTTTCCTTTTTCTTTTTCCTTTTTCTTTTTCCTTTTTCTTTTTCCTTTTTCTTTTTCCTTTTTCTTTTTCCTTTTTCTTTTTCCTTTTTCTTTTTCCTTTTTCTTTTTCCTTTTTCTTTTTCCTTTTTCTTTTTCCTTTTTCTTTTTCCTTTTTCTTTTTCCTTTTTCTTTTTCCTTTTTCTTTTTCCTTTTTCTTTTTCCTTTTTCTTTTTCCTTTTTCTTTTTTTTTAATTTTCACTGTTTCAGAGGACCTAGCAGTGTTTGTTTTGATCGCCCAGATCATCGCTTTCTAATACAAGCTGTTTTACCGAGGACAATTTCTGCACAGTCTTCTGGGATCAGCTGAAAATACTGAGGACTTTCTGTCTGCATCTTCCTAATGACCGAGTGATAAGCTGCTTTCTCTCAGCAATTTCAAAAGCTATTGAGCCAGGGGATAATTTGGCATTTGCTCTGGCCTAGTTAAGGCTTGTAGGTTTGGAAAGGAAATTCCTAGAGCTTGGCTAGAGTGTTTGGGCATGGCAGCAGGTTGAGTTAGCTCTGAGATCCGGGTAAGAGTTTGGTCAGCTCTCATTTATCTGCATAGCTTAACCTATTGGTGTTGCAGGATGCCCCTGGTCAGCATCCTTCATGGGAGGCTTTGGAGTGCTGCACCCACCCCTGGGTCCTCAGGAGAGCGTGTGCTGCTTTGTATGGCTTTGGGAACTGCTTAGCCCCATCCACAGAGCCAGCCACACCCCTGCTATGAAAATGAGGAGTTTCATTCAGATGTCTGATAAGCCACAGCTGTTGCTTTGCCACTTCAAACAAAACTTGGATTATGAAGACTGAAGTGCAGCATTTTAATTGCTGTAAATATGAATAAGAGTGTTTAGACAATCCAGATGATACTGAGCCAAGCATTTCTGTGGCTAATGTATATTACGCTGACAAAAGCAGGCCAGCTGAGAATTTCCCTACCGCTATCCCAGTAAGTTAAAACATCAGTTGTCTTTTTTCTGCTGCATTGGTGAAAATGAGGGAGAAGTTTTAACCTGGGCATCAGTTGGCCTGAATCTGATCTTGTTTTCAGCAGCTGTACAGTGATATAAACCGTATTGTTAGTGAAAAAAAAAAAAAAAAAAGGCCTGATCTCAATTATCTTAGTGCAAATCTGTTTGATTTCCTTGAGTTACTTGGAATTCACTGGGCTGCTTGCTATCAGAGACTGGTCTTTTATGTTTGCTTTCTACACATCCCCTAACAGACAGCAGCAGCAGGAAATTGGGTCAAAACCCCAGCTATGAGCATTCACTGGGAAATGATATTTCATACAAGAGAGGGCACTGCAAACCTAAAAAGCTAGTAAAATTCCACTGCTCATTTGCTCCCTGGTGATTAAAAGGCTCTGCCATATATGGGAAAGGTCTGAGCTTCATTCACTGCAACCACAATAGTAAATGGCTTATTCACTGGACACAGTATGCAATCAAGGAGCAGTGCCTTATGACAATGAAAAGGAGAAGCAGCAACTTTTACTTGCAGTTTGTTTGCAGTTTTCTCTGCTGTGTTATTAAAAGCTCTGTAGCTATTTTTTGTTGTTGTTGTTGTTCCTTTATTTAGATCCCTGTAAACTGCAAACAGTTGGGTTTGCCACTTAACCCTCCCCCATAAAACCAGACACACCAGTCTGTTTCCTCTCCTTCCCCCCTATACAACCCAAACAAGAAAAATACATTTCCTCTACCAATATATATAAAGCATAGCTCCTCTGTCTTCAGTACATCTACTGTGGATTTATATGACTAAAGACTAGGATTAGCAGACAAAATCTTATTCTCACCATGTATAAAGGACTAACAAAAGCAGTGATTAAATGTCAGTATTTCAGAGTCAGTGATGGGACTGCAGGAGTGAAGCAAATAGGAAATGTGTGTGTATATGAATAGGGATGAGTTTTGGCAGAGGAAGGGAGTAATGTGCTTTGGATGGGACTTGCAGAAGGGGTCCCCAGTGCTCCACACACTCTTCAGGGATTTTACTTCCACCACATCAATTTCTGCAGTGAAACCTTACACAGATGGCATTAAGATGCAAAGTCATTGAAGCACAGTTGTGTTTACATTCTTGCTTTTCAGTTTATTTTGTTTAGGGATCAGTACTCTGCCATCAAAATCAAGTAGTTGGTCTAGTTGCATCTTATTTCACAAGGAGAAAGATAGTTAAGTGACTACGTGGAGATACGTAAGGTTTTCTGCTTGCTGGAGATTTTCTGGAGTTTTTATTGTTCATTTGTGTTACACTAAATACTTTAGAAATATGATGTTTGTGTCATATTGGTAGATTTAGAGATTATGTCTGGGATCATACCCCTATGTAATTTCAATGAAAACCCACATCTCTGTGGCCAGAAGGATTGATAGATCAGTCTTATCTCCCAGACTACATGCCTCATTGCACACCATCCAGTTACTCATGTTTTGGGGCCACTGAAGATGACACAGTTAAAATGGATGTTGTAGTCAGCCACAGGACATCTTGGCTGTATTTGAAGCCAGTCTCCTTCTCCTTCTCCAGAATGATGTTGTGCCTCCCAGGAAGGATGACATCTCTGTGACACAGGTGTGATTCATCCTCTATTTTCATATACATCTGGGTGCCTCTACAATTTTCAAAAAGTGTAACTGATAATATGAATTTTTGTCCATGTGACCATTGTGGGTGACCTGCTGTAGGGCAATAACAGATTTACCTGGCAGTTCAGGCTAGCTATTGACCAGCAGCCTTCAAGTGGTTTGGCTTCTCAGTACCAGAAAATTGCTTTCTGACACATGGCACTGCTTCTGTTTCTAGTGTTAAGGAAAACTGATCTTTCTGTTTGGTAGTCCTTTGTCTGATACCTCTATTTAATGAGGGTGGGTTTTGGATGTTCTTATTTTGCTAAAGGTGAAACTGGCTTCCTTAACTGCATATGAAAGGTCAAGATCTTTTAAGTCAGAGAGGGAGGTTGTAAATTAGGCCTGCTTTGAGATGTTGCTGCTTTTAATGTCTGGACAGCAGTACTTCGAAGATGTCATTTGACCATTATCATAAAGTCATGCTAAGACACACCCACTGAGGAACCCTAATGTGGCCAAAAGAAGCACTGTCAGGTTGTGACAGCTAGGTAGTGCAATAGTAATGCATGTAAAGACTTCTGTTTCCAGCTCTTAGAAGGATCAGAGATAGCCTGTTTGGAAACCAAAACAACTAGATACTTAATCTATCTCGTATTTCTATTTAGATTGTGAGAAACCTTGCATTATATCAGCTTCTTAAATGGCATCTGGAGCCCCTGGGAAAAAGTCCTTGAATAATCACATTGGATGCAATAAGTATTATTGCATGGTTGAAAAAACTTTTTATTCTATTTTTACCATCTTTGGTCTTCCTGAGCCCAAATGGAAGATGTAAGTCTGCTTTGTTTTTCTTTTTCCTCTTCAAAGAGGAAAGTGTAAATGACGCATGCTTTGGAGTAATTTTACCCCCATTTCCCCCTCTGCTTAGTGATTTGTGGCCAAGCTTACTGTTTGTGCAATCTTGTTCTGGCTACCTTTAGAGAAGCTTTGTAGAAGTTTGTGTTCAGCTGTGCTGCTCTGCACTGTCCACAGCTGGGAGTTCCCCTTCCCTTTGGGGTCCTTCAGTAAAGGCTGTCAAAGTCGTCATTTTACAAGATAAGTTTTTTGATTTGTGTTAATACTTTTAGAGCAGCACCCTTCCCTGTTGTGCTGCTTGTGGACTGCCTTAAAGCCTTCAGTCCATTGTCTAAGGATTTCCATGGTCAGTAAAGATGTGTGTATTGTTTCACCTGTCAAACTGAAAAATTAGGGTGTCATTCTTGGGCCATCTACTCCGACAACCCAAATGTTTTTCCAAAATAAGCTTTTTTTTTTTTTCCTTTTCCCTACCTTCTGTAATAGATGTGAGCCCCATTCTTGGAGTCAATATTTAGCTAACAATATTAACGAGAGGGGGTAATGGTTTGCCTTTGTATCAAAGTATCTGATAAAGATCGGTTCATCTTAGTAAAAAATGAAAGGAATTTACTATATGTGCAGGAAGTATGTTTTGTTATAAATGAACAGATTGAAGTGGTGACAGACTATGAATATGACTTATATGACAAAATACGGTTATACAGTTCTGAAAGCTTGGAGACTGGTGTGATGAACTGGAAAGAACATTATAATCTGAGTACATTTTTTCTGTCTCTCCTGTGACCCTTCAAGGCAATGGAAAGGCACTGATGGAAAGGCTGTTGGCATTAGCAGGCATAGAACTGGTTTCATCGATCTTGGGTTCAGTGCTTACAGGTCACTGAGGCTGAATTTAAATATTTACATTCAAGGCTTTTCCCCGATTTAGAATTAAATACCAGAAGCTACAGACATGCACCCCCCTTCCCCAAACCAAACTCAAAACTAAAAATGAAAACCTGCTAAGGACATATTAGGTCATCTTGTCCTTTTCCTCTAGGCAGTGCAGGATGATTCCCTAAAGTATATTCACACATGTTTTGTCCATAAACACCTCTGTTTATTAACAAAATACAATAAGCTGTAGTTTTTCAGTGAGGATTGGGATAGTTTGCTGCACTTTCTAGTTTTTAGCAAGGGGAAATAGCTATCATTCTAAAATGTGTTTTTTGGCCCACGGATACTGGTCATGTGAATTCAAGCAAAAAGCCCCTAATGAATGGAAACTTGTAGAAGAGTTAACAGCAGCTGGTTTTATTATGGACCATGGCTTTGACATGATCGCATGTGAGTTTAATACAAGTGTTACCTCACTGCGTTCAATGGAACTGCTTTCTATTTGCAAGGGAATAAATGAGACCAAAATTAGACAGAGACCTAGGGAGACTCTCTGGGAGAGGGTTTAAGTTTGGAGAATGTGCTTTATATACATACAAAATATATGGGCATATCTGCACGTTGCAGTAAATGTGTCAGACCACCTGGGAGAAAGGGGCCAAATTCTGCTTTGCATAACACCTGTGTAAATCCAAAATGGAACTGTAGGACTAACGTGCCATGAAGGGCCAAAGAAATATCTAATTTTTCTAAGTGCTGCACTGAGTTTCTTTCTTACTGAATCTCTGATGTTTCCTTGATGAAATGATTTGGAAATATGAGAGACTAGAGTGTTCTGCAGGGAGCTTCAGGTTATTTTCTTCTTAATTTCAACCATATCAAATTAAAAGAGAGGTGGTGTTGACTCCTATAAAGCCAGTTTAGACAAAAGCACCACATGTGCAGCTATTCTGCCTTGAAATTATCAAAGTAAGCAATGAAATAAGAACCATGTATTTCAGGAGTCAAACCTCTCTTCAGAACTTTGAAGAGAACTTCAGAACTGTGAAGAGAACTCCTTCAAGCTCAGACTTTGGTTTAGCTACATCTTGCAAAAGTGTAGGAAGGCAGTTGTGCTCAGCTGAAAGTGTACTTTTGGTTTCAAAAAGAGAGAAGAGCTTTAGAATTCCTTGAAGTCTAGCAGAGGTGTTACTTTACAAGCAAGGATACTCAGGTGCTAGAGCAACAGTCTGCAACTGTGAGATGGGCTTTGCTGTTGCTCTGTGTATGAGGAAATGCAGCTGAAGGTATGGCAGGTATTGATTAAGAGAGAAGAAATACCAGGGAGAGATATTTTTTTGTCTTGGTTTCTTGCTGCCTGCATTTTGGTGGTCCTGCTTGCTGTTCTCCTGTACAGCAATGCCTGAGGTTCAGGCACGTCTGCAGCCTCTTCAGTATGAGTTTTGGCATGCTGTTTAGATTTAGAGTTTAACATAGCTCCCTTGATTTTAGCAGGATTTCCCACCAGTATAAACACTGATTTCAGATGCTTTTTCTTTGCTCAGTGTTTGAGATGGTGATGTTTACAGGTGTGTGGTGTAAAGGTTCATTGTAATGTGGTTTGCAATGTGATGCTGTGCACTCCCACTGACAGAGGGAAAACGTTTTAAGACTACACAGTTATTTAGTGTTAACTTTCATTTTTATTTTACTTGAGGTCTTGAAGAAAAGCAGAATGATGCAGAATGATCAAGGGGATCGAGTGCACCCTCAGTCAGTTTGCAGATGACACCAAGTTGGGTGGGAGTGTTGATGTGCTCGAGGGTAGGGAGGCTCTGCAGAGAGACCTGGACAGGCTGGAGCCATGGGCTGAGGCCAACTGGAGGAGTTTCAATCAGGCCAAATGCCGGGGGCTGCACTTGGGCCACAACAACCCCCAGCAGCGCTACAGGCTTGGGGAGGAGTGGCTGGAGAGCTGCCAGTCAGAGAGGGACCTAGGAGGGTTGATTGACAGCTGGCTGAACAGGAGCCAGCAGTGTGCCCAGGTGGCCAAGAAGGCCAATGGCATCCTGGCTTGTGTCAGCAATAGCGTGGCCAGCAGGGACAGGGAAGGGATCTTACCCCTGTACTCGGCACTGGTGAGGCCGCACCTCGATTCCTGTGTTCAGTTTTGGTCCCCTCACTACAAAAAGGACATTGAATGACTCGAGCGTGTCCAGAGAAGGGCAACGAAGCTGGTGCAGGGTCTGGAGCACAGGTTGTACGGGGAGCGGCTGAGGGAACTGGGGGTGTTTAGTCTGGAGAAGAGGACGCTGAGGGGAGACCTCATCGCCCTCTACAGCTACCTGAAAGGAGGGTGCAGAGAGGTGGGGATGAGTCTCTTTAGCCTAGTAGTAAGTGACAGGACAAGAGGTAATGGCCTCAAGTTGCGCCAGGGAAGTTTTAGACTGGATATTAGGAAGCATTTCTTTCCAGAAGGGGTGGTTAGGCGTTGGAACGGGCTGTCCAGTGCAGTTGTGGATTCTCCATCCCTGGAAGTGTTTAAGAGTCAGGTCGACATAGCGTTGAGGGATATGGTGTAGTTGGGAACTGTCAGCGATAGGTCAATGGTTGGACTGGATGATCTTCAAGGTCTGTTCCAACCTTGACAATTCGGTGATTCTGCAATTAAGCTTGATCTGTAGGCCAAAATTGAGGGGTAAAATGCAGTAAAGTATGGGGAATGTTTTAAATGGGTCTATCTGCTTGTTTTAAAGGGAGTTCTTATGGAGGTGTTACAGGTCTCTTCTCAGTCTATGATAGGATACTTACTGTTCACTAACTGAGCCAAAGCTAATTTTATTGTCCACAGAAAAAGTGCGGCAGAAGCTACTGTCCCTGTGGTTCATGCAAGTGCTAATTATTCCCAGTGGTGATGCAGGAACGTATTCTTACAGAACTGGTCTGAGATCACCAACTTGTTTCACATAGGATGCTGTTCTGCCATCAGACAGAAATGACTTCTGCTAGTTGTGATCATTCATGTGGGTAAGCATGAAGTAGAGGCCCCGTTGCTAGAGGATTTGTGATGAGATCTTTAGTTCTCTCTGGATCTTCCTTCTTAGCAAATCATGTACTGCTGTGAGAGAACACCACCAATGGGAGAGCTCTTATTTGAACACAGTACCTAAAAGAGTTTTTTTTCCTGCTTGCTTCCTGTGTATTTCTGTCCAAACACACACCCCCCACCCCACCCCCCATATTCCTATTTCAATACTGTCTTTGACTGAACAGAGCTTGCCAAATTCAGCCTGACTTGTATGTGCTAAATAATACTGTGTAGATTGTATGTCCCTTCACTGAGACAAAAATCACTGAGTTCATGGGGAAAGACAGTGAAAGAGGTAGGAGCAGACACCAAGGCTTCTGACTCCTACAGCAAGATTCACAGCTCTAAAATATGCTGTCATCTCAGGTCATACTATTCATAGGTCTACTATTTACTTACCTTTTTTCTCATAGCTCCTGGGACTACTATATTGACAACAAAGGAAGAGAGAAGTAAGCAGGGGAATTTTTGTCTGTAAAGAATGATTAGTATTTAAGAGCTTTTAAAACACATTTAGAAGTGCTGGAGGAGGGTTAAATGCTGTATTCAATTTCTTGGGCATCTGCTGAACAATCTCTTATGTGAAGAAGACCTAAATATAATAGATGTTGTCTAGTGACTTGGATATTACAAGATGTGATTCCTTTTAATAGATGCTGAATTTCCCCTTTGTTACTTAGTTAAGGTTATTATGGAGTATTACAGTATTCTGTTTAAAGTAGCCTGGCCACCCTTGATTAGTTTTGGTTTTGATCAGTAAAAGTACAGAGTAAGAGAAGCTCAACCAGATTTCTGCTGCTGGATACTTGCTGCTACTGGGAATACTGAAATGGTCTATATCCATGGAGTTGTATTAGTTACCACACTTCCTCTGTTGGACTGCTTTTATGAAATTATTTTCTTTATAATTTCCTGGAGGTATTCTTAGCAAATGGGCAGTAGACTCTGTAGGCAGTGCATCTGTTATGCTGGTTTCAGAAAGTAGAAGTGATGCAAAGTTCTCTGGCACTAGAACTGGAGTTCAGTGCAGGAATGAAAACTGTGGGATGGAGAGTAGCAAAAGCTCAGATGGTGTTACATCCATTTTTGCCATATCTAAAAGTGTCACATTGTTGAAATGAGTGTGTCAGAAATGAACAATTGTAATTTTTATGTGAAACATGTTTGACAGAGAAGGACATGAGTCTACATAGAAATAGCTGTGTTCCTCATACAACTTTGCTGCTGCACAGGGAGCATTAAACTATCTGTCTGAAATACCAGAAAGAAAAGCTTTATGTACCACGTGTGACTTTGCATTTACACAGGTGCAAGTGGCTTCAACTGAAGGACCGTTTTGATGAGAGATGGAAGATCTCATTTATATCATTGATATAAATTACATTTTGACACTTAAATGAGTGGTAGAAAATAAACACACTCCACTTGTGGTGTTCTTGTTGTGTGCATAAAAGAAGACCTGTCCTCTTTACCTGTACGAATTTTCTGTAAGGACATAATGCCCCTATTCAGTATTGATAAAGGACGGTAGTGGCTACCAGAGTTGGCTGCTTGATGAAGGGAGGCAGTTGCAGAATTCCACCCAGCTGAAATCACTGATTTTTGCAAATGGAAATTGTTTATATATTTTTTCTTTGTTAAAAAGAAATGCAATTAGTGGTTTACAATGTTTATATGGATAGCATCAGCTAAATCTTTTTCCAGTCCACTGCATGATGTTTTAACATGACCTACAAATACGCATTACGCAAAAAATCTGACTGGGATACCCAATGTTAAGTGCACATTCCCAATGCAAATATGCAGCTTTGTCAAGCTGAATTAAGCTCCTTAGGCAATATCAGGAAGGGTTTTGTTGATTTGTTTATTTTCTTGCAAGGGATAGAGGTGAAGGAAACTGAATAGAAGATGGTATGCTGCTGCTCTGAAGTATTAGATCTTGAATTAGACTTGTATTAAATCTAAAGACTTAAATCACTGCCCAGTGTTCACGGTTTCAATTCAGTAATCTCTAGAAACACTTTTGGGGAGCCAGCTGTGCTCTCAGCAAATTTCTTCCTAACAAGGCAAGGGTGCTTGCACTCCTGGGTGTGCCAGCAGTACTAAGAGGGCATCAAGTCTCAAATATGCTTGTTTGTATGAAACTGAGTCACAGCGCTATCCCAGACTGTTTCCTCTTTTACCCGATTGCTTTATTTTGTATGTGTTTTACTTCAGCTTTATTGATCAGATATTACTTCTGATTTAATAATGTCACAGCAACATAAGGCTCCTGGATGATTTATTTAAGTCATTTGGGGGCAATTATGCTGTAGCATTTTACTGCTTATTACTTTTGAAACCTGAGCAATTTCAGGCCAGGTTGAAGCTTATTTAATTTCTAAACACTTGTCATATTACAGAATACATCTCTGGAAGTGATGCAAAAATAGCAGTTGTTTCCTTCCTCCCTCCACATTAAAACAAGCTATTGTGTTGACTAGAGCACTAAAGAAAGAGTTGAAAAAAAAATGAGAAAGAGAATGAAAATTAGAAAGAGTAGAGAAAAAATGCCTGTTCTGAAAATCCCCAGCACATTATTCAGAGACGAACCATACAGACAGTGAAATACCTCACTAGAGGTGTTGCACATCAGAAGTGCGATGTACTCTCCTATTTATACTCTGAGGTGTGATATTTCCAACAACTTTATAAGTAATCATTTCAGTTTTGGGGTGTCCCATGACACATGCACAATAAAATCTGAATTTCCCCAATAGAGTGCTTTTAGGAAATTTTAATTGTTGTAGTTTTGATTGGGAGTTACTCTCCTAAAAGAGCAGTTCTTTGGCGGTTGTGGGGGTTTTCGTCAATGCCTGTTCAATTCTGTTTCAGCATTGCTTCTCCTACTAACAGCTGTTGCTACTGCCCAAAGAAACATGTGCCTGGCTTTGACTTTTATGCATCTGAATGTGGTCGGTGGCTTTACAGTTCCTAGTTTGTAGCTGTAGTCACCACTGGTGACTGGGGGGAACAGGACTTGAAATTTAATTCTGAATGCTGCTTTCCCACTAAGCAGATCAGTCACTGCTCTATTGCCAGAAGTAACAGGTTTTGTTAGGAACCTCAGAGGTTGACTCAGAATAATGTAATTGCTTGCACATAAAATTATGTGGATTGGAAAAAGCTTGATTTAAAGGAGACCAAAGATTTAGACATTTAGGTAATTGCTGTCTAATTATCATAGCCTTGTTAATGTGACGGGGCAGACAGAAAGGAATATAAGGAACTTTGAGCTAGCACTTAAGAAATATAGATCCTGTAGTACATGCTAGCTATAGTGTTTTGTTTTTTAAAATGTATGTATGGTTAGCAGCTTTAAGCACTGGATGCTGTCTTTGATTGTAACAGTGCGGAACTTTATCTGCAAAATTGAAACCTCTGATTTTCTAGTACATGTCAGTGAAACCTAAGCACATTTAATCTGTAAAAATAAATGTAATTACTTTAGCAAATGTATTACAGCTGGCCAGGTTTAACGTTAAGATACCTCTTTCTTAGAGCTGACTAGTGTCAGAAGACAGAGGTGATGGCTTGGGCTGTGCTGGACAGACAGAATGAAGGAGAAAAATTATTGCTTTGCATTCTGCTACGTGTACATTAAAGTGAATTAAACTGAGTAGCAGTTCTGACCTTTGACATTTCTTCCCACTATTTTCTTCTGCTTAAAGCATCTTGGTGAGAGTAGCTTTTTTAATTTTAAAAGCTCTGGTAAAATTATAGCTAAGTGGATTGCTTCAAAATTGAACACTTGATAAAATCTTCAAGACATCTGAAAGCTGTCACTGATCTCTTTCAAGGTGGTGTGCCAGAGCAAGAGATGGGACTGTGTTGCACTCCATTTCTGGTGCTGCTTTTGTTTAGCTTTAATAGATGTTTTGGCCTTGTCTTGTTTACTTCTCTATAAACCATGTATTTCAGATTTTTTGCGTGGGTCAGTGATTGCTATGGTGATAATGCTAAGCTCATGGCAGGTTGTGGAAGATCTCTCTCTGGTCAGACCACTGGCACAAGGCACTGCTTGCATGGGTGTAGCTCTATTCATTATTTTACAGATTCTTCCCAACAAACTTTGGCATCAGTTGCTATAGTGACCTTATTCATCTGCTACAAAAATATACTTATTTCCTGATCTTTTAGAAGTTTCAACGACTAAAAGTCCATTTGCTCACAGGAATGTTGTGGCTTGGGACTTAATCAGTGTCTACAAAGTGTTCAGAGGTCCTTTAATGAAAGGTGCCCTGGAAGTGATAAGTGCATTGTGATATTGTTAATTAAAGTGATGCCCCCAAGAACTAGTGGCTAGATAAGGCTATCATCAACTGCTAAGCTTTTTCTGTTCCTGCTCTTTGATCTTGCAGTTTTCTAATTTTTCCTTTTCAACAGTTTTAAATTCCCTTTTGTAAAGAATGCCTGTTGCTGAAGTAATGTGGACCAGCTGATTTTGGGTCACCAGTCCAAACAATTGAAGCAAATTATTAGGTTAACAATTTCAGTCTCAATTTAGAGCACTGGGATTTTTAGAATTGTATTCTGGGAGGTTTAACAACTTGTAGAAATTACTGCCGCGAGGAGCCAGTGTAAGTTACAGGACAAGAATGCTACTAATAAAATAAATAAATTACTCCATCGATCAATTCAAGTACACCTGCCCTCTTGGAAATAGAAAAACCAGTGTCAGATTTAAAAGAAGCAAGGATCTTGGTATTACAGCCAGGTCCAGCTGGGGTGTGATGGCTACAGGAAGAGAGGACTCGGAGGGACTTCCTATGAATTTCAGACCATTTCAAGCAGCAGCTATAATCTTAGCATCTGTACTCCTGTGGATGGATGTGTAATCATCCCTCAGCATTACACTGGGAGGGGGAATCATCATTCCTGCTGTGCGGTCCACACTGAGGGCTGGGTGTGAGGAGTTGGTTGCAACCCTTCATTTCCTACCCCTACAATAATTCTGTTTCCTGAGGAGGCTTTTGTGGCAGTAACATGAGTAGTAACAGTCCTTAGGGGTCTTCTGTCTCTGACTCAAGGGTGCATAAGTTGCTACCTCTCTGTCTTTGCTCCAGTCTTGGCTCTAGGACCAGAATGAACTTGGCCTCTGGTGCATAAGAATTGAGGCATGTATGGCTTATCTCTCTTTGGGCCACTCTGTAGGGAGTTAGAGAGAGAGTACACATGGGACCTTGCTGAGAGGTGGTCTCATTCTTGTACTCACATATTCTGGTCTTTCCAAGAGTTGTTTTCCTCCTGTGATTTGTTACTGGGAGTGTTTTGTGGTGTTAGTAACAACTCTGTATCTTGATATTACCCACCCCCCCCATGCCTCTCATGCAACATCTGGAAATAAAAGCTGCAGTGGAGGCCTAAACTATATGAGTGTGGGTTTTTTTGTTTTGCTTTGGATTGGTTTTTGTTTTTGTTTTGGTTTGTTTTTTTTTAAGAAGAAAAAATGTAGGTTTTGCATGTTGACCTGCAGACATTATGTGGGCAAAATTCCTGCTTCAAATTGTTCTCAGGGTAGTCTGCATTGTATATGGCCCCTAACACCAAGCAGCTTGTAGCTGAGATTTGTTTTGTTTGCTTGCAAAAGAAAATTAATATATCAAGATGGGCAATGCATGGCACGTAAGTCAAACTACACAAACCACTGAGGATTCTTGTGTTCTTATATCTGTCCATGGATAATATTTAGAAAACAAAGACCTTTAAAAAACCTTAAGGAATTTTGGCTGCCTTTCAGAAATGGTAGAGTTAAGTCAATAAAATACTCAGTAGAGATTGTATGTCCCCAAACATATTTTATCTTGACAGGTTATACTGTTGAGAGCTGCAGCCATGACTTGAAGCCAAGTTAGGAAAAGAAGACTTCTATTACAGGGCTGCATTTGATGGGAATCTGAGGAGGGGAAGGGAAAGAGTAGTGTGTGCTCTGAGAACACCAAGTGCAGAAAGCTTCTCTAAGCTGAACTCCTGGGTTGTGTAAATCATTGTAACTCCGCTGGCATCAGTAGGTCTTTGCTGATTTGCATCTCTTGGGCATCTGGTTTGTTTTTTATTTTACACAAAACTTATTGCTCTGGATGTATGAAAGCATGGGTTTAAATAGAAGTTATATTGATGGGTTGTAGCTTGGAGTCTAAGTATTAAAGTTTTTAATATCATTTGCCTTATAAATAAATAAATGAAAATAAAATGGACAAATGGGGTAATGTCTAGCCTCTAAGACCTTTGCCTGATCCAAATCCATACATTTTGTTTCTCTGCACTGATGTTGCTTTACTGAAGTTTGCTCATTAAAGAACTTGCTTTTATACAAGAGTATGACTGGAAAGAATAGGCTTTCTGGGTAGGAGACAGGGTGTTACAGATAATTTATTGCCCTTTGGGTCCTCTGACCTGAAAGGAGCATGAAGAGTTCATTCTAATAGCAAAGTGGATTAAATCTGGTTCTCAGTGATACCTGTTGAATGAAGCTCAATACATCTAGTCACACTATTGCATGATTATAACTCTCTGGGTGTGTAGAGACAGAAAAGTGGGTTTGTGTAACAACAAATTGCCTAATCTCTGTTTCTAAAAATTATATGCAGACTGTACAGAAAGCATATGGGCCACAACAGCTTACTGTGGAGGGTAGCGAAGAGTATCTCTGTGAATTTGGGTGGTATCTTTTGAGCCATTTCATTACCAGAAAATGGAATGGGTTTGAATTAAAGTAGTGAAAGAATTACAGAGAATTTAAATTCACTTCTCAGTCATCCCATACGAGCGTTGACAAGACTTTTAAGAAGGAAGTTAAAAAATCTCTGACTTTGAGAGAGACTGCTGCTGAAACCCTTTGGTGCTTTGGGAAATATTTAGTTTAGATCTTGTAAGAAGACAGTGGACTGTTGATGGTTGGTGACTTCTCCTTTTGCCTGTCTCCTCAGAAGCTTGATTTCTAAAAGACTCTTAATGTAAGAAGGAGCTGTGATATGAATGTTTATCAAGCTGAGTGTCTTAAAAAAGTATGATCATAAGTCATACAGCAGTATTTATTGCCTTATAGCATCATGTGGAAAATTTGTATTAAAAAATCAAATTATATTTACACATGTAGGCTGAATTTGTTTTCTTTCATAAAAATACCTTGAGAAGATGTATTTTTGTGTTGCTACTATTAAAATAGATATTTTTTCCTTCATTTGATTTTAAAAAGTTGGAAGAATGTTTATTTTTTTCTTCCTTAGATGTTCCATCCTTCAAACAGTGGTTTGAAGCTGATAAGGAATGCAGTTGAAAATGCAGCTGTTGGCTGCAGCATGGAGGTAGCTCTTCAGGATTAAAAACCTTTGATGGCTACCACTTCAGCTGGCATAAGATGGCAATAGATTTTGGTGACTTTGCAGTATAGGTCCAGTGCTTGGTAGAAATCTCTGTATTTTCAGTTCTCTCACATTTTCATTTAAAGTTATCCTATGATTTATATAATTGGAAGAACTTGGTCTCTCTAAATGTCTGATGGGGAGAAAGGCTGTAAGTTAGAAGCACTGACTTGGTTTGCTGCAAGTTTCCCAACAAGTGACCTGAAGAATTGCTAAAGTGTTTTTTTTTCCTCTCTTTTTTTTTTTTTTTTTTTCCTGCCCCCCATATCTTTCCCCACCATGGCTACACATGTTGGGCTGATGGGGGGTTTCATCTTTCCCTAGAAGTCTTCCTTTATCCTCTTAGGTTCAGTCACATAAATTATATTGGGGGGGAACTTTACACATAAAGTGAGATTGACCACTGTGAAATTATTTCCCCACTATTTAAGAGGTGATGGCAACACATATGACTTGAAAATGTATCTGAATTAAATACTCACATACCCATTCATTTTTTGGGGGGTGGGGGGGCATCCAAAGCTAATGATGACATTACTTACAGGGAGATTTTAACAGGAAGGAAAGTGTAGCATTCTCCACTCGCCCTAAACTCAGCTAGTGCTGTATGGCATGGTGTGCTCTGTGTCATGAGGTAAGTACTAAACAACCTTCTCTTCTTCCTTTCCGTGGCTACACAATGGACTATGTTGAAGCCACTTCATTAGGGCTGGGTGATTTGTCTTGTGTTGACTTCAGTTAAAGCAGAATCAAGTCCTTCAGGTTCAGGAGTAGCAATTATAAAGCACAGCATATTCAGTAAAGTGCAAGATTTTTTTTTTCTTCATGGAGAGGGCCTGCGTTTGCATTAATAACTCTCACTACAAAGACTTTATTGAATCTTCATTCTTTTTTAATTCTGATGTCTCTCAGTGCTGAAAAATATTTAATTGAATTGGCTAACTAAAAGATATTAAAACATACCAGGAGCTTGTAATTGGATACTCCTTTTGAATTGTGTTCCTAACCTATACTTGAATGGCTTGTTTTTAGAGACACATCTGATGAATGTGGACACATCTACACGACCTGGAGTTCTGAGGACTGAATGGCATAGTGTAATGCAGAATTGTAAGGTCCGATCCAGCTGATGTCAGAGAAATTGCCAAAGGTTGTTGCTGCCTGACAGCTCCATGGTGGTTTAAGGCATGCAAAGCAATATATTCCAGCAACATTCAGGAAATGCTTTTCAATTTACTTCTTAGGACATATTCTTCCACTACACCCATTTATAGTCATTCTAATCATTAGTAGATTATAGCTCAGGATTTAGTTTTGTCTTTAGGGAAGCATAATGAAATCTGCATTGCTTAGCCTCTATCATAACTTTTTTTAATAGAGGACTTCACCTTCAAGTCCAGCTATCCAGCACCTTTCATTAGCACTAAATTTACTCAGTTTGTTGTGCTGCAGTAACCTCTGAAGCATGCATATTCAATGAGGTTGTTTTCAACATTGTGCTGAAAGAGTGAAACCTGTAGTGCTATGAAACAGTAATATGAAGTCAGGCAGGTCCCCCAGAGAGAAGATAGTTTATTATGATGCATGTACTTAAACAGACATGTATATGCTCGCGTAGGACGTGACTGGCTTTTTCACTTTTAAAGCAACCTCTTGATTTTTGTTTTCACAGTGCCATTTGGATTAATTCCTCACAATGCAGAACCTTTCATTGTTGGACAAATTTTGCACTCAGCTAAAAATGTGCAAACATCATCTGAGGCTTTCATCACATTTTTATTTCTCCCTAGTTGTTGAGAAGTTGTGTGAGGGTGGCTTGCAGGATAAAGAAAATTCAAAGCAAAAAGGCTTCAGTGACTGGTTGATATATGATTGGTACATTCTTTAAATGTGAAAATTGCCACTATGAGCAAGCTGAAGGCAGTGCTGTTATTCCTGAAAGTACTACTAAAATGATGAACCAGTTTAAGTGAAGTAGCGTTTTGGATGTGGAGTCAGAGCTTTTCAGAAGTTACACCTCACCAAAACAAGACATTCTGGTTTTTTTGCTTTCACTGGTAGAAATCCAGATGCGTGTTTTGAAACTCAGTTTACTCTGGATCTGTACTTAAGTAAGCAAAGACAGAATATTGGTCCAGATGAGGATGCTTAAATCACCAGCTCATATCTTCATTTCTCCTCTTTTCCTTCAGTTTATCCTCCCTTTGAAATCATGGCCACCCAAGAAAATTTCTGAATGCTGTGATCGGGAATACTCTCTTAAAACAAAACCTGCAAAGTTATTTTAGATTGCTGATTCATTGCCATCTTTCCTAGAGTTTTTAGCTTTTCAATTCTTTCTGCAATGGTTCTTGATTGTTGGCAAGCCCAAGATAGTAATAAAAAGAAGCAGCTAGTCTTTCACTCAGTACTTGGTTGTCCTATATCCTCTAATTTCCCTCATGGCAGAACATGCTTATGGTAAGGTACCTCAGTACTCGGTGTGATGATTCATATCATGTTTCTTTAAAAATATAATTTAATGGAAGCTTGCTTACAAGAAGTGCTGGACAAGCTGTGTTGAAATGAGATTAATTTTCTTTCTAGAAGACAGCCTAAACAGAAGCTTTTATCAGACTTCCCTCATGCCCTGAAATAGGCCAGCAACATGTTAGGAAGAAGGAAAAGATGCATGCAGACTTCATACTCATGCAATGATTGGCCGTTTTTATGCAGACTGTCAGTAGGGCTGCTCGTTTATAACAACTGTAGTTGTTTTTCTAGTAAAGTAAAAAACTGTCAGGGTCCTGTCTAAGGAAATCACGTTCTGTCGGTGCAAAACATCATCAGGTGTCATGAGGTAGATTAGAAAAAATAAATTTGCAATTCTTTCCAGCCATTTAGTCCTTGACTGTTATTGTAAAAAGCCGAAAGATACTCAAAATACACATTCTGTTGGGTTCTCTTTCCAAATCTGAAAAAACAAATAGTCTATCTAAAGCCTCTTTAATGGAAAATGATTCCCAAGGGAATAGAGCACTTCTGGTTCTTTTCCAGTAACTAAAAAGCTAGGATTGAAACAGGAAGTGCATATAAATATCTACTCAGTAAAGACGCTGCACATTTATGTAGTTAAGACGTAAAGGTTAAGAGTGTCCAGTTGGCACTGGGAATGCTCCAAGTTATCTAGTCTTACAGTTTCATTATTGTGTTTCAAACCTTAGGGAAAAATATGAGTACTTATCAAATATTTGCATTTATCCACTCTTGCAAATCACTTGCAAGAATGACATTTTAAAGATTTCCTTGAGCTGACTTGGTGGTTGTGGAAATTGTGGTCTACCATGTCCCAAACTTACAGGTTTGGGGGTTTGTTTAGTTGTTACTTTTTAAATTTCCAGGACAATTCATTAGAAAAAGAGGAAAAATTAACACACTGGAAAAATGAGAGAAGCAATCCCCTTACCATGTCCCCTACTGAAAAGAGTTTTTAGAGTGGAGTGGTGGGAGAAGCGGGGCTTGGAAGCCTTGTACATAAAATCAGTAGTGGGATATATTCCAAGATCAACAAAATATACTGTGGATCAACTTCTGTAACACCTAACTCCCATAAACACGCCTCTCCAATATGAAAAGTACCACATCTCTGGTGGGATTGTTTGAGTGAAGTGGGTTAGCAGGAGAGGCTTGGCTTTTTCTGGCAGTAGTTATGTTTGGTAATCTCAAAACAGGTTGTGTCTCAGGAATTCAGATGTGTTTTTGGGAAACATGTATCAAACATGCTAGCCTTTCTTGATAACACACAAGAACTGGAAACCTCAGGAAAAAGTGAAGTGTGGAGCAAAAGTTAAGGAGAGCTACTATGGGGAAGATACTACAGCTGCTACTACTTATAATTCAGATAAAAAGCACAGATGATACCAGGATAAGGATGGTGGGCGGATAGTGAGCAGTGGTGAAGATAAGGCAGCTGTATAGTGCAATCTGTATCACTCAATAAAGGGAGTCTGTTCAGATAAATTGTTGTAATGCATCCAAAAGCAAAATTTTATATTCAGGAACATGAAAAACAGAATGAGGGATTGTATCTTTTGTGTATGAACAATAGAGAAGACTCTAATAAAAATCAAATCTTGGTACATCCTTGGGGAGAGATCTTGGCTATTAACATACTCTACGATTCTAGCAGAGAAAATCCAATCTAATAGCTTGAATCCAAAGCTGGACAAGTAAATTAGACACACATTTTTACTCTTAGGGTGATGAACCACTGAAGGAATAAGGTTTGATTGATTCTTCATTTCTCGGTACTGTTAACAATACGTGACATCTGCTTTATGTTGCAATGTCCCACAGGTTTTTTTTCTTCTTTCTTTCACTTCAGTAGTCCCCTCAAGTGTGCTCCGTAAAACTGATTTTGGGCTACGCGTGCACTAGGGTCACGAGTCCTGCGAGACAAGTTAGAATCTTTCTGATCATGTCTAAAGTGTGTGTTGTAATAGGACTGTTGAGCTTGTTTAATTAAAACCCTGATAGGAATACTTTCTTACAGTGTTTAGTAAACTGTGCTATAGAGCCTGTCTGAAGGATTTCTCACAGAAAAGTTGTTCAGAGACATCTTGAAAGACAAATGCATGAAATACAACACATGGAAAATTCTTACAGAACAAACATGAAGGCTGATGCCGGCCTATTGCAAAATGGCTTAGAAGTCCTGTGCATTAGGGAACCAGAAACTGGGAGCGACCAGCAAGGCACATGCTAGACTCTCTTCTGAATGCAGGCTTTCATGGGAATGTTTTAGAGTGGAACTTATTGTAGATTTAACTTCACATTAATGACTCACATAAAATAGAGATCTTTCTCATGATGTGAGATGTGCTGCTCTGCTGCATCTCCAGAATGAGAACAAGACATTTTATTAACTAATAATGATACAGTTTCATAGAATCACAGACTATGGGACTCTTTTTGACTATTCCCCTACTCTGGCTGCTTCCCATCTCCTCTACCTTAAAACACTACCCAAGTAAGCTGACAATATCCCTCTAATTACAAAATGCTTCAGTACACAGTAGGTACCTCAGTGACATAATAGAACAAGAAAATGTTATTTAATACTTATTTTAATCTACAGTTTACACAGAATGGAATGAATTCACTTTGAGCTATCTGTGCCTTTTATATTAATTTTGCTTTTAGAGTTTTGGGAATAAAGCATTACTATTTTGTCCTATGTATTTATCACTAGAACCAATTAGTGGCTGCTTATTAACATGCCATAATGTGGGCATGACTTAAAAAGCAAAAACCAAACCCCGTTCCTTTTTGAATCTTTATATGCTTTCTAACTTTTCAACAGGTATCAGGGCAGATGCATTTTTCAGTATTTTTCTTCATGTGTGATATGGTCAGAAAATGCGGGTAGATGGGAAGGAAGGCTAATTCTGCTGTGGCATTTATAATCCCAAGTAATTTGGAAAGTTGCAAAGACAAGCAGCTATTAAGAAGCATCAGCAAAGTTTGTGGTGTTTCTTGTTTTTTTGTTGTTAGGTTTTTTTGTTAAGTTTACATTCATACTCCTGAGGAGGACTAAGAGAAATGTTAGAAATGGTAATGAAATTTAGCAAGTAACTGTTGTATTTGGGAGGAAAGGTGAGGAAAAAATGAGGATAGAATTGGATCTGCAAGTTTGGTAGAGAGGAAGGAGGGCAGAGTTGTCAGGAGTGATAGAGAAGACAGGCAGAAACAAGAAAGATGGGTGCCGTTTTTGAAGAATCAGTCTGAAATAGTGCTGTGTAAAAGAGGGTAAGAAGGAACAAACAGAAGATGAGCAGGTGATTGGAATGATACAGTTCTGAAACTGAGATCAGAAATACAGCTCTAGGCACTACTGGAGTTGACAAACTGTAACAGAGATCTTGAAAGCTGTTGTATTTTCATTAAGTGTGATGTTGTAGCCTAGTAGTGGTAATTTTAATTGTGGCACTGTTCGATCTGGCGGAGAATATATTTTTCTTGTTTAGGATGGACATTTCACATATGGCAAAAAGTGATTCTGAGTGGAAAAAAAGCCCGCTATATTTTAATGGACTAAAAGAAAGTAATAATTTCCAGTCCTGGAAAAAAAAATAGTGTAAGACACTTATACATAACCACACATCTAACAACATAAATTCCCTGCTCTCTACTCCCAAATTTTTGATGATTATGCATACTGTCTTCCTACTCATCATCAATCTTTTGGTAATGTAGGTTTGTGTCTTGTACTCTTCTGCAAATTCAAGTTGATGGCCAGTGCATTATACCTGTATGCTTTGGCAGGAGTGGAGGTAATCATGTTTTTTAAGCCCGGGACATCCTTTGCCCAGTAGAGCGAGTCATTATTTGAATGTCAGAATTTCCTCTGGTATTAGTTGTCTGGTTATAACTTAAGTGTAGCACAGTGAGCTTGCATTATAATATCATCTCTGGTTCACACTTGATGATAGCTTGCCATGCACAAGAAGTTGGAACAGATAGGCTTTAGATGAGAGAAGCTGGATATCATCAGTTTTGTCCTTATATGTCCTTAGCATAATAGAGCTGATCCTTGTGTTCAGTGTTATCTGTCATTGCATACTTGGTGTATGCAGGCAGCATTGACTTGCTGCCTTCTGTGATAGGCCTGGTTGTAGTTCCAATGTTTGTGTAAGCTTAGAAAACACTTGTTGATAGCATTCTCTACAAAATGTTAGGGTTTACAGATTTTTCTTTCATTGAAAAACACTAAAAGATGTACAGGCTAAACTGTTTAATCTATTTCTATGAATCTGGCCCCAGGTCAGTGTTCCACTTAGTTGATGTTCCACTTAGTTCCACACATGATGACAAGAGTATCAGTCTTAGCTCTGACCATGACTAACTGGCTAAGTGTGGACTTCATGCAAAGTAACAGAAGGTGGATCTGCCATCACATGAAACTTTAGAAATACGTTTTCATCAAAGTGGTTTTGGGTTAGCTTGAGACAGATGGATCCATGTTTAATATAGAATGTCATCTTCTTTGTATCTTCAGAATTTTTGCTTCCATTCTCTGCCCATGAATTTGATGAGGCTTGACTTCTCAGTAGGACTCTATGACACATTTTTAAATTGTTCTCTTGTGACTCAAAGCTACATTTTAAAATGAGTGCTTGTATAGGCTTCTCTGTCATATCTTTCATCACCTTTTCTTGATGTCTCCCTGTAAATGTCAGGCACTTCATCAGTTCTATGACTTCATGTACCTTCGTGCAGGGCTTGTGACCCGGGATGTTCTAGAAGTCTGCATAGATCTTGTCAACACCAGTTGTGCTTTGGACTGGGCCTGCTCCTAAATAATGTAGACAGATGACTGGAAGTGATTTCAACAGAGCTCTTGTTCTGTGCCATCCCTCTGCCTAAACTTGCGTTGTTTGTTTTGCCTGCTGTTGGATCTGACAGTGCTAGTGTCCCAGGAACAAGGACAGGGGAAACAGTAGCCACCTGTGACTGTTAGTAGAATAGTGTTTCCAAACAAGTTTCTGGCTGCTTCAAGTATGATATTGTCTTAACATCTTTGCAGGACCTGTCACTCTGAAACTTGCAATGCATCCAGGTTTCTGTTTGGCCATCTTCCTGTAAACTCTGTTTATGAGGATTTTTATCAAGATGATTAATCTGGAATTCATTATGTGTCCTCTCTGTGTGTTTTCAGTAGACCATCGCACAATGATTGTCAGGATTACAGGGTGGTAACTGTGATAAGATCCATCTGATCAGCACTGCTTAGGTTTTTGTGGTCACTCTCAGCATTTCACAGAAAGCTTTGATGTCTCTCTGCTCTTTTTAAACCTTATGTAACTGCATGGCTTTAATCAGTTATTGTTCAGTTGTACTCTATCAAATTCTCTTCATTCTCTTCATGTATTGCCAAGCTATAAATACAATTTTCTCACTATCTTCCAGTTTATGTAATATGTCTGGGTCTATGTATTATATTGCATTGTAGTATTTATTACAGATATATACCTTTCCAAACTTTGTAGTCCAGCAGAAATAGTACTGTGATGTGGATTGGTTCGTGGTGTATTTGGTTGGATGTAGTGAATAGAGATTGATCATGTGAGGCGGTCTTCTTCCCTATAGATTGTCGGTCAGGTTTGGCAGTGTTGTCCCAAGTTGAAGTAATGGACAAATATTTGCTGGACTGACACTGTGGTATATCCCATTTTTAATGAACATTTAACTATAAGGGGTAAAATGGAGAAAGTAGTAAGTGCAAAAGATGTGATTTCCCTCTGCTGTGGTGGTTTTTGGTTCACATAGGAACTGTAGTTGATGCTGACTGGAATTAAGCCTGGATTAAAATTTGGACACTAACTGCAGTCCACATGCATGGAAAAGAATAGAGAAATAAATTCCTTTGTGATAGCTGCTTTTTGCAGAAATGCCTTTTAGTTGAAGCACTACATGCATTTTATAAAGTTCATGTACCTCTGTAGTTTATTTTAAGAGATCTGAATTTATTTGGTGTAGATTTATTTCAATTATCTAATCAGAAACAGACACATAACTTCTTAGGCTGTCAAAGATATTCAGGAATGTATGACAAACTTCAAAGGAATGCATATGAACTTGCTACACATCTTACCGTACATTTTTATAGAAAAGAGTTAATTAAATTTTCTCTTTCAGCCCAGAAATTACTTTTCGGCTAAATTAAGTACATGGGGTTGTAAGGCTATTGAGTGTTCTCTCTTTCTGCTTTAGCTTTGTGACTGATAAAACAGCCAAATGCTTATCTGGATCAAAGAAGTAATAAGCAAAGTGGCATCCTTAGGCCAGTTGTTAGTTGAAAACAATCTTAGCTATCATGTATCCAAGTTTTAAAGTGCGTGCTCAACTGAATGGATTAAGCAATAGGGACAATGTGTAATACTGATTGCTTGCAATGAAGAAACTTCCAGAGGGAAAGAAATGCTGTTTCCTAGTGTATGTTTCTGCAGGAATGGGCTTGCTGGGGGAAAGGACTGTACCACCCTTGCGAGTCTTGCCTGGTGTGACCTGTGGTCCCAGTCAGATGAGAGATGAGTTTCCTTGTTAGAGTACAGCCTTCCTCCCTGCCTCCACACTGTGAATGCAGTTTATTCTTGGGTTAATTCCTATGGAGACTTAGGAATGAGTCTAATGAATGAATGAATGACTACATGTTCACTCACTGGGAGGGAAGGAAAAAAAAAAGAGTTCTAGTTATCTGAATATGCAGCATTCAAGTATGTTTGCAGGGACAATATTTCAAGTTATTAGTCTCAGCAATTTAGATAAGAACATGTACTTTCCTATGAAAGACAAGGCACAGTGACTTAATATTAATACCTGACACAGAGTAATCCCATGTGATAAAGTACCTAGATAGCTCAACAAGGGGTGAATTAGAAATGCCTGGGAAGATATATGATGCCATTAGTAAAACATATAGATTTATGTATGACATTAACATCTCTAAGGAGGCAGAAGCAGAGTTGTACTACTAAAGCTGCATAAATGTTTTGCTTGCCCCCAGATACAACAACAAAGAGATCTCAGAGAAAGTGTTATCTAATGAGTAAAGTACTGCCTGTGATTTGGCAGACCTACCATTCCCTTCAAGTTTTCCTGTGTATCCTCTGACAAATGACTAGGATTCAGTTTTTTGAATCTGTGGCCAATGGCCATAATGATAATGGCATTTTGGGTGTGTCTGAACACAAGTGTTGGGGTGCCCTTTCTTGTTGTTTAGGTATCTCATGGGAATGCCTGTGTACATCATGGGGGAGAGTTAAGCAGAAAAGGTGGCCCCCAAGGAACAGGACTGTCCAACAGTAAGCACCTAGCATAGAGGTCTTCTGAAGTCCATTTCTTCTTGAGGTCTTCCACACCAGTGCCAGGAAACGGATAAATGTTAACTCTGCTAGTTGGCTTTGTGGTGCACTTCATTTCCAGTGGCTGCAGGCTCTAGGGGGATGACAGTTGCTGCATCCTCTCATCTTTGCTGTTTTATAGTGACTACTGCTGCTGTGAATTACTTATGTTCTTTTTGCCATGCCCATCAGGCTCTGTTTTGCATGCACAGAGTAGGGTCAGCAGTGACGCATCCTTCTTCAGCCATGGGGCAATCCTGTACCTCCTGCCAAGAGGCAGGTTTCATTGTCTCATATTCATTATAATACAGAGATGGAGCCACAATTATAACCCTCCCAGAGCCCTGGAGTTTGAAAATGTTCTCTTTTCTGCTGGGAATTTCTTGCTGTACAAAGTGAATTCAGCTGAGCAACAACTTATTTTTTGAAAAAGATACCTTTTCAACAGCGTAGAGGAGGAGTTAATGTTCTAGGATTGTAGTTCTCACTTGTTGAGAGCCAGTGTGAAAGTCAGAAGTCAGTCTGTATTGTGTTGAAAGCAGAGAAGTAAGAAAAACTGTCATGGCGCCTTGAGCATGGAAAATTTGAGGAATAGCTCTGTTTACAAGTAGAGAAAGCAGGTTTCTTGAGCCAGACCATCACTGTGTAGTAAACTGAGGCATAATTATATATTGAAGTTGTTTTTTCCTCCTCTTTGAATCAACTGTTAGCATTTAGATATAAATAGAAATTCTGCTGGGTTTGAGGTAAGGCAGGTTAGTTTTCACACAAGGTATTAGTCATTTGGGAAAAGTGGGTGCTGTGGTAGGTGTGCAGCATACTGAAGATTTTTGTTGAAACAGTTGGTAAATGTCCTCAGAAATTTTGGGTTCAGAAGTTAAAGCTGACCACACCCTTTCAAGCAGATGGTTAGTTTGCTGAAGGTTAAAAAAAACAAAACCCAAAAACCAAACCAAACCCAACAAAACCAAAACTTCTTAGAATAGGCAAGGATAATATTCTGGCATTCAAATATGGAGTCCTTTTACATTTGGTGAAATTTTGTTAATAATACATGTAAAAGCAATTTTCATTTAAAAAGTCTCAAAGATCTTTGCAAAAGTGAATTTTGTGCCAAACCTCATTGAAAGTATCATTTGGATTGCGCAGAAGAGACTTGAGGCATAGTGAGCCTGAGGATTTTGTCTTAATTTACACATGAAATGGGAAAGGGAAAACAAGAAGCCTAATTCAGGACTAGTAAGGTAGTTATATAACAATTTTTTGGATGTTTTTTTTTTTTCTTCTGTCAGCTGGAAACCAATCCTAATATATGCAACTGCTGCATACAGAAAGGGTACAGAGAAGTTGACAAATATCAGAAATGCTAACTGTGCATTTCTGATGCATTTTTAATTTTTTATGAGGAAAGTTGACCAGAAACAACTCCATGGTGCATAACCCTTTACTGTTTAGAGGTTTATAGGTTCCATGTTATTGTTCATGGCATAATTTTTTTAATCTTGTGTTCTACAATGCAACAAAACCTCATTTTTATGATGTGTAAGCATATATTTTACATTTTTTTTCATAACTTCCAATGTAAAGAATCCCTCCAAGGAGCTGTAGTCAGGTTAATAGAGCTGGAGTCTGAGGCTCCACAGATGAGGGAAGTCCTTTAGCTCCTTTCCATAGCATGGACGATCCTGACTGCTTAACAGAAACAAAGGTGTAAGGGTGTAATTTGGCAGCACTTGTTCTCAGTAGTCGCAGGATGAAGGGCCTGATGGAAGGTCTTAAGTGAGTTTTGGACTGGATCATGAAATAGTTTGCCTATGAAACATTACAGAATTTAGATTTTAAAACAGATTTTATTGGAGACTAAGCTTTTCATATAAAAAAAAGCCCTTCAAAAATATGGTCAGAATAAGTGTTTGTGATTCCTTTAAAATCAAGAAATGAAACTATTCTGGTGATTCTAAGAAAAGTAAAAGTTACTATGTAAGAAACAGATGCTGAGTTTTTGGCCCTGTTGAAATTGATGACAAAGCTTCTCTCCTATCCAGTTGTAGTCCATTCTTAGATTTGGCAGTCTCACTGATTTTTGGCTGTTGACTGTTTTTAGCAATAGACTCTGGCTGTAATGCACCAGCTTTCTGGATGTCTACTACCCTAGGCTACTACATGTCTGTAAATCCTGTATGAATGTTAAGAGCATAAATGCAGAGCATTTTCATTTCACATCCTAGTATGTCTGATGCTTCGTATTGATTCCAATTGAATGCAGTGTCAATCAGTGCAGTAGACAATTCTAATATAGAAACATTTCAGACATTTCATTTTGACTTGTCATTGTTGACAGATTTTAGAACTCTGCACAGAAATTGCAATGGTTTAGTCAAAAGTCACCATTCTTCTAGAGCAAAATGGACCAGTTGGACAAAAGCCCCATAAAAATCTTGACATCACTAGAATGAGTATGCATTCATAATTTAAAGCTCCCAAACAGTCTTGTTAAATTCACATTTTATACTGTCACAGACAGTTATGGGATGTAAAACAATAGTCTGTCTCTTGTGATAGGTCAAAGTTCTGTTTGCTCTTTCATATTTCTCCTTACTTAATTTGGCAAATGGACACTCTTTCTGTCAAAGAGGAGAGGACAAAACAAAGGCCAGGGTTTTTTCCAAACTGTTTTTGAGATGTCTTGACTCTTGTATGTCCGATCAGGATATTTTAGACCTGACTGTTATGACCCTTAAAATCAAATGCTGTTACAGCAACTTAACACAGGTAGCCAAAATCATTAAAAGCTTTGGAAAAAAAATCTAAACATACTCAGGTTTTGTTCAAATGCACAAAATGGCAAGGCACTAGTTATAAGCTTAACAGAGGATTCATATCTTCTCTCTTACATATCAGTTTTTAACCAAAATTAAGTAGTGTGTACTTTAAAGACGTAGAGATGAGGTCTACTGTGTTGTCCTTTCTGTTGCCCTCATGCACATCTATATACCTTTCTCTGTATCAGAAATCTGTTTCTGTCCTTGGGTTATTTAATGTTTTATGTGTTTATATAATACGCCAAATGATGAAGAGCTGTGCATGATATTTATCTGTCATTGATATTATCTGTCATTGATTGACAGCCAACTGAACAGGAGCCAGCAGTGTGCCCAGGGGGCCAAGAAGGCCAATGGCATCCTGGCTTGTGTCAGCAATAGCGTGGCCAGCAGGGACAGGGAAGGGATCTTACCCCTGTACTCGGCACTGGTGAGGCCGCACCTCGATTCCTGTGTTCAGTTTTGGTCCCCTCACTACAAAAAGGACATTGAATGACTCGAGCGTGTCCAGAGAAGAGCAACGGAGCTGGTGCAGGGTCTGGAGCACAGGTCGTACGAGGAGCGGCTGAGGGAACTGGGGGTGTTTAGTCTGGAGAAGAGGAGGCTGAGGGGAGACCTCATCGCCCTCTACAGCTACCTGAAAGGAGGGTGCAGAGAGCTGGGGATTCTATTTAACCAAATCGTAAGCGATAAGACAAGAGGGAATGGCCTCAAGTCATACCAGGGAAGGTTGAGACTGGATATTAGAAAGCATTCCTTTCCTGAAGGGGTTGTTAGGCGTTGGAATGGGCTGCCCAGGGAGGTGTTGGAGTCCCCATTCCTGGAGGTGTTTGAGAGTCGGGTCAACATAGCGCTGAGGGATATGGTGTAGTTGGGAACTGTCAGTGTTAAATTAATGGTTGCACTGGATGATCTTCAAGGTCTTTTCCAGCTTAGGTGATTCTGTGTATTCTGTGTCGTTCACACAAGGCAGAAATTGAATTCTGTGGGAGCCTGAGCTGCAGGATCTTGCCCACTGTAACAAGCTGAGCTGTGTGCTTTCCCCCCCCTCCCCATCAGTGATGAGGAGTATTTCCATGGGGTGGAAGCACCTTATTTGGTGTAAATCTTGTTAGCATTGTCGGACCCTAATGGAAGAAGTTGTTGTGAGCTCAGGTCTCTCTGATGCTTGCAACATGGAGCACTTGGTGACACATGAACAGCATTGTTGTATTCAAAGGAAGAGGCTTTCAACAGCTTATTTTCTTTTATTTTATGCTGGTCCTCAATTGTCAACATGAGATTATTCATGATTTGTCACAGATCTGATGACGTAGTCCCTTCCTGCATTTTAAAGAAAAGGTTGTTCTTGGAATACATTGTTTCATAGACATTTTTTCCTCCATATTTCCACAATGTTTTGCTTTCTTTATCTGCTCTTGGCATAAAAACACGAAACTGAACCACTCTAATCAGAATTATTTGTTGAAGAACTGATGAAGCAACAATCTATTTGCTATGCTATTATCAAACTCTCTTTTAGTCCCCAAGCAAGCGTCGTTACAGTGAACGTCTTTGGGTTTAAAAAGTTTCCTATACACTGGTGCCAGTTTATCTTGCTTCAGGCTCTGGTAGGTCATCTTCCCCAGACTCAGGTTATCTACCTGCAGAGAATAGATGGTTGTTCTTAATAACTTTCAACGTAGTGTAGCTGTAAGATGTTAAATAGCTTTCTTATTATTTATTTTTAAAGACATTTTTAAAGGATACCTTCCTTCTATAGTGTAAAATGGCATTAAGATCAAGGTATTAGGGACTGCTTTTTCTATGCTGATCTCAAGAGTTCTATACAAAGGAGCCTGGCATAGTTTTTTTGTCAGTCTGAGAAATTGAAGCAAAAAAAGAATAACGACTCCCACGACAGCATCAGACTGGAGTTAATGCCAGCCAAGTGCTTTGTCCACTGTGTCACGCTGTGCTTTGAAGGGCAGTAATCTCACAGTTGAACTAGTATCAAACATGCTACTATAACCATTGACATCAAGGAGATTGTTGGGATATGAAAACAGGAAAAATACTTTTTACAATAGGCCATGGCATCATAGAGCCATAGCAAATGACAAATCTTCTGAAAAATCCAGCAAAGGGCAGAATTTAGATTAACTTTTAAAAGGAGATTCAAATAACAGCATAACTTGTGCTCTGTCACATGACATTTTAGTGTGCACAAGTGAGCCAGACAACTGTTATTTTAACCCACATTCAACATTTCTATCAGTAAATCTGCACAAAGGGCTCCATATTCATATCTTGTGTGGTTCTGTCATTAAATCTCATTTTTTGCTACTGCCTGGAATTTCATTATGAACCATTAGTGATGTAATACCAAACCTATGGAATCTTAAACATGTTTTAAAATCTGTGGAATAAAATAGACTTGTACAAAATAAAAACCCACAGTTTTTCAGATGGTTCATTGCATTTTTTTTCCCAAACATGTTTCAACTAAAATGTCTCAGAATAAACTTGCTTCAGTAGATCTGTTCTCCAATAAATATTGTTTCTCTTTTCTTCCCTCCCCTGTTCCCAAGACACTATTTGCTGGTTCATTTTAAATACAAAATGTCTGTTATATGCTGCCCTCTTTTGCATGAAGTGTTTGAGCTGCTTCTGGTTGCTGTAGGAGCCTGCCTTTAGATTTTTCCTGGAATTGTGGGATTCTGTGAGAGAATCTTGCTTTTATATTCTGAGATCTTCCAATGTACATGATTAAATTATGGGAACCATACTAGTCTGAAATGAACAGGGTGAAATTTGCGTCTTTGAGAAGCTCCTCAGTTCATAAAGGAGGGTATGATTTACACTGCAGCCACTAGTAAAAAGGCAAAACAAAAGGCTTTAAACACTGAAAATGTACCTTTAATTACATGGGGAGTGATTTAGGGATATTCCAGATCCTCTGTGAAACGTTTAGCTGGCACAGAATCATGCTTCCATCAGAAATAGGAGTAATAATTGAAGGGTGTGCTTTAAAGGCAGCTGATCTTCAGCAGCCAAACAAGAACAGGACTGCCTGCTTCTGATGTTTAGTCTATAGAAAAGCATGCACATGTGTTTTTCTGGAAATGCTACAGAAGCTGTTCTGATGGAGTCAGTGTTTAGCATTGAAGCAGTGCTGGCTAGAGGTTGAAAAGCGGGATGGAGGGTACTGGCAAGAGGGCAGCATGCTCCGGGTGTTATGAACCTGCTGACTGTGGTGAGGTGCTACCCCACAGGCTTTCCTTGCACTGTGCAAGGATGTGACAAGGAGGTGGTCTCCACTCGCATCAAAGCCACTGCCAGAAAGAACGTGGCAACCTAGACAGAGCTGCCACGCAAACATGCAGAGGTGCAGGTCCCGGGCTGCAGGGAGTGCCTGAGCCTGTCAGTCCTGCCGGAGGGCAGCAGGGACAGCACCTGTGTGCGCTGCTATCAGCTGGATGACCTGCTCAGCCTGGTGGCTGAACTCAAAGAAGAGGTTGAGAGATTAAGAAGTATTAGGGAGTATGAAAGGGAAATAGATTGGTGGAGTAACACCTGAGCACCCCTAAAGCAACAGGAGCTAATGGAAGCTCCAAACGAGGCAGGTAATCCCTCATCCTCTTGCTATCAGGCAGAAGGAGGGGCCCTAAGAGACAAGGGAGGCTGGAAACAGGTCCCTGCTCAGGGAGGCAGGAAAATCCTCTCCTGACCTACCTCACCCTCCATGGTGCCCCTTCACAATAGATTTGGCACCCTGGAACTTTTGAACGAAGAAGAGAAGGAGGAAGAAAATGAGACAAACGAGGAAGACCAAGGTTCACCAAGGCCAGGTCATTCTAGACCAGGTATTAAAACCAGCTCTGAAAAGAACCTCGGAAGAGTCATTTTAGTGGGTGACTCCATTCTAAGGGGTGTTGAAGGCCCCATATGCAGACCAGACGCGCTTCATAGGGAAATCTGCTGCCTCCCTAGGGCCCGTATCAAGGACCTCACAGCAAAACTTCCTACCCTAGTGAGACCCAAGGACTAATAATCTCTCCTGGTTTTTCAGGTAGGTAGTGATGACATCGCCAGGAGAAGGCCTAAAGCAATGAAGAGAGATTTCAGGTCCTTGGGAAAACTGCTTAAGGGGTCAGGGGCACAAATTGTTCTCCTCCATCCCTTCAGTTGGGGGGATGGATGAGGAAGATTACAGGAGAGTTCAGCAGATGAATCGGTGGCTCCAAGACTGGTGTTACCATCAGGGCTTCGGATTTTTCAATCATGGGTTGGTATACAGGTCACCAGACCCTTTGGCATTAGACAGAATGCACCTGTTCCACAGGGGGAAGAGGATCTTGGGGCAGGAGTTAGCTGGGCTCATTGACAGAGCTTTAAACTAGATTTGAAGGGGGAAGGAGGCAAAACATCGGCCCATCTGAAGTGTATGTATAGCAATGCACACAACATGGGTAACAAACAGGAGGAGCTTGAAGTTGTGATGAAACAGGAAAATTACAATGTTGTTGCTATTACAGAAACATGGTGGGATGTCCCCCATGACTGGAGTGCACCAGTTGATGGCTACAACTAGGAAGGACAGACAGGGAAGGAGAAGTGGTGGGGTGGTGCTGTATGTTAGGGACTGTTACGATTGCTTTGAGTACAAGAGTAGTGAAGACAGGGTGGAGTGTCTTTGCATTAGAATCAGGGGGAAGGCTAACAGGTCAGATGTTGTAGTAGGAGTCTACTATAGGCCACCCAACCAGGACAGAGAGTTGGATGAGATATTTTATAGGCATTTAGGTGAAATCTCACGATCTCTTGCCCTTGTTGTTGTGGGTGACTTTAACTTCCCAGACATCTGCTGGAAATACAACACAGCAGAGCAAGACCAGTCCCGGAGATTCCTGGAATGTGTGGGAGATAACTTCCTAATGCAGCTGGTGAGAAAACCAACCAGAGAAGGTGCCCTGCTGGATCTCCTCTTTGTGAACAGAGGACTGGCAGATGATGTGGCTGTCAGCGGTTGACTAGGGCACAGCGATCATGAAATAATAGTGTTCTCTATTCTTAGAGAGTCCAGGAGAGGGCTAAGCAGGACTGACATACTGGACTTCAAAAGGGCTGACTTTGTCTTGTTTAGACACCTGCTTGAAAGGATCCCCTGGGAGACTATCCTGAAGGGTTACAGGGGCCCAAGAAGGCTGGGCGCTCTTTAAGAACGAAGAGTTAATTGCTGAGGAGCAGGCGGTCCCCAGGTGCTCTAAGAGAAGCTGGTGGCAAAGACCACCCTGGCTGAACAGGGAGCTTTGTCTGCAACTCAGGGAGAAAAGGAGAGTTTACAGCCTTTGGAAGAAAGCTGTAATCACACACAGTGACTACAAAGATGCTGTGAGACTATGAAGGGTGGAAATCAGGAGGGCTAAAGCCCATCTGGAAATTAATTTGGCCTCAGCAATCAAGGATAACAAGAAATGTTTCTGTAAGTATGTCAGTAGCAAAAGAAAGTCCAGGGAGAGCCTCCATCCCCTGCTAGATGTAGGAGGAAACATGGCAACAAGTGATGAGGAGAAGGCTGAGGTGCTTAATGCCTTCTTTGCCTCAGTCTTTAATAATAAGACTAGTTGTACTGAGGGAATCCAGCCTCCTCAGCCAGAAGACAGAGACTGAGAGAATGACCCCCCCACAATCCAGGAGGAGACAGTCAGTGACCTGCTGCATCACACAGACACACACAAGTCTATGGGACCGGATGGGATACACCCGAGGGTGCTGAAGGAGCTGGCTGGGGTGCTCACCAGGCCACTTTCCATCATTTACCAGCAGTCCTGGCTGACTGGGGAGGTCCTGACAGATTGGAAATTGGCCAATGTGACGCCCATCTATAAGAAGGGTCGGAAGGATGATCCAGGAAATTACAGGCCTGTCAGCTTGACTTTGGTGCCTGGGAAGCTGATGGAGCAGCTCATCCTGAGTACCATCACACAACACATGAGGGACAACCAGATGCTCAGGCCCAGTCAGCATGGGTTTATGAAAGGCAGGTCCTGCTTGACAAACCTGATCTCCTTCTACGACACGGCAACCTGCTTATTGGATGAGGGAAAGGACGTGAATGTTGTCTACCTTGACTTCAGTAAGGTCTTTGACCCCATTTCCCACAGCATTCTCCTCGTGAAACTGGCTGCTTGTAGCTTGGATGGGCACACGCTTCGCTGGGTAAAAAACTGGCTGGATGGCTGGGCCCGAAGAAATGTGGTGAAAGAAGTTAAATCCGTTTGGCAGCTGGTTACAAGTGGCCCCCCCAGCGCTCGGTTTTGGGGCCACTCCTGTTTAACATCTTTATTGATGATCTGGACGAGGGGATCGAGTGCACCCTCAGTCAGTTTGCAGATGACACCAAGTTGGGTGGGAGTGTTGATGTGCTCGAGGGTAGGGAGGCTCTGCAGAGAGACCTGGACAGGCTGGAGCCATGGGCTGAGGCCAACTGTAGGAGTTTCCATAAGGCCAAATGCCAGGGGCTGCCCTTGGGCCACAACAACCCCCAGCAGCACTACAGGCTTGGGGAGGAGTGGCTGGAGAGCTGCCAGTCAGAGAGGGACCTGGGGGTGTTGATTGACAGCTGGCTGAACAGGAGCCAGCAGTGTGCCCAGGTGGCCAAGAAGGCCAATGGCATCCTGGCTTGTGTCAGCAATAGCGTGGCCAGCAGGGACAGGGAAGGGATCTTACCCCTGTACTCGGCACTGGTGAGGCCGCACCTCGATTCCTGTGTTCAGTTTTGGTCCCCTCACTACAAAAAGGACATTGAATGACTCGAGCGTGTCCAGAGAAGGGCAACGGAGCTGGTGCAGGGTCTGGAGCACAGGTTGTACGGGGAGCGGCTGAGGGAACTGGGGGTGTTTAGTCTGGAGAAGAGGAGGCTGAGGGGAGACTTCATCGCCCTCTACAGCTACCTGAAAGGAGGGTGCAGAGAGCTGGGGATGAGTCTCTTTAACCTAGTAGTAAGCGACAGGACAAGAGGGAATGGCCTCAAGTCATACCAGGGAAGGTTTAGACTAGATATTAGGAAGTATTTCTTTCCAGAAGGGGTTGTTAGGCGTTGGAATGGGCTGCCCAGGGAGGTGGTGGGGTCCCCATTCCTGGAGGTGTTTAAGAGTAGGGTCGATTTAGCGCTCAAGGATATGGTGTAGTTGGGAACTGTCAGTGCTAAGTGAATGGTTGGACTAGATGATCTTCAGGGTTCTTTCCAACCTAGATCATTCTTTGACAAAGGGTGGACCACTGGATAAGGCAGCATGTCCTGCATGCTCCTGTATATGCTTGTCTACTAGGATTGATCAAGAACTGTGCTTAGGAAAAATGACTTGCTGCTGGATCCCTTACCTCAATGCACTGGAATGAGCTGAGGGCCAGAGTCGTCTCAGCCAGAGTGTGAAAATCCATTAATGCTCCCTCATCAGTGTGCTCACTGCTATATCTGCTTGTCTAGCTGTCCTCCTTGCTCTGGAGCAACAAGTTGTAAGGCTTTGCTGTCAGTTTGGTGCCTTATCTTGGGATGTGCTTTTATCTCTAGCTGCATGGCTTTGACAGCTTTCTGACAATGTTATGCCTTCGTATTGCTGACACAATCTTCAGTCCCATCCAACTCAGCCTGTCCTGAAGCTATGCTGGGTGCCTGCTGTCATCACAGGATTTGTTAAAATTAAGTATTTGATTTTCACTGCGTTCCCCGCTTGTAGAACTATAATTGTCCTACTGATGCCTTTAAGATGACCTTTCTGTCAAAAACCTTAAATTTGTATGAGCAAAGGCTAAATTTGAGTCAAAATGTTGTTTGGCTTGTATTTTATTCCTTACATCAGCACAGATTGAAACTCTGGAGAATTAAGTTAAGAAAACAAGGGATGAAGTGAAAATTACACATTTTATAATATAGGCTAGTAATGGTCAGTTTAAATATACAGGGAGCACTCATTATGTCTGCCAGCGTGTACCAAAGTAGGAATAATCCCAGGGACAGGAGCTGGAGTATGGGTGAGGTGTTCAGCATGGTGTGACTGGGTGCTAGAGATCCTTCAGAGCAGATGATGCTTTAAATTCCACTCTTTGTAAGCCTGATGACAAACGTCAAAAACAGCTTTGCAGATTTAAACAACAAAATCTCTCTCCCACAACCCCCTGTCTCTTCAGCATTTTCTTTTCCTTGAGCTATAAATTCACTGCTGATATTGGCTTAGGAACTGGCTGGCTGCCTAATGCAGTTGTCCCACAAAAATGTACAGAATATCTATCTTTCAGTCTTCTATAAAGAAAAACATGCAACAAAAATGTCAGGGGAAAAATGTGTAAAATAGGACATGACCTTCTTTGGAGTAAATACATGCAAGACTTAAAGGATCCTTAAAAAAGCCGTTGTCTTCTAAAATGCAAATGTTTCTGTAAATGACTGATAGAGAATTGATAGAGGCAGTAGGAGAGATGGGTGAGTGGTGGGATTTTTAACCAAAAATGTCTGACCAGATTTTAAAACAGGGTTCTGCCTACATTTGCAGTATACATGCATATGCTGTGTTTTTGTAGGCCGAGAAGGATAGCCTGAACTGCTTTTTTTTTTTTTTTTTCCTGTTATATAATTGTATTTCACATGTTGAATTGTCCTTAAATTATTGTTAACACAAATTGTCAGAAATTCAGTTTCATGTCTGGGTCATGAAAGAGACTAAAAGGTGTACTTTGAGCAAGGTTATGCCTAACTGCTTTTTTGCATCAGTGGTGAAAAGTGCTGTGAAAAAAGTGCTACTTTAGTTCAAGTAACAGGCAGAACTGCTTTAAGTCTCTTTTAAATGCTGTTAGAGGAGAAATTACTTATTTTAATAGGTGAGATAAAAATGTAAAAAGTTATTTCATTGTGGCAGGCAAAAATATTGTTTTGCCATTTTGTGTCCTTTAACCAGTTTTTTATGTGTACACATATATATATAAAAAGCATGTGAAAAATAACATCTTGAGAGATTTTCAAAAGCACCTGAGAAGTATATACGTTGCAATCTATTACACCTTTCTGTCACATTTCTGTCTTCAGCCTGGTTAGCTGTAAGGGTTGGGAATTTCCATCTGAGCATGACTACCCTATTGAGCATTTCAGATGTGCTGTGTATGTGTGTGATTCTGCACTATGAGTTGCTTGCTATTAGGGCATCAAAGAGGAATTGCTGTCTGTGACAGGTGGTGGTTTTAATGTTGTCTCTTCAGGTGATCATAAATGGAAGATGGTGTTGCTGGTTGCACTGCAAGATATTTTTGGCATTTGTCTACTTTAAAACGTCTGCAACCCAGATCCACTTGGGTTGTGATGTCTTTTGATCTCAGGAGCTGAATAAAACTAGGCCAAGTATTCCCTGAGAACTTCTGCAGCCAGAATCGTTGGAAAGCAGGGTAATTCAGCACATATAATACTTTCCTCTGAATCAGTGCCATACCTGATACAGTTTTAATGAGTCGCTTGGCTGTTGTTCATGCCTTCTGCTTTAATAGCCCTGAGCTAGGGCTCCAAAGAGAAATCAAAGTTTTATTTCTATAGGTATTTAAATGTTTGTGTCATGATGGGGGGGAGTTGTCCTCAGCATTTTGGCCAAACAGAACTTCAAAGGGTATGGCATTTCATGGGTGTGGCAATGAAGTAAGGCATTTTGGTTCCTTATTTAGGTTATAGAAAAGAGGATCAAGCCCCTTGCAGGAGAATGGAAGTAGGTAGCCCTCACTGCCATTGTTTTTGTTTGCTAATGCAGGCTCTACCATCTAAGTGTTCCCATGTTTAATACCACGGAACAGGCCCACCATGATTGCCCTGCTGTGACAGACTATGGTGCATCAACCCAGTTTCCAATTGGCATGTAACATACTGACACTATTACTTACTCATGGAGGATGGGATCAGTCCATAGGTCCCCATCTTTGAGAAAAGGATGTGTGTGAAGCCCCGCAGCTCTTCTTTCTCAGAGCTCAGGTCTGATTGTGCAGCTCCTGTGCTCACATCACCTGGGTTGACCTGATACCAAATAAGCAGCAGTGTAACAGTGAATGAGATCTTCTGTTCATTCATGTTGCCAAAATGACCTAAACTATTAAAAAGTTGTGCTCTGAGTTGATCTGGACAACTTAAAGACATTCCAAGTTTTAAGGACTAGCTCAGACAACTTACAGATTTTTTTGTAGTGTACCATTATTTTTTGTGTTGAGGAAGGGGGGAGATAGACAATGTATACCTGGTTGTTTTGCTTGACCTACAAAGAATTGTGGTGCTATACCATGTTTACATGAAGTTTGTTCCAGTTTGCTAAAGTAACTCAGAGAATCCAGCTTGCTTATTGTAGTGGTCAAGTTAAATTGAAAAGAAGGAATTTCTCAAAAATATTAGATTAATGCCTTGTGATCTAAGCTGTAATGACTTTATTTTCTGAAAATGATAATTTCCCCCTTCCTGTGGAGAACAGAATTTCACCTTGGAAAAGAGCAATTGAAAAACATGCTTTAGTTTGCTTATAAAAACCGTAAATGGTCTGCTTCTCTGTTTACAAGTAACTATTTCTAGCAATAAAATTATGAAAGAAAGATAGTACAACTTGAAAAGAAAGTTTATATTTCCACAACTGTTTGGATTTTGTATCTATACCTCTATTTCCTCAACCTGATAATTAGTTGATCAATATGTAAGAAATAAGGTAAATTCATGTGGATCACGCTTTGGCCTCCTTTAGGAAAGAAGCGCAAGATAATTAAGTCTCAACTTTTCTCTAGGCATCCAGAGATTGCTTGAGTATGAACCAAATAGATTAGTTTTGTACAGTCTTTTTAGTTGTTGGTGTCACTTGACTTTGATATTTTGTAGGCTATATGATATAAACCGGTACAAAAGTATGTCAACAAGTGGATAGAACACTCCTCTGACTCATATGCTGTCTAGTCATTAGTGTTCACTCATTTATGGTCTTTCATTTCTTAGATGTTTTGTTATTGTTTTCTTTTAGGAGAGAATTCATCTTTTGATAGCTTTGAGGACACAAATACAGACTTTATGCATGGAAAATATAATTGCAATTAGGAAAGAAATAGTGTAAAATATATGAATTAATTTTGTTTGAGGAACTCTTGAAGAGATGTGGCGTAATGGGTTTATTTTTATTTTACTTTTTTTGCTACCATGCTTTGGACTACAGAATAAAACCAGCCCATAAAAGAAAAACATGTCTTTGGTTGGGTATATGTGTATGTATATGTGTTTTGACTCCGCCTCAACAAATATGTGCCTAACTTCAAGTAGGTGAGCATGCTGAAGTACCTTTTGAATGTGAGCACTTAAGTATGACTTGATATTAAGATGTCACAAGAAACAAGGCTAAGTGAAAGCCTTAGAATGGAAAGGAAATGTTGAGACTAATGTTCACCTTTGATGGAGCTTTATCTCGGAAATATCTCAACAGTCAAGAATTTAATGTTGTTTAACTCTACTATAGTGCACCTCTTGATTTGATTTTATTTTTTTATTTTCCTCATCATATGTAAATTATAGTGTATTCCTTTTTTCCTGGCTACAGTAAGTTATGTAGGGTGAGCAGTGTAAAAGCTGAATTCCTACTTGAAAGAACTGGATCACCTCATGTAGATACATGACTCCTGGACAGTATGTCAGTCATTTGATTTTATTAATGACTGGAGCAGTTTTGCATTTTATTGATGCAAGGATAGACCTAGATTTTTCTCTGGATTAGAATATTCAAATCCTGTTGATTTCAATGCAAGATTTATTGAGGATGAGATAGTCCAGAAACTTGTGCCTCTGCAATGCTCAGACGTATATGCTGTATTCCTTTCACCAAATCCCCTTGATTTGGCAAATCTCTGAAAAATTGGATCTCTTTAGCACTTACTGCAATGCAGTTTTAAAAAGGTCCAGAGTAGAGTTTCCTGTGGGAACCTCAGCTGGACACACCTGTGATTTTCCAACTTGGTAGTTCTTAGGCCAATGAAGGTGTTTCTTGTTTTTGCAAAACAGGGTACAAGTTGTGTTTAGCCATGGTGGAGCACAGTACTGTATGTGTTGTGGAGACTTTGACTCCCCCATCATCCAGAGCACCTTCTCAGTTGGCTTACATTACTCCAAGTGGGATATCTATTCTCCCAATAACTCCCTCCAGTTCTTTTGCTGAGGCATTGCTCAGAGGCAATTTCCAGTCTCACTGCACACTGCCCAAGCTGTTATTATTTATCCTGGCTATTACTCAGAGGTGGCTGTTCTATCATCATTACAGACACAAAGTGGCTGAGTACATGTCGAGGCAGACAAACAGCCTGTCACTAAAAACAAATATACTCCAGCAGCTATGCAGAAACAGACAAATATTTTTGCATTTTTGACTGGAGGCAGCCAGAAATCAAGGAACCATGCTGGTCTAAAGCCAAAACAAATAGGGAATTCCCTCAGATATTTTTTGTGAAGTGAATCATGGGGGCATAATCAGGTTTGGCTCCATATTAATAGGTGCAGTTTGGCTATTAAAATTCTTAGTTCTGTGGCTGATGCTTCCCAGGCTGTTCTCAGGATTGCATTACACTGATTAGGTTACAGTCATAGCAGCAGGATCAGGTGAATAGGAGCAGTGCAAGTGGAAGCAAGTTTTTTCCCTTAATGGGACTTGGGACGCAATAGTGCACTCTGCCCTTTCTTGCTAGAGATCTTCTTCCTCATGGGGGTGTCACTGGAAGAAGAAAAGGAGCTGCAAGTTAGCTTAGTGGTGCAATAGTATCTAGCAACTGCAGCAAGGATTGAGAGCTGGTCTGCTTTCTGGATCATCCTTACTGTAAAGTTGTTCTGTCTTTGGTGCCCTCTTCATTCCCATCCATAAACACTTCTGTATTTCCAGTGCCTGGGATAACCGATTGGTTACTCAATCTCTTGAGAGCTGAAGAGGCAGCATCTTCAAGGCTCAGGGGCATCATAACTGGTGAGATATGCTATTAATGGTTATTTTATTTTATTTTATTTTTTCCCCTGGAGGTATTTTCTGTTCAGTTGAAACAATTGTTATCATGAGCAGCATTTTAGTATGTTAGCTTAGTTTGCTTTGAAGCTCAAGATCTGGTGTGGAAAGGGGCCATTCTGGATGGTTAGTATTCAACCTAATTTAACACATTGGGAAGATATGGTAGTCCTTGATTGAACTCACTGTCAGAAATTGCTTGGGTATTTGGGAGTCTTCCACCCTGATGTTTCCCTTTGGTAGTGTTTTGTGTGCTAAGGATTGTATGTATGTGCATGGTAATCTAGCTCTCTGAAACACTGAATAAATTCTTCTGTGGTGTGGCTCCCGTGGTCCCTGGACATTACCTGAACGGGAAGGAGGGACCATTTCTTACCTTGAGAAGGCCTCTTATTTGTCTTTGTTGTTAAACATACACGCGGTCATCTTTATGCACACACATTGGATGTACACAGGGTGTACAGACTGAGGTAATTAGTATGGATGTTGAGCTGAAATAGTCTTTCTCCTGGTGAAAGGTTACGAATATGGAGACTATTATATGTTATTAAGATAATAATGTTGCTGAGTATGTTAGCAAACTCAGTGATTCTATATTCCCTAGGTGTTCTGGTCTGAGTTTGATAAGGACATGTAAAACAATTCTGCTTGCCAGGTGGGAGGAAATTTGTCTTTCAAAAGATTGTTACTTCAGCACTTGATAGGAGTCTTGCTAAGCAATAATGATAATAATAAATGTTCCCAGGCTACACTTGTTCTATAATTGGCGTTTAGCACAAATTGCCCCAAGTGAGGGAATTCCATCATTCTGACTACATAGGCAGAAGTTATGATGTCATGTGTAGCAAATTCACTGATCCAAAAGGATGGAACATTAATATGAAATAGTAATACAGTACAGAGTTAGAGTAGTGAAGACTAAGGAAAACAATTAAAAGGGATTTAAAACTTAAGTGAAGAAGCCAACCTCAGTGAGGAGTTGAGGAAGGGACTTGCCTTGAGTGATTACTCTGTTGAACACCTCTCTGAAATGACTGGCCAGTATCAAGGGCTGTGTCTTAGTTGAGGAATATCATGGATTTGATCTTGACTTTTCACATAGGGGTAATGTCTTGTAAGTATCCCAATAAGTCATTGTCATACATGTGTCAGAACTGGTGGCTATTGTATCCACATTAACTCCTAGTGAGTGAATAGCAGATAAAGGCTTGCCTTTGAGTCGTGTGGCCTGTCTTGTACCTTTTTTCTAGTCCACTTTTTATGATGACTGGTGTTCCTGAGTCAGATCCAATAGTCCCAAGCAGTGCAGAGTCCTGAGAGCATACTGAGTTTGTGTGGTTGGCCCTAGCTTGCCTGCTTTTCTGCGCTCTGGCTACCACAGCTTGTGTCAAGACATGAGGGAAAGGAGAGGCAGGGTGAGCTGGGCTAAAGGAGCAATACAAACCTAAAAGTCATAGTTTGTTGGACAGTATTTTTTTTATTTGCACGTAGAAGTGTAACGGCTCTAGTATCAGTCCTTGGAAATAATCCTTAAGCAGTGGAAAACAACACAATATGCAACTGGTGAGCTGTCCTGAAAAAGGCATGTCAGAGTAAAATTTTTTTTTTGAGGCTGTTAACTATGCTGACTAACAGAGTTGGTTAATTCTGTAAGAATAATGTTTTGGGCAAATTCCCAGCCAAATGCCTACATGCACACTTGTCCATATTTGTGGTATGTTTGAGGTCTAGTGTTCCTCCTCTAGGCAATATATTTTAAGAGGAAATTTTAATGGAAGGAAACATTGTTGAAGAGTAACAGCCTTCTCTGAAGCACCTTCCAAAGAAATGTTAAGGCCAAAGGTCCTGGTTTTTTAGGGCAAAAGATGTGAATCCTCTAATATTTACTCAGTTATAAATAGCAATGGGCTCTGAGGGTGGATTCCTGGGAGATTGTGTCAGGGGTGTTTATTCCCCAAACTGAGGATAAGCAATGGTTGTCTTTAATTGTTGCATCCTCTTTGACTCAAATAACAGGATTATCAGTAAACAGATATCAAATAAGTGTAATAAATCTTTGAGTTTTTCATTCCTCTGTTCAGGTGCCTCTTATTTCTCTTCAGTCCCAACAAGAGCAAAAATGTGGTTTATCGCTAATAAGAGACGTTTGACACTGGGAGAATCTTCATTCTAAATGTTTTGGTTCTTCAGCTGTGGCAGTAGTGATGCAGATTATATTAACATTAGGACCGTGCAGATGGTAGGAGAAAATGCAGTCTGGTGGGGGGAAGCACTTAACTGGGATGTAGGAGGTGCTGCTGCCAAATGACCAACTGGACTTAGGTAATTGCATTTATTTATGTGCCTCTTCTCCCATCTGAAAAGGATAAGATTATGACTTCTCTTTGAGGGCTGCTCTTTGAAAATGTCATGTTACTTTCAACTGAAACCAAAATCTGCTAATATCATTGCTAATAAATAGATGAATGTTAGCTAACTCAAGTAATGGATTAGTTTTCCTCCCACAGTGCAATTCAGCCTCTTACAGTTCAGGTCTTATAAAGATCAGCATGGAATCTATGCATTACCAGAGTTAATGTGAAACCCAAATGATTCATAAGCCTTGCTAAAGAGGGTGAAGGCCAGAAACTTCATAATGCCTTGACACTTTCAAACAGAGTTACAGCATTTGAAGTGTGTTTATAGACTCATGGGTCTGCCTGGAACCACAGGGCAGTCCTGGTGAATGTGAGGCATCTGCCTTGTTTGTATGCATCACCAGGAAAAGAACCCCTAGATGTAAAATTTTAATAAATAAGAAAATGCACAACATTAATTCTTAGAAAAGGAGTGTTGTTCTGGTTTGCTTTTAATTTTCTGTATCAAGAATGAATGTATGGTCATTAAACTGACTAGAAAAAGTGTTTGGTAGTAAATGCATAAGCTAAGACTTCGAATAGCAAAAACTAAAAAATAGTATTTTTCAAGCATTGTTGTGGTTTTGTGTAGATCTATGTTTTTCTGTTAGTGGAGAAAAAAAATTGGCTTCTAATAGTTATTAGGTATAATTCAAAAATCTTGCAATGTAGCATTTTTTTTTTGTCTACCTATGTAAGACAGGTATTCAACTTTTTACAAAGTTGTGGCTAAACTGTGTAGGATGCTTTAAAGTTTAGGGAACCTAACAACTATCCCACTGTAATCTGTTGTGAGATATCCACACCCAGAAAATTACGATTAATACCAAGTACTAAAAAAAAAAAAAAGTCACAGGATTAGATGACAGAATTGCTGCTTTTTTTTGGTGGTTGTTGGTACTGTCATATATGCTAAAGACATTCCAGCCAAGGGCATGTGGCTGTAATGGAATCTGATGTACAATCAGTTTTAGGGAACAGCCTGTGCCTTGTTAATATAATTCATAAAAGGCTTCCAAACTTCCTGAAAACAGTCCTTTCTGTCTCCAAGTCTGCATATGATCTCATAGGAAATGATCTGGGAGAGGCTGGCTAACCCTTTTGCATAATCAAGGTAGCATTGTTCTTTTAGTGCATAGTGACTTGTTTCACTGGTACAAGCTCAATGATCCACTTTTTTCCTCTGTCGCCAAATTGTTATCAGACTTCGCAATGATTTCAGTGGCATTGGATTAAAGAATGAGAGGACTGAAGTGTGATTTAGAGTGGCCTTGATAATGTCATTCATTTGCTTTGTCACCCTTTTTTGTCTTAACTTTTTAAAAAATCCTAAACCACTTGCTGCCTGGTGAAATTTGAAAAATGAAAATGCACATACATAACATGAGTAGGCAAGGTTTAGTTTGCAGTGGGCTTAGAGACAGGTCATCAATCTGTGCCTTGCCAAGTTTCATAAATGGCAGTAGTATCAAGGCAGATAGTGAGGAAAATACCTGCCCTGCATGTAGATTTGATATTGTAAAACCTCTCAGATATGCATTAACGGTAGATAGAGGAAGTGTGTTCTTGTACTGGAGCCCTTTAAAACTTCCACTTTCTGGGATGTTTACACAAACGTGGAATGCCTCATACAGTACATGTTCTCTTATATCCTCGGGATACTCAGGATTTCCTTAATATATCTAGCCCAAGAAGGGAAACACTTCAATGAGCTTCTATCTCTGAAAGCCTTGTATGGCAGCCGGTGTTAATCTTCATTGGCAGGGGAGAGAGAGCAGAAGTATCTGGGTTTTGTAACTGTGCAGAAGTACAATTATGGTCTAGTTCATGTGAATAGGTAGTAACTACACCAAACTGAAATTACAGTGAGCCTAAGCAGAGGGCTCTGTGGTACTCTGCTTACTGCAGAGTTGTTAATTTTGGCACTCTGCTCCGGGCTTCAGTAAAACATTTTCTTAACCATATTAGGTTATATGGAAATTGTCCAACCAGCAATAGGCTTTTGATGTACTTATTGTTTGTGCTCATATTTTATGGAGTAGACAGCCACTGCTTTTCTTAAGAACTAGCTGGCTTAATAAAATAAGACAAATAGAACCCTTTAAAATATGTCATTAAAGTTTGGTAGCAAAAAAAGAGCATTTACAAAGACAAAGGAACCCAAAGTTGACATTGTTACAGCGCAAGTTTGTGGTTCCCTTGTGCTTTTCATCCATAGATCTTGATCACTCTGTAAATCAGATCCCCGTAAAAGCCCAGTAGTTAAATATTATACTGTTATTCAGGTGAAAAACAGGAGTGCAGTGAGCTTGACTGCTCAAGGCACAAACATACCAGTTCCCTTCAGCAGACTCATCCAAGGCATGATAGCCCCCAACAGATGGGCAGGTGAATGAATGGATTGGGGTGTCTCTAAATTGTTGCAACAAGATATGCTTCAGTTTGCAGATGGAGCCTTTGTGTCCTGATGGACTGTCAACAAGGTCCACTTATGTGCCTGGCCTGTTTCCTGGTGAAAAAAAAGAGGAGAAACAGAAAATACAAAATATTGAGTTTAGTTCCTTCATCAATGCAAATTATCCCAAAGCCAAACAGAACAGGATCTGGCATTTATTTTTATGATTGTTCTTCAGGATGGTTAGAGAGACAGGAGCCACTGGTGAATGCTCCATTTGGGACATCGTTCATTATTACTTGCAGGCTGGTCTACTTTTGTGTTGGGGGGTTCCTAGTCAGAGTTGTAGCTTATACCTGAGGTAGTACAAAAGCAGTGGGCCTGACATGCCTGTGTTGCTTCAGGGTTAAGGATGTTTGAAATTTCCCCAGCCAGGGATAGGCTATTCCACTGAGGAAATTTCAAAACTGGTTTTCAACCTAAAATTTCAAAATAGAGTGTTTTCAGGATTTAGCTGACATTTTTTTATGTCCTTAAACAACAAAAAGTTGAGAAGCAGTAGTGTTGGTTAAGCATATTATCAGGTCTACTCCATACTCTAGTAGATTTTTTGCTATTAAAATTACTTTTTTGATCAGTTAATGTTTTCATAATTTTTAATTTACTACTAGTCCCTGTAGTTGTGAACTCTTGTTTCACTAAAATGATTCTTTGCCCTTGCTAAGGCTCTTCCAGTGCTTGCAGACAGTTTTCACATCCCCTTGTTAGGATTTAGTCAACTGATGCATCCTTAGCTCTTTTAATCTCTCTTTGTAAGTCAGTCCGTCTCTGCTTGCTTAACATTTTTATGGCTCTCTTGTGATCTTCCTCTGGGTTGTTATTATCATTCAGGAAATGAGTTCTCCAGAGCTGAGTTAAGTATTCCAGGTGTGATTACCACGGAGATGTGTTAGGGGTATTACCTTTCTGCCCTGTAAGATTGCCTTTGTATTTCATTTAATATTGCTTGGACTTTCTGCTACCACATCATGCATTATTTGATGTGTACTCCTAAGAAAAGGGATTAAACAAGGCCAACTTTAAACCCTGCGAGCATTTTGATTGTGAATTTTGGTAACATCTTTCAAAAATGCAAAAATGGCTGAAGCCATGCTGATGATTTGTAGCTAAAGACAGCATTGTGCTGCCAGGAGGCTGGAATCATCTCATGAGTTCTGACCCTGCCTTTTGCTGATGATGTGTATTATATTATACAAGTCATTTGACTTCTTGACCTCTGTGTCTGTATGTGTTAAAGGATGATAACACTATAGTAGCTGCATTTGGTAAGACTGCTGTGAGGGTCAGTTCAAGTTTGTACATGATATGGAAAACATAAAGCGCAAATGTATAATATTTGAGCAAAAGGCTGCAACAAACCACATTACATGACCTGTAAGCTTATGTTGTTCAGGCTTGTTGAGGAGGACCATCATTAAAAATTCTGTTTGTGCATAATCTTTTGTCACCTTGTTTGCTAAAAAAAGAGGGGAACTAAATGAAATGAAAATGGTGAACTTTATATCGAATGTAACCTCTGCAAAGTTCACTAGAGATCCATTGAGAATATTGCTTTAACACATCCAAATTTGCTTTGTTGTTTTGCCCACCTGTTGATTTTTGAGACCTGCACAAGCAAGTATACAATCAGCCAAAATCTTGGAAAAGAAAGTGAGCCTGTCTGTTGTTTAGGTGTGTTTATATCAGCGCAAAATGAATGCAATATCATCAAAAAATGTAGCAGAGCTTGGAGTGGAGCATGGAGAGAATAAAATACTATTTTTACATGTACTCTGAACTCATGTAAATGATGACATGCCATAAATGTTGCTTCTGAACCCAGGCTGGTAGTCCACTCACTGACACAGCATATGGATTAACTGGATTAAAGAAAACTGCGTGATACCCTGTTGCATGAAGCAGATGCAGCTGGAGGCAGATTTGTCCAACTCTCCTCTGCCCATCATCTTTGGGAGATACAAAGCTGGTGAAGTTTTCACTGCAGAAACATCCAGTTGATATTAATATGCGAGGAGCTGATGTTTGTAGGTGGTATATATTGGTGAGGGGATTTCTGGGTATTGTAACATACCTGAGAGCCAGGCTGACTCATGGGCTGTCTTAATAATTAGATCCGGTACTGTTTATGTGAGTTGAGCAATTTGCAGTAATGGTCTCTGAGGTTTACAAATACCCCCATGTTTTATAGTTTTAGTAAACTAAGTTTATATTTGGTATGGAATGCTCTGAGGTGGCTGAGAATAAACATAGTTGAAAAAAAGCTTTCTTAGTGATAGTTGCATTTTTCACTGTATATAGCTGTTTATAGATTTGGTGATTGAAAGATTACAGAAACACTTGTGTGAAAGTTTCAGCTCAGGTGAAAGCTTTTACCATAGAATGGAGACATGGATGAGGACTGATAGGTAGGCAAAAGTCTTGAAAAGTGTAAGGAGGATGTGTAAAGGAACATGAGCTCATGGGGCAGGAGGAAGGAGGTTTTAGGGGACTGTTTGTGTTCTGCATTCCCACGACACATCAGACTAAGACGAAATAGATGGAAATGCAGCCTCAGTGCTAAATTCACTCAACAGAAAGGGGGAAGGTGTAGAGAGAGAAACACTTCTGTTGGTTCCCATTTTAGATCCAGTACAGAAAGGAGCTCTGCTGTAGGGCTGTAGTTCAGTTCTAGCAAGAAGCTTTTCTATGGAATTTTGGCCTTAGGTGGACTTCCCCAGGGCAGCTACTGTCCAGCAGGTAATCCAGCTAAAATCTGAGAGCAGTTTGAAAATGTTGGCACCGTTTCATCTGAACTCTGATCCAACTTTATGAGAGATACATAAGAGGTTCTTATTTGGATCTAAGTGCCTCCTTCCTACACTATCCAGCTTGCACATAACATGTGCAAACGAAAGAACACCCTAACCAAGCAACGCCCCCAAATAGCCACTTATAAAGAATATGAAAGTGAAAAAGTTGTGCAGAATTTATATTTGACTAGACTGAGGCACAGTTTTAACCACAGATAGTTACGAGCAGAAGACATCATCTCCTCAGCAGTGGGAGGGGAGATTGTGGCAAGGTAACATGGCACAGAAACCAAAGTAACCCACACTGCACTTGCTGAAAGTGTAGCCTGTGTTTTGGCTGGCTTTGAGCAGCCTTAGCTGAAATCCTTTCTGCTATAGTATTTTTGAAGCACCACAACCAATTCAGTTGTTACTGGCATCTGCATGTGGACCTTTCCTTGACTTAATCCTAAACCACCAGGACTGGGTGAGTGGACTGAGCTGTGTGAGCTGAGACAGGAATTCAGCAAGATGCTTTGCTTTTCTGTACCTCTTGTTTTTCTGTTGGGAGTAACCTGACAAGGCATAACCAGATTAGACAACATATACTTGATCAGGAGGAGTATTTTCTATGTCAGTGACACTCCACAGTTCTGTTCACATGAATATTTAGTGAGATGCAGTTCCTGCCTGAAAGTGTTTCCAACTTAACAAAAATGAACAGAGATGTGGACTGACTTGTCTAGGGGTCATAGAGTCTGTTTAGAAGAGGACTGGGTTTGGAGTCTGGTCTCCAGAAAGGTCTTCCAGTGGCTGACTCAGTAAACCCCACTGTGGCCTAAATATTAACTATCCTGATATAGGCAAAAGGCAGGTTTGGTTCAAGCTAAGGGGCTCTTGGACCCTCAGAGCTGGTCTCCTTTAAGGCTGGGTGACTTTGCTAAAGGATTCACCTGTATGAAATGAACATGCCTGTGACAGCAGAAAGGCTGGGGTGTCTGGGCTTACAGAGAATTTAGGTCTTGCCCAAACATGAGTCTGGATGAGCTGGCTGTAGCCTGGATCCAAACTTCAATGAACTTACAAATAACCCAGTAGGATTTTTTTGGGTTCAATTTATTTTCCAAGAGTGAGCCAGCAGTTTGAAGCTGAGGTCCGGATGTGTTCTGGATCCAGCCTCCTGTATTATGTGAATAAAAGGCAGCTATTTTGAAGCAGTGATTGATTATAAGGCCCACCTGTGTTCTTCTTGGGACACAATTATGGTGTTTGGATGTTCATTTTCTGTATACCTCCTTCCATATGAGCTAAAGAGTTACTACTACATTTACTTGCGGTTTTGGGCGAAAGGCCTTCCTATTGCTGTTTTTCCCCCCATCTGTTCCAGAATTTTAGTTAATCATCTTGCCAAGAATTTGATTGAGTAGCTTGGATATAAAAGAAGATTTTATGACTCTTAATCAAATGTGTAGATGTGCCTGTGAAGTTAAAGGTAAGCAGGTCTCATGCTCCAGAGTATAAGCTGAATGCTGAGGGATTCAGAAAAAGAATTCACCTGTCCTATCTTGCTGTTTAGAAGAGAACTGAGTTTGGAGCCTGGTCCCCAGAAAGGTCTTCCATTGTTCCATAACATTGTCTGCATGTTATTGCATGATTTGACAGGTGAATTGTGGATTTGTTTCATCTTCGTCTGAGTATCTCATAGCCACTGTTGGAGACAGAATGATGATACTTGTAGAGTAGCAGCTACAGCTGGTATCACATTATGCTTATGATCCAAACAAAAATAACAGATCAGAGTTCTATAACAATAGGAAAAGGAATTTTATAATCAAATATGTGGGGAAACTCAAGCGAAAATAGTAGTGGTTAAGGGGAGACTTTGAAGGAGAGGAAATAGTCACTCTGAAATTCAAAGCTAGTGACTGTCCATTGTATCTCTTTAAAATTTTCAGGTTCAGGTTTTTTTGCTTTGAGAAAATGAAATTTAATTAATAGACTTTAAAACTGTATGCTTGGCAAAAAAATTCTGCATCTTGAGTTCATTATACTACACAGCTATCCCAATCTGGCTTTAGATTGGGCTTTTGTATGTTGATTTGATTGTTATCTATGCTTAACAGAATGTCCATAGTCGAAGTATCTTGGGTTCTGGTTTTGTTACATCTGTCATCGATTTTTGATACCTTTTGGCGATGAGGATATGCTGACTTGCCAGTTGAATCCTTAGGAATCTCTGCAAGTGCTTCTGTGGAGAAAGTAATGACTGTGCACTTCTTCCTCCTTCCTGTGGTCTTTTGATGGGCTCCAGCTTGCTGTTGTTATTGTTGCAGACACATATATAGCACTTACGCTGAAACTGGAGGGTAGTATTACAAAATATAGAAGGCAGGCTTGAAAAACTTCTGGCAAGTAATCCAGTGTATTCTATTGGCCAAATCCAGAGGTTACTAAAATAATTTTTGACTAGTGTATTCTGTTCTGGAAGTGTCCTGTGCAGAGCTTTGCAGTTTGCCTCAGCTGACCTACAACAATGTTACTTACCTTCTCTCTACAGTTTCCCCAAGTGTCTTAATCAGTAGGGAAATTGCTAGTGTCAAGGGACAAAATCAGCCTCCATTGCTTCATCTTAAGCACTTTATGCCTTGTCCTGCCCTCAGTGGATATGAAGAGTTTATCATTCTCTTCTTTAATATACATGAGGAGAATTGCCATGTCTTTTAGGCTCAGCAAACCTGACCCTTCCAGCCTTTCCATGGAGACCGTGTTTCCTAGATCTCTCAAAACTTCTGTTGCCCTCTTCTGGACCTTCTTCCAATTGGTCCACATCTTTCCTAAAGTGATGTACACCTGCAGGTAGACTCAGGACTCCAGTCAGGAAGTGACCAATACTCAAGAGTAAGGGAGTGCTGTTTGTAATTGCGGTGTTTCCAACCATATGACATTGTTCTTGCAGTGTAATTCACTGTCAGCCCTGGGTGTTGGGGTTTTTCCCTTTTTATTTTTAAGAAATGAGAATTTCTGCTTGTTTATGAAAGCAATTACCAAACCACTATCATGATTTTTGGACAGATTTAGCCTGCAAGTCTAGAATGCTCAAAGCTGAAAAATCTCTGGGTTTGCATGTTCTGATATTAGTCAATAGTGCCTTCACCTGCAATTCCCAACTTTTATATATTTTTTAAAGTTATTAACAGCAAAATATTTGTCACTGAAGAATCTTGATCTTTTTGATCAGTGACTTGGGCTGCCTAGTATATTCAGCCATGTCGTGACCAAGTGGCTTCACAGGATAGGTCAAGCTGAAACACAAAATAGGCTGAAATAGGGAGGTAAGCCCTAGAGCAATGAGAGAAATGGAAATGCATGCTCAAAATACTTCAGTGAGTTTTTGCAAGTGATTAGAACTGCAATTAGAGAAACATTTTAGGAGACCAGGATGGATCTGGAGCCAAGTTTCTTCAACACCTGTGAGTGTGCTTCATATTAATATTTTTAGTATCTGGTTTTAGAAATCTTGAGAAAGAAGAGGCACTTCTATGACAGAAGAATGAACATGTTTTCTTGAAAGTGAAGTGAGTCTTGTGGAAAATGTCATGTCAATAGAGTGGAAGCCATACTCATGTTATTAGAGTGGAGGCCACACTCCTTCCACATAAGATGAACAGCTTAAGGTGAAGTGCTTTCTCCTTGTTACCCTATGACTTTGGAGTCTTTGAAGTGAAATTACCATAGCAGTGGGACAATCATCAAGATCTCCTTAAGTTTGGCCTCCTGGAGGTTTCCTAGATACATACATCCCTTAAAGTAGTAAATTGAGAACATCCACATTGGTAGCAAAGAGATTGTCAGTTTCTAAAATCCATTTGCCACAGTTTGAATATGCTGAATTCAGAATAGCAGCCTTGCAGAGAAAGGTCCATATACGTTCTTTAATGCTGAGCTATTAATTCAATTCAAGCCAGCTTTTTCTACTTTGTGAAAGAGAGGGGGAATGAAAAAGAGTGTCCATCAGTATAACTATGCAGTAGAGAAAAAAGCTTTGGAAATACAAGGCTAAGGAAATATAAAATTGGACGTGTTACTGTAATGAAGCATAATGGTAAGAGTTCACAACAGGTCTGTTCCTATAATCAAAAAGAAAAAAGGCTCTAATCCTTTGAAGAATACAAGTTTTTTACTTTATTTTCTCAGGTGTGGGTGTGATGGATGGGGCCAGATGTCTGTGGTGCAACTCTGTGGGCTCTGTGTGGGTCAAGATGAATCTAGCCAATATTCTCAGAAGAGACTTACTAAAGGGATAAGATTTGTGTGTTGGTGACTGCCTAGCTACAGTACTCACCTTTAGAAATACCACAATTTACCTCTTAGGGTGATAACTGAGCTAGCAATAGGAAGTGTAACTGCTGTTTCAAATTTTCCCATGCAAGGAATGAATAAGGATGTATGTTTTTAAGCTTGCCACCGTGTCTTTCTTTTTGGAACTGTGCTGAAAGTTTTCTTTCTGAACCTAGGAATATCTTGTGCATGTTACTGAGATACATAGACCTCAACTGAGTGCTAGGTATTGTTAATAAAATTCCATTTGCGTATTATGCACATTTACAAAATGTTGATTGAAATCCATGGAAACATGAAATAGGCTTTCAAGTGGGTTTTGAACCACGCTCTGAATTAAAATAAACATAGTGATAGCAGTCAGTTGTGTGAAGATAAATACTTGCTTTCCCGTTCACAGCATAACAGTAGTGTAAACACACTGAGCATTTACTTAGTAATGCAATATCTTATTTGTGTAGACTTATGAAGAAAAATCAAGTGTTTTCCTTTTTCCTCCCCATGCTTTCCTCTGGGGCATTGTTAGAGTGTGTGCTGATCCAAACCTAGGGAACTGAAACAATTTTTGTCCACTGACTTGTTAGGTTTTGGTCATTTCCCTGAGACTCAGGCATGTTAGTTGTCACTTTTCTTTCCTCAGAGCTGCCTTTAAGAGTTTGTCTCTGTTATAAAGGCCGTAATGGATATTCAAGAAACAGTTGAACATGTGGAAGCTGAAGCCCCTATCCCACCAGTAGGTCATGGTTCAATGATAAAATAAATTGCTCTTTAGGGCTCCTAGTAATCGATAAAAAATATTGTATTTGGATGGTGTAATGCATCTGTGATACAAATTCTCTCTGCTGATTCCTGTTAACTAGCAAGCAAACTGACAGGTTGACTTCATACTGACAGATTTTTGGTGGATTGGGTATTGCCTTTGCTTGCAAAGTGGCCATAGAGCTGGTACAAAGGTGCAATGCTAGTGTAAACTCCATAAGCTAATAGGACAAAAATATGATCACAGATGATCGGATATGCAGGCTTTGGTGGTATGTTTGTGTACAAACCTAGTGATTGTGAAATCTCAGTCTAAGTGTAACTGGTCAGCCAGTTATGAATTCAAACTACTTTAGTTACCCTTAGAATTACAGGTGAACTAGTGCACTTCCAAGAGTGTGTGAATGAAAGAAACTAACAGCTCGCAGTTACAATGTTGTATGAAGGCCACTTCCACTTCTACACTTCAAGCACTGTAACCACCCGTTAAAGACTTTCTGTATGGCATCAATAGTATAATTTTTAATGTTATTTCTCATTATAAAGCATATGTCTACTCTTGAAATCTGGTTCAGATGACTGAAATGCACATGTAAAAATAGAAAAAGGGAGAATTGTTTTAGATACGAATAATAACAATGAGACCTCAGATATCAGTGTCCCTCTTTTGTAATTTATGAAGTTTCTAGGTGTATCTGTTAGATCAAGACCTCATAGGGTTAACTTTTTAAGACCTCAAAGTGTTTGCTTTTGTCATACTGGAAGTGTTGTCTGTGCTTTGCAATAATAATGGTCCTAGGAAAACCAAGATGAGTTGTTTAATGATACTTAGGTAAGGTTGGCATTAGACTCGAAAGTCATTGCTCCTGTAGATATGCCTTGGGCACATGTTTTTCCTGTCTCTACATACATATAATGTGAAATCAGCTAAAACACATGGCCACTTAAAACTTCCATGATGAAGGACAGCTTGGCAAATAGAATGCTGGATTGCATCTTAGAAGACCAAGGCTATTCCCTTGCTCCTTCAGACCTTTGTGTTAATTCCTTGGGATTTGATCTCGTAATGTGTCTTAGTGAGAAGCAGCTTGAAGCAGGTTTCAGCATGTCATGTTACTGAGCTCTTCATTTCTAGGTAGATTGTACAGTGCTGGTGTGATTCATCCCGAAGTTTATGTCTCAGGCACCCTTTTGGTTAGTATGTTGGATGCTGCATATTTCATGGCTGATTTAGCTGTGTTCACAGAGCTTTCTGTAAACCATGCAGTTCTAGAAAGAAATTTATGGGTTTGAATGAGTAACCAGTTACATAGGGCAAATGGCACTGTCTCCGATTACTGTATGAAAGGAAGTTTGGGTTTACCACTAATTGCAGATAAAAATTAATATTTGCAAAGGAGACACACATGATTTATTTGTAAGTGTTTTCTGTTTCCATAATGAAATTTCCTTCGGGTTTAAGTACAGTCATTTGGAGGAAAAAGTGGAGGTCTGTGGCTCATTAGTTTCTGGTGGTTGTCAGAAGCTATTAATCAATTGCCCCTTTTACCAACATAGGTCCTAATTCAACAAAGCATTTAGGCACAAGTTTAACTGCAAGCATGTGTTTCAAAGCACTTGGCTAAATCAGGGCTTTAATGTGGTTCAAGCTTGCCACATTTCTTTCTAAGTCTAAGATTACCCTGAAATGACAGGAGTAGCTAATACATCAGCTAAGGTGCCATGTACCTTCCTCACCTGTCTTTCTGAAAAGTCATATGCAAGGGGAAAAAATGGGTCAGTTTTTCCCTCTGCCCCCTTTCCCTCATCCTCTTCAAATCCTACCTCAAATGGAGGCTTTTGTGCGGAATATTAGGGCATGTGAAATGGCAGCAAGTCAGGAGCAAGGAGAGTGAAATGATAGGAAAGTTGTTTCCACTTGATTGTTTTGAACTCTCCAATTTCTGTTTTTGCTAAAGCACACTTCACTATGTGGAGGAAAGGGGAAGGCAGCAGAGCTATGTTCTGATATGGCCAGATGAATCCTGATATGCAGAATCTTGTAAGTCTAGATAGGTATGCACACTTCTTAATTTACAGAGGAGATGTAGAATAAGGGAAACTTGAATTTAATTCTCCCAAGCATTTCTACTGTTGTGAAAAATTACAGTGGGACTTTCAGTGGTGATGAAAGGAGAAGGCTGAGGTTTATGATCTCCGTCCCAGTCTTGTCCACTTTGTCTGGTGCAAAACGCATGCAATCCAACTCCCTGGCAGAAGCAGCATACCAACTGGCATGATGCCACCGTAATTGGCCCCCATGTCCACCCTTACCATTTCTGCTGCAGTAAGAGAATCTAAGGGACCTGAGGAATTTTTTTTTTCCCTTACATTTATTCATACATGATTCATAATTTAGTAGAGATGACTGAGAGCTACCAGACATTACAGCAGTTACTAGACCAATATGATTTTTATGTATCATCAGAAGGTTGGATACTTTAAGAGTAAAAGGAACCAGTCTTCTAGTCCCTTCAGGATTTGATTAGCATGGGAGAGAGTACAGACCGAACGCACTTTTTTCCCTGTTCTATGAAAGTCAAAGCTCCCTAGCAGTGGCAGCCATGTATCACACAAAGACCTTGATTCATTACAAACTTTGCAGTAGGGATGCTGCCTGTTTAACTGTCAGCACCACTTTTTGATAAACATAGGTTTCCTTTAGATTCCCTCCTCTCAAATGTAGCTGTCACTCAAACTTGTTTTGCTTGTGAAATCTGACATCATCTCAGCCTGAGGTTGTATGAGGGAAGGAAAATTACTCAATTGATTCATGTTTCCATTTTCTTCCCTTTCCATATTTGACAGCAAGAACAACATGTGATGGAACGTTGCACGTAAACCTTTGCTGTGTACGTTACATAGATGGAAATGACAACCGAGCTTTGCCTTTCAGACTGAAGCAAGGCCTCCATTGCTCATAATGAACTCAACTCTGCAACATGCAGTCAACAGATTAGTGTGGAAAGTTTTGTATGCTTTCTTTAACTTTATATCAGTATTTTCTCTATCCCAAAGAAAATAAACCAAAACACTTTCTATTATATGAATTAATAGTTTTATGCCGCACTTTTGAGGAGCTCAAGCACTGTTTATGTTGAAAAGCATTCTAATACCTCAAAGACTTAAAATCTGACCAGATGAGAATCAGAGGGCAGCAGGGAAAGAAGTAGTACTGAGGCAAACCCCTGCCCCTGGTCTCAGCCCACACCCTTTCACCAAATCACACAGCAGTTATGCAGATAAGTCTTGTCTTGAGGCTCAGGTCATGGTTTTCTCTTTTGTTGGTAAAAGTGTGTCTTTCAAAGGCTTAAACTGTTTTCTGTAGTTTGACTGATAATGGTGGCAGTGGCTGTCTCCTTAGTATGCTTTTCATCTGGAACCCTAAATAGAATTGTCATCCACATTAGTGGTGCAATCTTTTTAATAAAGATTGTTTTGTCACTCTAGCGTGAGTTACTGAGGCAGGTAAAAGTACAGACTCTTTCTGTTGTGCTTTGTTTTCATTTTGGAACATGTTCTTTGAATGGTTTTGGTTTTGGAAAGTCAAAGCAACACTTATGGAAGTTTTAAGATAGTTCTCAGTTTTCCTTCATGCTTTGAACATGTGGTTGCTTAGAATTCTTGCTGCATTGTGCTTTTTTAATGTCCAAGAGGTTTAGGGGGCTTCACACCTGATATCTCTGCTCTATGGTTTGCAGAGCACTCTGTGTTTGGGTATTGTAGATCCACAGTGGGCTCTGTGCAAAACTGCACAGGGCAAGTCAGTCTTTTACAGAATCACAGAATCATCTAGGTTAGAAAAGACCTAGAAGATCATCTAGTCCAACCATTAACCTAACACTGACCGTTCCCAACTACACCATATCCCTCAACGCTATGTCAACCTGACTCTTAAACACCTCCAGGGATGGGGACCCCACCACCTCCCTGGGCAGCCCATTCCAACACCTAACAACTCCTTCTGGAAAGAAATACTTCCTAATATCCAGTCTAAACCTTCCCTGGCACAGCTTGAGTCCATTACCTCTAGCTTACTACTAGGTAAAAGAGGCTCAAACCCAGCTCTCTTCACCCTCCTTTCAGGTAGCTGTAGAGGGCGATGAGGTCTCCCCTCAGCCTCCTCTTCTCCAGACTAAACACCCCCAGTTCCCTCAGCCGCTCCCCGTACGACCTGTGCTCCAGACCCTTGACCAGCTTCGTTGCCCTTCTCTGGACACGCTCGAGTCATTCAATGTCCTTTTTGTAGTGAGGGGCCCAAAACTGAACACAGGAATCGAGGTGCGTCCTCACCAGTGCAGGGGTGAGATCCCTTCCCTGTCCCTGCTGGCCACGCTATTGCTGACACAAGCCAGGATGCCATTGGCCTTCTTGGCCACCTGGGCACACTGCTGGCTCCTGTTCAGCCAGCTGTCAATCAACACCCCCAGGTCCTCTCTGACTGGCAGCTCTCCAGCCACTCCTCCCCAAGCCTGTAGTGCTGCTGGGGGTTGTTGTGGCCCAAGGGCAGCCCCCAGCATTTGGCCTTATTGAAACTCCTCCAGTTGGCCTCAGCCCATGGCTCCAGCCTGTCCAGGTCTCTCTGCAGAGCCTCCCTACCCTCGAGCAGATCAACACTCCCACCCAACTTGGTGTCATCTGCAAACTGACTGAGGGTGCACTCGATCCCCTCGTCTAGATCATCAGTGAAGATGTTAAACAGGAGTGGCCCCAAAACCGAGCGCTGGGGGGGCCACTTGTAACCAGCTGCCAACCGGATTTAACTTCTTTCACCACATTTCTTTGGGCCCGGCCATCCAGCCAGTTTTTTACCCAGCGAAGCGTGTGCCCATCCAAGCTACAAGCAGCCAGTTTCACGAGGAGAATGCTGTGGGAAATGGGGTCAAAGACCTTACTGAAGTCAAGGTAGACAACATTCACATCCTTTCCCTCATCCAATAAGCAGGTTGCCGTGTCGTAGAAGGAGATCAGGTTTGTCAAGCAGGACCTGCCTTTCATAAACCCATGCTGACTGGGCCTGAGCATCATTCTATGTGTATATAGAACTTTGAAGCAGTCACTACTTGTTGCTCCAGTAAAATCCATATCCTTGCCAAGAAAGCGGTATATCTGAAGAAAGCGATCATTAATAGTAAATTGATTAATTATTTTTCAGGATAAACCATCCAGCCCTGACAGATACTGAGCAACTATAGGCATTGTTAGAAAGTGTGAATCCTTAGCCATCTGTAGAAGATACTCAGCAACAGCAGAGATATGATCTTGAATAAGTAAATAAAATGCCTGTATTTGTTTCTGGGCTATGAAGTTCAACAAAAAAAGAAAAGGGAAAGGATAGACAGGGAACGAAAGGAGAAATAACGGGCTATGTGTGATTAATACAGATTTAACTTTGCTGTCTGTGATGACAGTATGCAGTGATGAAGTGGATGTGCTCTGTGATTTATTTTCTTCTACTTTAAAGTAGTGGAGCTCTAAAAATGACTAATGAACTTCCTTTCAAGGTTCATATCTATGACCTAATTCATATGTGCAGGAATCTTGTCTTCCCCTTAACTGCAGTACATAGTTGAGGGTTGCTCATCCAAATAGCATTAGAGGCCAAAGCAGAGACCCTGGACAAGATCCAGCATAAATAGCTGCATTCCAGTGAAAACAGGAATCAGATGTACAGTGCACATGATAGTCTAATTGGCAGATGCTATTTACCATATGTTAATTGCAAGTTGTATTGTAAGTTATGATGTTGATTAAGGCAATAATTAGAGCAGTTCTATGTAAGATGCTGAGTTGTTAAAAATAATTGTTCTGATAGGAGTATTTTTATCAGGATACCATTGAAACTTATTCTTTAGAACAAAACCTTATTAATGTGCATTGTTCATAACCTCAACTGATGCAAATTGGAATACATAGGACTAGTTTCCACAGTAGTTATTACCTAAAGAACTGGCCTGTTTGTACTTTTATACTATGGAAGATAGCATGGTTTGTATGTTTGCACAGTGTATTTTTGTGCTACATATACTGCAAGATATATCAGTATATAGTCATCGCAGAACTGTACTGTAAATGCAGAATCACAGAACAGGTGAGGTTGCAAGGGTCCTTGGAGATTTTGTAGTTCACCCCCATTCTGCTCAAAGCAGGGTCAGCTAGAGTAGCTTGCACATGCTTATGTCCAGTTGGGTTTTGAATACTTCTAGGGATGGAGACTCCATGACGTCTCTCAGTTGAACTTCATAAGGTTCCTGTTGGGCCATTTCTTCAGCTTGATAAGATCTTCTGAAGCAGCATCAAACACTCTTTCCAGTTCTATATTGTCTGCAAACTTGCTGAGGGTGGACTCTTCCATCATCTAGGTCATTAATGAGGATGTTACACAGTATTGGTCCCAGTGTTGACCCTGGTGTACACCACTAGCAACTGGCCTCACATCAGGTTTTGTAACACTGATCTTAACCCTCTGGGCCTGATAGTTCTTCCAGTTCTTAATCCATCTCTTTGTGTGAATGTTATATTCTATGAAACAAATGTCAAAATGTCAAAAGGCTTATTAAAGCTGAGACACTCCCTGTACTCTCCTGAATTCAAAATAATCTAAAAAAAATTAGACTAATTTGTCCAGGCTTGGAGTGTTATGTCATCTTTAAATGAGTATAACTGGTTACGCTCAAAATTAGGTTATCTAAACCTAATTCTTTTAGGTTTTTGTTAAAGGCGATAGACTATTTTCAAACAAAGAAACCTCTTCCAGGGTCTGTGATCAAAGCTGCTCTGTTAAGACCTCTTTAGTACTTCACTACCAAGTTTATTTTATAAAGGACTGGTAAGTGATCACAAGAAGTTACAGTCAAGTTACTGATATGAACGATCTGTCTTATAGATACCAGTGGAAACTAGTGTTGCTTGTTAGCCATGGCAACTAACAACCCATTAACATGCTGATTTCTGTTTAAGAATATGTTCTATTCCATTGTAAGCTGCTTATGACTAGACCCTGATAAGTCTTAGTAGCTTGTTTATTAATGTTTAATATTAGTGTTATATGTGTTTTGCTTCTTATTACATTACCCTGCATCCAGAATGAAACTCTTGACATTGAGAGTTTGTCTGTATTTACTCTGAAGTGGTTGGACTCAACCATTCACCATAAGTGATCTTAAAGGTCTTTTCCAACCTAAATGATTCTATGAATGTTTACCGTGCTTTTTGTCTCCTTTAAAATGTCTAATTACTTGATTCAGCCATCTGTAGGCATAAACAGGGATTACTCTCTTAGTTACTAGGAGTGAATATTATAATACCATACCATAAGCACCATGCCACCAGTTTGCATGCTAGTATATAAACGAAGCTCATGTTATGTCTTATAGACAGATTTCACTTACAATCTGGAGGCTGAAAATCAGTTTTTGGACTGTGCAAAGCATGTGGCAAGCCTCTTATGTTGTATTGTCTGTATGGTGTTGGCTATTTCATAGTAAAGGAAAGAGTAGGGGAAAACTAGTGCATGAAGAAGATCAAAGTGGTGTTCTCATCCTTCAGACCAATCCAGCAGGCACAGTGTTCTAGTTCCTTTCTAATACAAAGTGGTCCCAGGATCTCCTCTTCTGGGAGACCAGCTGCAGCTATGGCCATGGTTGTTTGTCGTTAAGGCTTGAGCGGTGTTTCAGCTGTATCTCACTGCTCATATTCTTGAAGCGACTTCTGATCAAGTAGCTGGGCTGGTCACCTTCACATGGGACATCTAAAGATATCCCCAAAGGAACAGAGCTAATAATCTGTTTGCACTAATGAGCATGGTGGGGAAGTAGCAGAAAGTTCAGAGGCAGAAATCTAATTACTTTCCTTTTAGCATATAGTCTTATTCTCAAAAATGTACTGAAAACCCCACTGTTGGCACATGCTTGTGTGTACAAGAGTACTTGTCATGTGTCACCACACTTCCCTTATACCACAGTGCTGAGGTTTCTATTTGCATTTAAATTGGAAAGAAGCTGACTTTCTATGTTCTACAGTCAAGTAATCAGCCAGCACCATGTCATTATAACAAGATTTTTGAACAGTACCGACAGACACAAGTAAAGAAGCTCCTTTTTCTCTCTTTAAAAAAACCCAAAATGGTACTTCACACAATCTGGTGAACAGTGTGTATTGCTTTGAGAGATTGATTTATATCCATTCTCTCCAAGTGGAAGGAACTCCAAGAAGGGGAAATCACAACGTTGAAGGAGAGGCTACTTTGATTTATGTCATCTTCAAAGTGTTTGGACTTTCAGTCACGGTCTAAGCTCTCAAACTGAAATAACTATGTCTACCTAGGGATTTGTAAGGACTTAGCTGCATCTGTTCAGAATTGTACCGTATTGAAGTAGTGCAGCTTTCTCTTCCTAGAAGAAGCTGTTTGCATATCAGCCAAAGGCTGCAGTTGTAAAGGCAAGATTGAACTGGTGAAATTTTATGTAGGTTTGGTTTGTTGTTTTGTTTTTTTCTCTAGCAAGAGAGTTTACTTTAATGGTGTGGTCCATAATTACTTGGCTGTGGACATGTTACCAGGGAGGTGATGTTCAGGGCACCAGAAGAGAGCAAACAGTAATATGACTGCTCTGTATGACCAAACAGTCTTTGTATTGAGGCAGGTATTTGAAAACTGTGACAAATCAATCCACAGAGAACTCTGCACCTCTGAAAATGAAGTAATTTTTATAAGTGTTGGTCCTAAAACTGGGAGAGCTTGGTTTGCAGTTGGTTGGTCTGCTCATGAGTCTTACGCCATGGACACCTCATGGAAGCAGCGCAAATAGTTCAAGAAGACTTGAGATTTGATGTCAGAGTGTAGATGTTCATATCACATACCACTTCTGAATGCACACATGGAATATCTTCCTCTTTAAAAGGATGAAGAAAGTAGATAAATGGATACTTTTAAAGCTTTGTGTCCTGATTTCGAGAATCCCAGTGAGGAAAGGACCCTTAAGGCTGTGACATAGAAATTTTTGATTATAGACAATCTTTCAGCTTTCTCATGTATGTCTGTCTGAAGTTCTATTAGATCTGTCTTGAAGTAACAATGTTGCACAGTTTGGGGATTGATAAATCACAGGCTCTATGTTAACTATATAGAGATTTTTAACCATGCATGATCTTCATAGATGTTTGGTCAATTACCAAGCACAGGTGATTCTACTTGCAGTTCCAGTGCTGCTGCTGTTTTGTATGCTTAGAACATGACAGTACTTGGGGCTTGTCTGAAGCTTCCTCTCTTTTCTCCTTTGTCCTCCTCCCATTGTTTTTAATGGTTTGGATGTCATTTATGGATGTGTGAAGATGCACTTCAATCTGTGTGAAGTGTGTGCTTTGGTCGTTTTGACTCAAACAAGGAAGCCAACAGCAACAGAATTATGATTTCTAGAGAAGACACCGGTTTCTCAGCTTCTGCCGCATTTGTCACTGCCCTCTCCCTTTTCAGACCATACCACTGACAGAATTTGACAGGAAACAGTTTTGCGTTTCTAGGAAATGAAGTATTTGTTTCTTTCAGAGAAAGCTGCTTCTCCCTCCCTTGCCCCCACCCTGGGTAAAGAAAACCAAATGGGAAAAACAAAAAAAAGCTGGTCCACTGTCTGATGCACTGGGAGGCCCCCATGTAAAGTCTTCATTCCCAAACATGTCTGTGACTGTACAAGTTATTTATTTTCCCTTTGTTACAATCACTCTACTGTAAAATAAGAAAATACTCAGTTCTTCATAAGTTTGTTGTGAGATTGAAAACTTTGAATCATTCAGTATTACAGTGGCAATCATATGCATGCCACAGAGATAAACCACATTTACTGTGGTTGAATGCTGACTAAAAGTGATTAGAGATGTATTTGTGCTTGTGTATTGCAAGAAACCATACAAACTTAGCCAGGGGAAGAGATAATGTATTACCTGAAGCATTCCTTGTGTCAGGTTTCAAACATGTTACTCTCATGCTGGGATGCAGATCTTTTTATTTCCCATAGATATGGGGAGGGCAATGCTGTATATGGAATCAGGGATTTGCTACTAGAAGGATCACTAAAGCTACTTGCCACTCTGGCACCCTGGATGAAAAATGTAAAGTAGCCAAACATTAATTTGGAGTCAGTCTGTGCCTAACTGGGCTGACATAGCTGTCCCTGCCCTCACTGTACTCTGTCAGCTTTCTAGATCAGTGAAAGACTTCATGCTATGAGACTGCTAACCCAACATCACTTAGAAAACCTCATGATTATTTATTTGGTTGCCCCCTTCCCCTTCAAATTCACCCTAGAAACAAGTTATCTCTTAAATACAGAAATGGAAGCATACAATTAGTTTTCACGCTCTTGCTGCCAAGTGATTGAATTTGACATTGTTGCACAGAAGGCTAATTTTTGCAGCATGGAGCTGGCATTCCAGGCATTGCACTGCAATAGTGAGGTCTATGGGAAAAAGTCAAGGAGCACTGTCTGGAGGAATTATGTAGGCAAGTCCAAATTCCAGCTGAGAAATCCCTAGATGATAATTATTTAGAAGGTTTCTGCTCTCTAGCGGCTAGAAGTCAAAATTAGAAAAATATCCAAGATGATGAATGGCTTGAAGGAGAACAATCCAATTGTTCTGACAAAAGTTGTTTTGTAGATCAGACTTGGAGCTGCTACACTAGCCCTCTAACTTCTCAACCCTTCCTGGTTTTCTTTTTTTTTTTTTTTTTCTTTGATTATCTATTTTTAATCTCCTGTTTCTGGAAAGAGGTAGAATGAGCCCTTCTGCATGAAGTATTTGTTATCATAAGGCTTTTTGTGCAGTCCTATCTGACAGTAAATCAACAGAGATTCTTCCTTTGTTGGTGTGTGGACCTCTTTTCTAGATGCAAAATCAGACAGTGTAGATCATCTGCCTTTCTGGTGTCTGTAAAGGGGACAAGCACCACTGAGGATACTATAAATATAAAAGAATAATATGCTGGTGTCTTGAATGTCACACTATGCAGCTGCATCAAGCCCCAGCCTTAAACTAGAGGAGCTGTAAGAGTTGCTTTGGGCCTCCAGTGTAATGGACCTAGCTCAAGCCTATTGCTAAATCTGTACCTGCTAACCATTTCTCACGTTGGTCTCATTCCCTAAGTGCCAACCATTCGCCCTATCTTTTTAATATTCTTTGATGCTTCTGTATCACTGTGGCTCTTCTTCAGTTTTTAACATTCTCTTTCCCATTGCTTTAATTTTCCACATCCCCTTTTCTTCTCTGTGTTGTGTATTTTGGGTGTATTTCTTATCTAACACATAGGGCAGATTTCTTTCTATAGCTACTCCTTCTGTCAGCTTCTTTCACTCAACCACCAGTGGTAATGTTATTTTTAGTCTGCAAAAAACAGATGCAAGTTGTAAAAGGTAGGGTGGTCTAATAGTGTTGAAAGTATTGGGACTGTAGAGACCAGAGTTTCTTTCTCTGACTTATATCAAAAACAAATGAAACTAAACTGGTGCTAACTTCATGTCATTGTCATGATGTGACACTTATACTGATGGTATAGGGCTCTGCCATTCCAGGTGAAATAGCTGCTTTCTGAACTTGGCATCCATTGAATGGATGAAGCTAGGACTCATTTCACAAGTGAACTATTTCATTTCCAGATTTTCAGCAGGTCCAGGAAAGGAAGATGGACCATATTCAAATAGGAATGTTCTTTAAACCGTGGTTTTGTATATTACGTGGTAGGAGAAATTAGTGATGTGGGAGACTGTTGTTTAGTTTTGTATATTGCTACAGCTTAAAGATCATAGAAATCTTGAGGCTGACAAGAGACTTCTGTTTTAAAACAAGAAATGCATAAAATTTAAGTGTCACTCTTCTTGAATTCCACTTAGTGAATGAATCCCGATGTCTATATGACACTTTCCTGTTTATTAGTCTGTGACCATTATAGAAAGGTTGATTTTTACAAATGGCATGAAGATATAAACTTAATAAACTCTCCATGAGTGTTGTTAACAATGGGAGCTGGCAATAGACAACATCAACTAGTTTCCCATGAGAAAACAAAGAAATATCAAAGGGCTGTAAATAGCATTCCATTTTCTGTTTGTCAGATGAAGATGGGACATGTGGATGGCCTTAAATGTTTTGCTCATTTTGGCAAAAGCTTGCACTTTCAGTGGCCTGGCTTCTTGGTCTGAGATTTAAAAGACAAAATAGTGCTACTCTCATATGATGATAATAGGCTCTCAGCCTTTTAAAACACAGCAGAGTCATTGAGTTATTCTTCACTGATATGACTGATCTGAATAAAAAGGCTGATGGCATTTCAAAGTGATTTATTACAATTCTTTCCCACTAGACAGGATCTCTTACCTTCCTTCCATCCATATATTTGAGTTTCAGTTTGGTTTTCCTGTCCTACGTATTTGCGTGATTTGTATGCACCTCCCTGCCATTATACAGGCAATGGAACAAACCTCACAAAGCTTTTGCTTTGTTTTGATTTTTAGATTGAGCTGTTGCAGACCTTGAAGAAAAGCAAAAATACTGTGGGAAGGATAGTAGAATCCTCTTCAGTAGTCAGAATTAGGAAGTTCCTGTTTTGATAGTCACCTTATCTGGAAAAGGAAGAGTTGAACTGGGAAGCCTCTCTGATTTCTCTATTTTTGTGTAACCCTTAGACTCAAGCAGCACGTAACCATCTGGAAGATAAAACCACTACTCCAATCATGTTTAATTCGACTAAATTCTAACATGGAAATTGGTGTAAAACTCAAGGAGGCTGAAGCATAGCATGTTTAGGTTCTGCCAGTGTCAAGCTATCCTCCTGCCCCCCCCCCCCCGCCACCTTTATTTTATTTTCTATTGCAGAAACCAATTTTGTGTTGCCACAAAAGATAATTAATGTTCGTAGAATGTTTCAGCTCTGCTTTGATGCTCAATTACCTAGAAAAGTCAATCTCTGTTGCACAGTTGGTCACTAAGCTGTTGGATTGTTTACATTTGATTGAGACAAGGAATAACATTTCAGTTCCAAAGGCATTTTATTTTTTTTTTTTTTTAATATGGTTTGGGCAACAATGAGTTGAACTCTTGACTAGTTGCAGCAACATTTCTTTGTGAGCCAATGTTCTTGAGACAAAACGAATACATTCATTGCTTTGCTGAATGTGGTTTTCTTTCCTCTTCCAAAAAATATGCAAAACATAAAGAAAAATGTTTGGCAACCGAGTATTCTCTTTCTCTTGTGCCTACTGTTGCATCACAAATAATATGCATTAGGCTATTTAGTTAACGAACCTTATGTTCTGTGGCCAACCAGATTTTCTCTGGAGTCCATGGAAGATTCTGATACTAGAAGAATCTGGATTCGAGTCAGCAGATACTGACCAGAGCTTTATGTTTTCACATATTCAGAATCTTTCTGGAAATGCAATGGGATGCATAAAAGACCTCATAAAATAGAAAAGCAGAGAGACACTTTCAGTCTAAACCATTGGCTAGGTCTTGCAAGATTCAAAGTTTAAATACCACTCTGTGCAGCTGGGATGGAGGTTGGGTTTTTCTCTTGTGAAAATCTGAGTGTGTTGACTGCCCTATACTGTACTATTCCTGTTCAGGACTCTTCCTTTTTAGAGTTGTCTTGCACTGAATGAATAATTAAATAATCTATTCCCTTTGTAAATGGACTTTTAAAATGCAAACTGAAATGACCCAGATAGATGTAAGCAAGTCCTACTCCAGAACAGCTCTTAGGCTCGTGACTTGCTGTGCATGAACAAAAGCTGCTGTAGTATTTGATTGAAGAGAAGCAAGGCTGAACTTAGGAAGGTTAGTGTGAGTCTGCTGAAACCTTCATTAAAAGGGCTGTTCAGAGAGGGCCTGTATCATTTACACGCATGCAGCCTCAGGCAGAGAAGTCATGCATACTTGTATAGCTAGCAAGGAGGTCAGCAGCGAAGATAAAATAATTAACAAAATTAAAATTATAGTCTATGACTATTTTTAATCAAGGAGGCATTCATGTGAGAGAAAGAGAATGCCTTAAAAATAGGTGGCTTTCTGTAGTGCTGCATACTGACCTAAATTTTATGATCATGTTTTTTCTGCAAAATCTATAAATACTTTTTGGAGGGGGGGGGGCGGGAAAGAGGGGACAGAAGAGGGGAGGGAGGTTAGGAGGGGAATGAGAATGAAGTAAAACAAAATGACTTTTTTTTTTTTTTCTGTTTAAATGGAATGCTAACCAATCCCTTGGCAACAAAGCCCATGTTTATTTTTAATTAAAAAATAACATAGCTGGTTTGACTTCAGTTTTCCCAGCTGCTATTCTTCCATCACAACAGTGCTCTGGCCTCTTTTCCCTTGCTGATTTCTTTCATCATTTGCACTTAGCTTGTATGTGTTACATGGATTTTATGTAATATTTCCTTCCATTGAAAGCACGGCTAACAATCTAAACAAGTAGCTGGGTCTCAGTCATCTAAATTCTCAACTACAGTACCTGAGCATGCCCTTCCTCTTGGAAAAGTAATAGGTGGGACCAGAATAACTTTTTTTCATGTTTTTTTCTTGCTGTTTATATGGCTGCCAAGTGAGGAGAGATTTAAACTGCATATCAAACTTATGGGTTGTAGTTCATTAAAATAAATTGAGTGGGTTTGGCAAAGCTCAGGTATCACTGAGCACATAGGTAGTATTTGAAGGTTGACAAGCATCCTTAGTGGTTTTTCTTTAGATAATGGATTGTAAATTGCCAGTTCTGTGTTTGCACATTTGGTGAAAAGTTAGAAAATACACATGCTTGCCATACCTTCTCCAGCAACTTCATTTCCTCCATCCATGGGACAAAACAGGAAGAAATCATGGTGATGATCCATGTTGTGACAGAGCTATTACTTCTATAATGTAAAAGATGGTGTCCATCTGTAACAATCTATCTGGTTTCCTGAGTGGACTAAAATTTAAGTTTTGTGTGGACATTTAGAGGTCCTTGAGTATTCAGGAGTATCTGGCACTTTCTGCAGGCATTTTTAAGCTAATTAAAGTTGAGACAGTAATGCTGTATCCTTAAAGGTTCACATACCAGTCATCCATACTATAAACATTGCCAGCAGGAGTGGGAGCTGACAGCATCAAAGGTAGAGCTATTCCCAGACAGAAATCTAGTAGCTGGAATAAAAGTAGTGGTTTATTGGGTCACTGGTACCAGACCATGGAAGAATATATAACTATATGTAGTAATCACCAATAATGTTACTACTGGGACAGTCTTTGCAATGCATGATTTGAAAGCTTTCTATATATAATATAATCACTTTAAAAACCAGTTATTTGCACTGGTTATTCCTGAATAAGTTGCAGCATTCTGGTGTACTATGATATTTTTCCTCTGTGGAAGTTTAGCTCTGCTCATCTTGCCTCAGAAGCCAGAAAGGCAAGGACAAATGCATATGAGTGATAATAATCTGAAGAAATAACGTTATCCAAACATTTTTAACACCAAAAAGGATTTGAGAGAGACTGGAGATTTCTGGAAAAGCTTCTGTGATGACACTTATTTTATTTGGACCAGTTTGCTCTTCCAATGCATAAACAGGTGAAATATAAATAAGATGGTATATGCCAGCCTGGGCTAAGGTGGAGCTAACGTAATACATGGAATGGTGGACATCTGTTGTGATACTGCTGTGAGCCTTATGATGTTTGCTTTGAGAGTTCTTAAAAAATGATTCAAGACTTCTCATTAATTTCTGATTTCTGCCTCAGAATTTGCAAATATTTTCCCTGATCCAAAATAACCATGGTGGGACTGAATACATATGTTACTTAAGAAAAGGTGCTTGTCATGTTAACCTTTCATACGTGATAGTTTCTGTCATGATGAACTGTGGGATCAAGATAAGAAACTGAGAGGTATCAGGAGGATAGCGAGAAGTAGTAGGAGGAAATGGGGCAATAGGATCCAGGGCAAGAAAATAGTCAAAGTCTGGTGTAGAAAGAGTGTGAGCAGGAGTGAGTGGCAGAGAAACTGAAGAACAGTACGGTGGGAGAAGCACGATGGATATGAAAGCAGGAGAAGAGCATGGAAAATATGGGGCAAGAAAGTGAAGTTATCATGCAGATGAGGTACCTGAAAATTGCTGGGAAGAAATCACTGTATCTGAATTACTTTGTTACCCTGCCTGAGAAAGGTGACTGAGAGGGATGGAGTAATCAGAAAAAAAAAAAAAAAAAAATTAAAAAAAAAAAAATCACCTTTTTTCTTATTTTCTTCATCCATTTCACAGTTTCTGGGAGATGGTTCAGCAAACTGGTGGGTGCTTCCTGTGTGAACTGGGGTGCTGTGGTCCTTGCTTTTGAAATGGAGCAGCATTATTAGCTTATTTGTAGTTTCTTGTTTTGGCATGCAATGCTTTACCCCTTCTAAAAGATGGCTTGCTTGGGTTGGTACTTAAAGATTTAACAATAATCAAACAAAATTAAATGCTTGTGGTCAGTTTAATAATTTGTCCCAAGTTCATATAAGACATTAGAACAGTGAAATTGTGTTTTGTGTTGAGTGCTACTAGGAGGAAACTGGATTTTATAAGTAGGAAGATGGTATGAATTGGAAAACTAAAAGAAAAAGGTATTCAGTACAAACCTGAAATAAATCCCAAATGAAAGAAAGTGGAACCAAATGTTCCTCTCCATGAAGTTTGGGAACATTCATTCTGAGAGTTTCATTTTGTCTCATTATAGAAACATTCCCCAAAGACTAACCTAGAAAACTTGAATCAAACCTTCTGCACCCAGAGGAAGGTGTTCTCCAGGGACTTTCTGCTGTCCCAACTCCATGGATAAACCCATGTGAAGGGAAGCCACAGAAGAGGTTCACATGAACCTTCCCTGCTGAGGGTATGCCTTCATTTGTACAATACTCTTTATCTAAATTGCTTTGTTCTTACGGGAGCTGTGAGCTCCAGGATCCACAAATAGTATCTTTTAGTGATGGCACTAATCCTGTCAATCAGAATTCTCCTCAGAAACACCATTAATCAATCTTCGCTGAAAAAGACATAGCTCACAGAATTTTCCCTGCAGCTCCCTCTCTCCTAACACCCATCCCAGCAGTGTGTTTACATTCAATAACTGAAGATGACACAGGAGAGAAGAGAATCAGATCTTTTACAAGAGACAATCTTTTTGTTATTACACTTATTTTAGCTGCCCTACTCTGCTTGTTTTGAACAAATGCTTTCATTTCTCATGTTGAATGATGCTAGCAGCTGTCAAAATATGCTTTAAAGCAGCCAGTTTCCATCTGCTGTCCATTGCAAGTGACTAGGTTTTGAATTATTATGCAGTAGTCTTTATGGATTATTAATAATTTGGAGTAGAACTCTAAGATTTCTGTAACCCTTTTTGGAAAGGGACAATGAATTTGCAAGGAATTTGGAACTTCTTATTAGCAGTAAATGGTTTCCTTCAGTAGTATGTTCTGTAGCAGACATGCCTGTATCCACTGCTGGCGATGTATCAGGGCTTATGTTCAGTCTCCAGATTATTGAAAAGGGATAAGGCAAGGGGGTTTTTTTGAACTATAAAATGTTCATTCTTCAAGATCACAATTTGAAAGGGGAAAACCCACCTTGAATTGTCTTTTCCTTGCTGTGCATGTCGATGCTCTATTACGGAGATAAATTTACATGAGGACAAATGGCTACTCTGGAAAAGGCTTGGCCTGTTCTTTTCACCACTGATGCCCATGTGAGAACAGCAGGCCCTGCACGGAGCAAGTGAAGAACACGGCCCTCTGTTTATTCCTGTGGGCAGCAACTGCTGATCAATGCAGGAAGGGACGAGGAATGTGGTTTTCTGCTAATGTGAATGCCACTGCTTCGTGGTTAGCAAATGGTTTCTGCTTAGTAGCATGAATGTGGCCAAAGAAGGAAGCAAGTGCTATATATGCATGGCTGAGGATGATGTTCCAGCCCACATCTGCTCAGATGCTCACATATTTTACTTAATTCTTAGCCTCTACTTTCAAGAATAACCAAAGATCTTGCAGTCTACTTCCACTTGGTATGAGCTGTGTCTAGTCCTCCTTTTGGTTGTGTTTAAGCTCAGTAAGCAGTGTTCTTTCTCTCCTGTTTCATGTCAAGACGTGCCTGTATGTAGGAGAGTCATCTCCAAAAAATGTTTGCTTTATTGAGGGAGTATCATTGTGCATGTGAGAGGAGTGACTGTTCTCCAAAGTATTATAGTTCTCTACTACTGAGGTCAGTGCCAAGATGACTGGTATTTTAAGATGGTGGAGAAGAAATATGCCATTTTCTGAATCTTTGTAGGTCAGGTGAGTTGCTCTTTAGAAGGGTATTAGCAGATTGGCTGAAGTGAAGATATAGATACTTCTTCACAGATTTTCTCCCTTAATGTGTATGGCTGTTTCACATTATTTTAAAGACCGATTGTGATTATGATCTCTGATTGAAATTTGTAATTAAGAACATTTGTTGAGCAGCTTAGTACGTGGGGTAGGGTGTGATCAGGATGCCCTCAAGTCGTGCTCTGGAAAACCATTCTGTGTGCTGCTATGACCATGGCATTGGGAGTGGATTGAAAGTGAGGTCCAGTGGGGCCCCAAGTAGTTGAACTGTAAAGAGTGGGTGCATGTCAGAGAAGGATTTCTTGCCTTCATGCTCTTCAGATCTCCAATATATTCTGCAGCTGGGCTGGAAGAGGCACTGCGGATGGCATGCTTTTCCTCTCCCTGACTCTTTACCTCCAGACTCTGACCACATCTGGACAATCAGGACTATCAGCCCTGTATGTAATGCAGCTTGTGTGGTTCAACCAGAAAATATGATGGGGTGGGAACCTTTTTCCTACAGCTCACATTCTCCTTATGAATCTGTACTTACTGATACCTTTCTGCATCATTGAAATCCTCGTCAGATGAGGCCACAGAAAGATGAAGTTGTAATGGTCCAAGGGCTTCATAACATCTGAAAAGTAACAATGGTATATACACGTGGCTAAGCATTTGAAAGATGAAAGTATTTCTTGAAGACCTTTGGGCTGTGCCTTAATGGTTATTCTTCAACTGAGATTAAGATGGCACTTGAATTCTAAACCCTTTCTTTAATACCATAATAACATATTTAACATAATGTTATGTTAAGCTCATTGAGAATAGCTATTAGATCAGGAGTTTATAATGTGTAGCTTCATCCCTTTTGTACCTGGATAATAAACTCGTTGGGAATAAGAACTACCTTTTTGTGCTACTGTTTGTATAGCACCCAGAAAGCTGGTGCTTGGTGATAATATTGCACTCCTACCACTGACAGAAAAATTGATAACTAGGAGATGGCTGCATCCCTGTGGGAAGTAGAGCTCAGGTATAACAAACTGTCAGTGTTCAGCAGAGCATGTAAATGTGTTCTTAGCCTGAAGTTAATGGGTTTTAATTAAGTTTCTAAATTAAACTCTAGCTTAAGTGTATTTCTGCATGAGAGGTGTTTTTATGAATGCTGATGTTTCGTACTGACAAGCTTCTTGTAAGTGGTTAGGTGAGCAGTTCACAGGAGACAACGCACCTCCCGTTTTTAGGTTATCCTAGAAAACAAATTATTTGGGTACCTGTTTAGATAGTAATGGATGAGTTCAAGGCTTCCTGTTCCCCTCTTCTGTTGGCAATGCTTGTTTGCCAAACACTGTAATGAAAACCCTTCTTTGTGCACATATCACATTTGAGGAGAAGTTGAAAAGTTTTATTTAAGTGCTTCCTCTGTAATGTCTTAATAAGGGAGTAAACTATGTGGCAACCCTGACAACCTAAAAATCAAAAGGAGAAAAGGACATCTGGAAGAAATGGGTAAACAAAGAAATACTTCATCTAGACCATTTTTTTAAAATGTGGTTTCCTGCTCTCATTTTCATGACTCAACCAAAACTAATTTGCACAATAACCAATACTGAAATCTATGGGTAAAAATTCCTAGCTGTAACTGGAATGAGATTAAAGTTTAACAGACACTCTATAGCTATCACACACTGACTAGGGGAGGGGGGAGGGATGATGACATAAAAGACAGAACCAGACTCAAATTGAAATACAGAAAATTCAATTTAAATGTAGGGAAAAACTTTATTACTGTAAGTGATCAACACTGGAACAGATTTTGCAGGGGGGCTGTGGAGTCTCCCTATTTGGAGATATTCAAACCCCAACTGGACATGATCCTGGGAAGTCTGCTTTGAGCAGGGAGTTGGGCTAGATGCTCTCGAGAGGTGTCTTCCAACCTGAACTGTTCTGTGATTCTGTGAAAGGATTTTCTATTTTTAAAGACTGGAGGAGGAATCCTTCTTTTATGTAATAGATTACTAACTTGGAACTGAGTAGCTAGTCTGGGTTACCTCCTTTGTCCAAAAGAATTGTAAAGTATACTCTCCCACTATTCTTTATAGTGCTCCCACTCTCTTCTACTGATATTTCGCTTTCCTAAATGATTAAATATGTAATTGGGACTTAAACCCAGGTCTGCTATTTCCAAAACAGCTTGTTAACCACCTTGCTGTTGGATAATTTGGGATTGTTCCATTATATGTGATGAAATGAGGAATACTTCCTATGTGCATATCACACCTAACTGTGCATGAGGTGAGTGAGCCTTCAGCTGGGAAGTGGCATAGCTGAGTCCTAGTGTTAGTCTGAAGGTTTAATTATTTGTCCAAAATGAACTATATCTTCACATAGCACGTAATTAAGTTGTGGGACTCTCTGTTGTGGGATTTTGCTAAGGGTTGGCAGCTACTGGAAATAATAATGGAAAAAAGCTGCCATGGAGATCAGTAAATACAGAGATTCCACCTTTGACTCAGGCATTCTGGAAGTCACAAGCTGGTTTAGAGTATTTGTGGGAAACATTGTTATATGCTTTCCGTTCTACCCTAAACATCTGATATTTGCCACTGCTGGAGCACAGGATACAGAGCTAGATGGACCTTTATCTAGTGTGTTAGAGTTCCCTGAATACTCTTAGCACCAGCACTGATAGGAAAGGATGTGGAAGAACATCCTAGTGCTAGTGTCCTGCAAGAAGAGATGAGATCTGAACCCTGTCAGAGGCCTATCTGTTCAGCTGTTGGATAAAATGGAGCAGCACATATTTTCGGTAACTGGGCTCCACAACTTTGTTTTCATTCAAAGCTACCTGGTATAATAGAACCAAATTCATTAACAGACTAGAGGGGAGTGAAACTAGGCTTACCTTTGTGTGTGCACGCATATAGTTTCAATCAAGAAGCCACATTTATATGTCACAGGTCAACTTCTGAATGACCTTAGATACAATTTAGTTTCCCTAGTTTCTGTAATCAAGATAGTAACAACTTCTTCATTTCTTGTGACATAAAGTACTTCTGATAAAAGCACTTCTGTTATTAAAATTACTTTTAATAGACATTAAATAATTTAAATATAAATTAATTTACACTAGCTGAGAATCTAGTACCAATGTTATCTGGAAACTGAGTTCCACTGTGTGCTTGAATGTGCGGTGCTGGGTGTGTGCCTAGGTCTGCGATGCTGTAAATGCCATTGTGTGAATGAGAGCAGAACAGGAACCCAATGTTTATGGTCAGGGGAATTCGAAGGACTGAAGAATCAGTAAAAACTGTGCCAATTTTACCACTGAAGATTACAGCCCAAAACGTGTCCAAACCCTAGTAATATTTCTGGATTGGAAGGTTTAGATTTATGGAGTCTGGTTTTCAGCCTGGACCTGAACTTCCTTCATGCTTAAATTGTATGGAAATTTCCTGTTCATTAAATTGTTCTTAGTCCTTCATAGTCAGCTCACAATGGAATTGTGATGTGTAGATGTTCTTTCAGATAGCAAATAGTGAGAGAGTGTATTTCCGTCATTTTATTTATTAATTACATTGATCTCAATTCAGAAAAATGTTGCTTTAGGACAGCGCAGATGGAAGGAGAATAGCAGAAGAGGGCTTTGTGACTGTGGGAAAGAAAATGAAACTCTTTTGGGAGTTGTCTCCATTTTTTAAAAAATCTTGAAGAGATTGAAAGAGAGCAAATGGTCTGAAGTGGAAAAAGACTTTTAGACCCAGGATCCTCCTAATGCATAATCTGAATGTCATGAAGTTATGCCTACTGAGAGTCAAGTAGGACACACTAAAAACTATAAATGGGCAACGTCAGCTTTTCAGGTTAGTGAAAAAGTTTGAATGAATTCAGTGACCTGAAAGAACTTTCATGCTATTCATGAGTTGGAGCTCTGTGGACTGACAGAGCCCAATCTGCGCTAGCTGTAAGCAGGAGTAACCAGTAAGAGGTGGATGATTTGAAGCTCTTTGTTGTTTTTTTTCAGACCTTGATGATTAGGGATGTCCTCTTCCACTGTTCTTTTCTGCTATGTGATACACACATAGTAACGTTAAGCAACAAAACGGGATTGAGATCTCTCTTGAATCTAATACTGAAACTTCTACTGGAATGAATCATCATCTTGGCTTTGGCCACCCCAGAGTTTTCAATAATATAAATCACTGGGAGGTGTCTATAAAACCTAGAGATCAGACTGTAAAATTGTTTTTGAAATTGCTGAATAGTCATTTAGATACATCAAGAGTCCTCAAAAGTCCATGAGTTTCTAGGAAATAACCAGCAATTAATACAAATCATGGTCCCACACTATGATCGTGAATTACTTAAAATAGACTTCAGTGATTTTTAAATAATCTATTTCCTCTGTTGGCACCAGGATATTATGTATGAAGGTCCTTGGGTCTAAAGAAAATGGACCATGTGAGGCCCTCTGAAGAAAACTTACAGTTTTTACTTTTACTCTGGTGGGCCTGTATACTACCAAGTGGTAGCTGAATGGAGAGCGAGTCTTTAAGAAAAAAAATAACCCCTTCCAATGAAGCTCATTCTTACTGTGTTTCCTGGTATCCATTACGCATTCGTACTAGATCACCTACAATTTCTGTCATTGTATAAGGGTGGCAGCTCATTTGTTCTGCTCTCTGAATTGACATTTAAAGAATTGTTGTCATGCTGGCTCAGAGCAAGGATCCATCTAGGTCAGTATTCTATCTGAGGCTTTTCTTATAGAAAGGATAGCCAGAACTTAATGTAAAACAGAATGTAGGTATACCATGTATTTATACGTGTGACCTAGACAGAAGCTAGATTTTTCCCTAATGATTCTTAACTTGCCTTTTAACAACTGCTGCTTAGTCAAATAATATTTTCAGAGAGCTCTTCCTCAGACTCCAAGATGTCTTTCCTGAGGGTTATTGGCTTATTTAGAGTTGATTACTGTGTGTATACAGATATAAGGGTTTTTTCCCCTGCACCTTTACTTATGAACACTGAATTCAGTCTGCCTATAGAAATTCATTACTATGAACTCTTTCCCCAGTTCTTTATATTAACTTTAAATTATAATGAATAGTTTTGTATCTTCTACAGACTTTGTCTTGTCACTGTTCAACTGCTTTTATAGAGCGCTTTTATGGATATGTTGAATACTACAGGTCTCAGGAGAAACCCTTAGGGAGGTATGCTGGAAACCTCAGTAATGTGGAAACCTTTCTCTAATTAAAACTCATCACTGGTCTGATGCTTTGCTTCATCTCTTTCTAATCACAAGAGAATATTCATCTTAGCCTGTGTCAGCTTCACTTCTTAAAGAGATTTTAGTGAGTGACTTTGTTGAGAGATTTCGAGAAATCAGACTGCTTTGTCAAACTCTAATTTATATAGCTGTTAATAGTGAGTTTTGTTGGTCTCTTGCAAATTTTCTCTGTTTTATTCCATACTTTAAAAAACCTTTGTAGGGGTGTTGTTAAAGAAGACTTTACCAAAGAAAAAATAAGAATGCACAATAACGATGCCATTGCTAAACAATGTTCTTTATTTTCTATTTCTGTAGTGATCTCCTCTATTTATTGGAGTCATCATTTTGAATTCATCAGCAGCTGGTCTGTTGCTGAAAGGCTCAGAATATTTCCTCTGATTGCCTTCCTGTGAGTATGATCAAAGTAGTTACCTCACATTTCCTTGCCTGTGGAATTCAGAAGGTTCTTCTATATTGGGTTGTTTTGTATTGAGGCTTTTATATTGGATTTTTTTTTTTTCCTCCTGTTTGCTTGCTTGCTTCTTTGGGGTTTGAACCAAATCCCTCTGAAAATCAGTGAATAGCCCTGCAGTCAGACCCTTGACTTCTATTCCTCTGGGATAATGGTCACCAGAGATTACTATCTCCAGAACTGATAGTAGATTTAAAGGATTTTATCTTGAATTTTATTTTCAAATCAAAACCTTTGAATTTTACCTTAATCATTTTGTGGGTGTATGACCATTTTTTAACAACTATATTTTTCTGCTGGATTTCAGCAAATTTTTTTGCTTGCAGTGGGAGTCTTAAATTATATTTCCTTATGTGAAGATCATGTTACTGTCCTGTTGTGTCTTCTGTTCTTTTCAGAGCAAGCAGGCTCTGAGGAGTCTCTTGAGAGTCCAAGTAACTGTGTTCACTGATTATTTACAACTTGTAAGACAGACATTTTTTACAAACATTGTTCTTTCGCCGTCAGAACAGGTGAAGGCTCACAAACCATTTAAAGGAAGTGTTTATAATGTGTGTAAGCTTCAGCCTCTGAATATATGGAAATTCCAGACTGGAGACAAACTGAGGACTAGCTCTAAGTTTAAGTAGTGCCTATGAGAGCTAACTGATGGGGTCAGAAATACTGCACCAGGGTCAAGGCAACTCCCATATATGCCATCATCTTCAGTTAATTCAGGGTACAGCAAGCTGATTACTCTCACTGATGAGTGACCATGTTCTCTGTGTGCCTGGACCTCCCATACACCTCTGCTCCATTGAGGAGGAGACAGACGTGGCAGAAGGTTGAACACTGGTTGCATCGCCTTTCATCTCCAGCAGCCTTACCCCATCAGGAATGTTGGGTCTGGGCCCGTTTTAGCTGGTTTTATCATCATCTCTGGGAAAGTGAATTTAAATTTGTCTACACTTTTGAGAAGGTTTGTGCAAGGGCTGAACGGGCTGATAATTGTTGCAGGTGGTTCTCTGCCCTGATTGCTGTTTTGGAGTTCTGCATTAACTTTGAGCCTTCATGTCTGGCTTCAGTCCTAAATACTCCCCCAAAATCTGGGATTTCCAGTTTGTAGAAAATGTTGATATTCCAAAATTAGGATTTCCTTCTGATTCAGAACAAGCCTATATGTTCTAATATCTCCCATGAAGCACTTTTTCTAGTGAGATAACTGAATATAAGTTCCCATGTGCTTCCTTGGGCAGTGCATTTATGAAGTACCTAAATTCCTTAAAAATTTGACCCAAGGAGAGGGAGGCCATACTATCCAAAAGCACATGGGATCAGAAATGCAAGTGCTCTCCTTCTCTGCTTGGGATAGGATATTCAAAGAGAGCAGTGACTGCCCTCCAGAGGTTTTTCTGTCAGCCCAGCAACTGGAGTTGTATTTGTAGATATGTCTGACCTTGCAGACTGTGGTGTTGACAGAAGACACTTCAGTCCCTCAAAACTGAGACTGTGCCTCAGTGTATTTCTTAGTTGGTGCCTTATTTTGATGTATAAATTGTATCTGAAAATCTGTCCTTCAGAGACTCATTCATCTATTTCAAGTGTTGTATACAGGGCGAGTATCATCTGTCTCATGCTGAAGTCCCCATGGTGCTTGCACAGCACTTGTGAAAGTGGTGAAAGAATTTTGTTAGGAAAAAGGAAAGGCAAAATCTAATACCTTCCACAGTTAGCCTCCTCTTTCACATAGTAAAGCTGGTGGAATAGGAGGATGGTCTTTAGGGACATGAATTAAAATACCATGGAAAAGGTCATTAATTGCCTTTGGAAAATCATTGAAACAAATGGTGTGGACCAATACACTCATTTGGAAAGGAAAAAACAAGCATTAACTCCGTAAAGTACTGGAAACAAGGCACATCTCTCTGAGTACAAAAAGCAGTAATATAGTTTAGTATTGTCGTGACAGTCCTGTAACTCTTAGTCCTTGAATACAGCCAAATTGAACTTTGGAAGACAATCTGAGCCATCCTTATATAAATTACTTTTAAAAGTAAGTGATACCCTATAAGGCTAAGGTTGAAAGTCACTGGCCTAGTGGTGATTGTTTTTTATCTTCCTTGGAAACGTACATTTTGTTAAAAGTCAAACTTTGCAATTAGGAAACACTTTGTAAGAAGGGTTTTGATAAGTTTTAAATATTCAAGAATTTCTGTAGAGTCTCTGAAAATGTTTTTCTATGGCTTTATTGTGATGAATTAAACTAAGATGAGCGTAGTGTCTTCCTTCTCTCGTCTGTCGTCTCTGTTGCTTGGAAAAGGAGGTGCAGCACTCAATCTTGCCTGAGTTTCCATGTAGTTTCTGGGACTTCAGGTGACCTCTACAAGCAGCTGGGGCACTTTTTGGTAAAGTTCTTTTGTGAGAGATGAGAACCTGGTGGGTTTTGTGTTATGCTGCATTCCTGAAGAGGTGTTAAAGACAACTGTTTGGAGTTTTGTTTAGTTTAGTATCTGGGGATCAAGCTTGGGAAGTACTAATGTGTTCTTTCTGATGCAATTCACAATCCCATGAAAATGTGATGGCTGCCTTTGGCTGCCAAGACCAATTGGTGGGTGTCATTTGCTAGAAAAGTCTTACTGCTTATAAGAAATTTGGAGCGAACAGTCAGCTGAAACAAAGAAAACCAGAGAATCATTTAGATATAGAAAGTTATGCTTCATTTAAGGGTGAAGCAAAACAAGTAAACCTTCTGTGACTCATCCAAAATTTTGGATGACGAACATTTTTTATTTTCCAGGAATTATACCACCTAGGAATTGTAAAACTGACACACTAAGTAGTTGAAGAGAAATCTGCTTCTAATAAACCATGCCTTGCCAGACAGAGGTTTAAGAACTTTTTTTTTTTTTTAAATAAAATCTGAACAAGCACAAGGATCATATGTAGGGGCAGAGCCACTGCTGTGTTTGGAGTGAAGGGAGTGGAGTTGATTATCTGCATCTTCCCAGTAGGTAGAGAGCAGTTATAGCTCGCTGGAGAGGATGTGGCAGGATCATGCTGCGCTTTGGCTCTGTTTGCTGGCAAGGAGTCCATCAGAGAGCAGTGCCAAGCACAGCTTAGGCACAGCAGAAGCTGTATCTTACTATCTTCTGTGCAATATTAACCTTCTAAGGCAGGAAATGCATGCATTGAGGGAGAGATAGGCTGGGAGCTGGGATTCTTCAGTCTTCATTGCCAACTGCTCTTTTTCATCTCCATCACAATAAGCTCTCCTGTCACTTTAAAACTGCATTACTGATACTGCTGCTTTGACCTTCCCAGGGATGTTGTTCATTTGGTGTATGTAAGTTTACTGAGCAAAACCGATGTCTTTCTGACAAATGGGGCCAATTATTCAGAACCCTGATAATCATTATACTGTGCAACATTAATTTTTTATTTTTTTTTAAATTCCCTACTTTCCAGGATGTTGTGGGATTTCCCTTTCTTGCATTTCAGTGATGCTTTCAGATCGGGAGATGAAGGAGCCTTGGTCAAATACTTCTAGATCATCTGGAAGTGGGAAATAGCTGAAATCTCAAAAGAATGTCGTCTCCAGCTCATGTTGTAGACTCAGGTGCTGTGGAGGGTAGCTTCAGAAGCACACCAGCACTGTTAGATGTTTTTCTGAACTGTGAGCTTGAACTCCCAGTCTCTGGAAGTTCACCAATGCCTGTTTTCCAAGAAGAGCTTAATCTTTGTGGCTCTTTCTCACACAAGCACTGCGGGTTTGGAGCTGTTAAGTCTTTGGCCTGACACTCACTTTCACTAAAGTCCCTTTATGCAGTTCAGGCATTCTTCTTCGGGTATCTTAAAATGAAAGTAGATGACATTTAATAGCAGAAATGAGAAACAGGTCCCTTTTTTTAGAAAAAAAAAAAAAGTTCAGTTGTTCTTCCCTAAATTGTTGAGTGCTGACCTTGAAAAAGCCCTTAAAGTTCCTGCAGCAGACTGAATTTTTTTTTAGGAGAACAGATACCCCAAACTGCAAGAGATTACCTGAGACAAGTAAGTTATAGGGGTTTTTTTTCTTTTTCTTTTTAAGAGAAAATTCTTTTCCACTCTGTTTGGTACCCATATGCCTGTCTTAAAGCACTATTTATTTGTCACAGAACTTCAAAATTGTTGGTGTAATTTTCTTGTCCTTCTTCCGGATTTTTTTTTTTTTTAATGTACTGGTTTTAAACATTTTCATATATTCTGGTCATATAAAGATTCAATTTGTATTTAATATTTTTTTTTTATTTATCTGGGAGGCAGTGTTTAAATGTGTTTTGAGAAGGGGGAGGCAAGAAAAGCTGTCATCCATCAACTGGTATTAAGTCCAACTTCGAAAGTTTGATACAAACTGAATCTGACTGTTAGTGCAGACATGATATAAATTAGCTGTGACTTTATGTTACCAGCTGTTTCTCTGACAGGGTAAAAGGGCACATAACTAGAATAGCATCTTTTGTTGAAAGCAGTGTTTCCCTTTGTTAAATGTGGGAGCCTCAGGCAAAAAATCGTAGTCCTTGGTTATGTGACATGTGCAGTGTGCAACATGTTCATGGAGCTCGGAGGGCTTTTTACTGATGTTTTTCAAATACAGGGTTATCTTAAGTGTTCTATTTTTGCTAGTTTTATCACTGAAAAACAAATCTCTGTCATGTTTTTGCCTTGTGTTAAAACTAAGGATAATCTAAGTGCTATTTTCCTTACAAGTACAAAGAAAATACTGAACAGCAAAACCTGAGAAAAGTCTGCCAAAAAGAAACCACAAATCTCAAAGTTCTGGTTTTGTTGTTGTTTGGGTGTTTTTTTTTTTCTTACCAGAGTTTTCAGGGTTTTTTATTCCATACAAACTAAGTCTACATAGTCTTTAACAAACTAACAATCAGTGTTAACTAAGTAAAATTTATTGAGACAGCAGAGTAGTCCTGACACAAACACAGGTATACCAGAGACAGCTCTCTGCAGTCACATCTTGGGTCTTACATTTCTGGTGCTAGGTGGCTGTGGGCAACTTCCCTACCCATCCAATGCCTGAGGGAGGAGGGAGCCAGGAGCCTAGGGGATGGAAACACAGAGTTGATGCACCCGAGGAGCTTTATGTAGAAGCAGTCGGGGGGTTCCCTTGTTACCAGAGCTCATAAAGCCTACTCGTAAACAGAAATGGCTCTGAGCAAAGCCATTTGTGTGACTACATCACTGTACATCTGTGTCCTCACTGTGTATCTGTATGACCTTAACATATCCCCTGACTACGTCAGGCAACATAAAGTTGTCTGTAGCATGTAACTAAACTGAAATAATGTGATTTATTAAGCAGTCAAATTAATCTTACTTCTGCCACTTGACTAAGAGCCAGTAAGATTTCAAAATTTATTACCACAGGTAACATACTCCATTTGAATCAATCAGGAAAGGGTGAATATCAAGAATGGAGTTTTGTTATTAGTTGTGCATAACTAGGAGTACTACGAGGAACAACATTTAGGCTAGAACTAAGAGAAACAATTTAGGCTGAATATCTTATAAACTTTCTTAGATTAATGGTTATCAGAGCTAAAGCTAAACTGAAAAAGAAAGCATCTTGAAAGGAGGTACCTTTCAGAACTGGATTTTTTTTTAAGAGGCCATGCAGTAACTTTAGGACTGTGAAGTGTGAAAGTCATTGCTCCTTCCAAATTTTAAGTAGTACTCCACAAAGGAAGGATGCCACTGCTAAGGTGAAGAAGGTAGGAAGTTTCTCTGCAAAGCATAACTTCTGTTTCAGACAGGTGGAAGTTAGAACAACTTGATGATATTTTGGCCATGTCAGAAATTATAACATGAGTCCTGCATGCCTTTCTCCATTGAGGAGAGAAGCTTCTATGTAAGTCATTATGTGAGATGGTAGAGCAGACAGACCCAAACACTACTGAAAATGAAGAAAAGAAAACATAAGTGAACACAGAATTGTAGCAGGTGTATGAGTGAAAGGGTAGAGTTAAGAGTGCTGAAAAATAGTAACTTCTACTTATAAACCTCTTGGAGTAAATTTAAAAAATAAATACATTTTGAAAGGAAAATTTAGGATGTAATAGCTGTTGTGTGTTTCCTGCATTGCTGGCGATAATATGAAGAACAAAATAGAAAATTCTGAGTACTAATAAATGTCTTGGCCATTTCTGTTGCAAACATGCAATTTTACTATCTAGCATCTGTTTCTGAAATTATGTGAAGTATTTATTTTAAATGTTTTACCATTATGGTCTAAGTGACTAGAAAACATCTTGTTTTCATGAGTGTGTAGAGAGGTATGGCAACAAAGGTCCGTACATGACATTCAAAGAATAAAACCCAACCACGAAGTTCTATATTCTGAATTGACTTTTTTGTTGATGTAAAAGTCCTCTTGGCCAGCATTCTGGTTATAGTTATATCCCTGCAAACCTGGAGTATCTCCAATGAGAGCTTAATGTATCCCTTCCATTCATGTAACCAGGATGAATATGGGAGCACAGGGCTGGCTATAGGTGCAATCAAAGTAAAAATGTGCAGGAGATGCTGGAGAATGTGTTTATTCCTAATATGCAGTAACCATTAAAAGGAAAAAGAACACATGGAAAACTTAAACCAGTAGCATTGTAGCAAGCAAATGATATGCTATCAAATGTATGGTAGCTGCAGAAGCCATCATCACAGTTTAATTTTACAGCCATGATGTCAGAACCATCATAGCCTTTTGCAATATCATATTCAGAACATCTCATAATAACTTCAATAAGAGATGCTAGACCTCCAGTCCCAGAATGTAAATTAATTTTTTCAGTCTCTGAAAATACATTAGTAATGAAAATGACATTTTTCTCATTTTGTATTCTGAACTGTTGAGTTGTATTGTTCTGAATTTTAATCAAACTTCCATCTTCCTCTCCAAGATGGTTATATTCTGTGGTGAAACGTTGTTGGATCCTTTGGGTATTTGGGAGAGAGCAGACAATATATTGTTCTTGGCTGGTCCAGCTACCTCCCATCCTCTGAAGGGAGAGGAATTTGCACAGCGACTGAGTTACAGTTGAATACTGGGGGGACTATTTCAAGAACTTAAGGAGTCCTGAGACTGCTGGAAACCTCTCTTCATCCATGTGGCAGACAGGAGGGTATTCCTCCTGTTGAGTTGCTTCAGGATTTATGGTTTATAAGGAAAGTCCCTTTAAGTGCCCTCTGTTTTGTAGATACTAATAATACAAAATGACTCACTGTGTTGCCCCTCTGGCTGGTTCACTACAATCCTCGTATTCCTTTGTGTTTCAACCTGATTAACTCATAAGAGTCAGCAACTATTTACTTTTTATGGTTATTTAGTACCACATTCTGACTTGTCTCTGTGGATGACTCTGCAGGCAAAACCTCTATTCTCTATGAGTAAAAAGGGCAAAATTTCACCTTGAGAGTAAACATTAGGGACTTAATTCTGCCAGACAGTGTCACACTGAACATTAGGTTAGTCCTTATATCATTGTGTTGATGATATGGGTTCTTTTTCCCTCTTTTCATTTCTTTCCATATCTTCCTTCCAATTTTCTTTATTCTTTTACTTCCTTTCACCCAGCCCAAAGCAAGATCTCTAAGCAGTGATCTTGTTCAAAGTATGGAAGCCAGCTCCAAAACCAACCTGATCTAAGCTTGCTTCAGTTTTAAAACGTTGCTTGAGGGAAGCCAGAATCCCTTTACTTAAATGGCTTAATTTTCAAGCAGTATGAATCATGCAGCAACTGCACAAGCTCTGGCTAGAATATATTGTACATATGTTTGTTCTTTAGGCAGGACGAAGAGAATACAAAACTGGAGGTCATTTGAGTTACAACTACTTTGGGGGATTTTCTTTTTCCTTTTTTTTTTTTTTAAACATTCCTCCTAACAAATGCAGTTTAAATGGGTTTGTATATATGGCGTGGAATTGGAAAGGCCCAAACTAACCAGGCTTTACACAATGTGGCCTTCTTCCAAATTAATCTAAAATATTTTAATCCCTCTGGAGTTTCTTTATCCTCTGCATCTGTGCTATACTGGAGACACATTTTTAACATTTCTTTGAGGAAAATTACCTTTCTTTCCCTCCAATTGTACTCAGCAAGGTCAACAGAGCAGTGTTATATGCTATTTAAACATCTGAGATTCATCATATATCTGCACAACAGAAAGAATCATCATAAAAGGTCTAATGAATCCTGACTGCTAGCCAAGCGAGGGAGTTCCCTTACGGATACTGGGTATTAGAAACAAAGAATACACACAAAATACTGTTTTTACACTTTAGCTTTATACAGTTAAGAATTACACTGGCCCTTAAGAAGGGGGCAGGGAATGTTTGTGACCCCCAGAACAATTTGACAATTCAAAATCTGAGCCAAATTCTGAAGTTGTTGCATGGGCCAAGACGGTTGCTGGGTCTGCCTGGGAGTAAGGGGCCTGCTTACCTTGTGAGGACCAGACAAAGCCTGGAAGGGCTTTCTTGCTCCTGGGGAAGGTGATGCTTTGAGTCACAGTCAAGCTCCAGAGCTCGCTATCTCAATGTGCCTATACTTGGTTTTAAGGCCTTTTCGTTTTTGGGTTCAGTAGCATGTTTATGGGACTGAACTCATTTTACTACCAGGAACTGAAATCTAAGGAAGGCCTAGGTGGTGAGGTTTTTTTTCTGTTTGAATTTTTAAAAAATATTTTCCAGACATTTTAAAAGACAGTGTTCTTCCTTTAGCTGCCTGTAGTTCCAGTCAGTCTGAAATGGCCATGGGGAACTGATACAGCTCTGGTCTTTTGGAGGTTTTATCTGGAAAACTGTTATAGGGGCACATTTTTATCTGAAATACTGTTGAATAATTGTTATACAGTTACAGATGACACCAGCACTGATTTAATACCAAAGTTTATTCTAGACTCATTCTTCCTTTGAATACTGATAAGTCACAAAGTTCAGATAGCTTTAACAAAATTCAAATGAGCATTTGAACCTCTGAAGGAAAAATTATATGCTGCAGGCCTCTGTTCTGTGAAGGCAGATGGTTTTACTATGTTTTTTTTTTTCTTGTCACTGAAGTCCTGCAGGGGCTGCAGAGAAACGAGCTTCTCTGCCAACCTGCTCTAAGCTGGTTTTGGCCTTGTCCTTAATCCTAGTGTGCTCTGCTTTTCCCAACTATAATGTGCAGGTAACTGCTGGTCTCCAGCACAAGGGGCTGCCGGGCATGGGCTGTGGGGTGGCATGCCAGCATAATGGTGGTCTGAATGAAATCATCCACTAAGATCAATCACCCCAGGCTGTCCCTGTTTTTGAATGAAGAACCATACCTACCCCAAACAAACGCACTTTCCCTGTCTTTTCATGTAGTCAGAGGTATTTTGGGACCATTGTAAGCCATACGGTAATGGAATAAATTCCAAGTGCAGCAGGAGACCACATCGGAGGAAAAACTCATTAAGTGCCAAGGGCATTTCTTTTACTTTTCTTACTGGGACTGGAAAATATTCCCTAAATAATACATCTGGATGTAGAGGAGTAGAGAGGGAAAAGATGAAAAACAATCCTTTAAATTCAGTAGAAGCCTACTTTAATGGCTTGTTTAATCTGCCAGCTGGCACAGCGTTGACTTCTTGCTACACATACTTTAAGGAGACCTATGTAGTTCTTGGAACCAAGTTCATATTAAGTTGTAGAATCTTAAATATTAATAAATTGGCAGGACTGCTTTTTGGTGCTTAATAGAAATCAAGAAACTGCTTAGTCATCTCCAAAAATATTTCTGTCTCCTTTTTAATGTAAATACCAAAAGAATATGGTCTTAAAGCAGTAGCAAAGATAGTAAAAATTCAGATCTGTATGTGCCCTCTCTGCAGTCATGCACATCCTTCAGACTTTGCTATTGTATGTATTCCTTATACAACACTTTGCTTTGGGCAGAGTTTTTCCAATGTGATTTGTGACACCATTTTGTTTGAAAGAAGTACATTATGAGTTTGTGTCTTCTCAAGCTCTTCCTCGCCAGGAGAAGAACTGGTGTCATCTTTATGTGGATTTTTGTTTGGGGTGTCTTGCAAGTGGTATCACTTAATAGATGCTCTAGGGTATACTGCATGTGTATTTTACATGACTGTAAGTGTTCATGCTTTTGGTTTTTACCTGCCTTTGTGTGAAGGTATGTGGGTACAACTGAGTGCAAATCTGAAGTGTCAGCTATATAGATAACATTTATACCTTCTCTTCCTAAAAAGTTAGGCTGCATTAAGAAGCATGTCTTCTGTTTTCACTTACTTTCAGCACTGGAAATGCAAAGGAGAAAAAAAATAACTGCAGTCCAACCTGTCTTTTGTATTTAGGGGATCCTTTAATAATATCTGATGTGACACTTGTCAGTATTTACAAATTGTAAAGGTTTTATTTGGTCCAGGTAAGCACTGAAAAATCTGTCTAGTTTACTCTTGTTTATGTATGAATTTCAGATCTGGCTTTCATTTTCTTTGTTCTCCTTAAGGGTGCAAGCTGTTTTTCAGGATTTTTATCTTGGATATGGACTGTAAAAATTCTCCCAAGTTTGCAAGCATTATGATCTGGGTTTTTAGCTTGATCCTTCTCTGTACATCTTTTCCAGAGTCTATTTCTATTTTCAGACCTCTTTTCCCATTCTTGCCTCTGTTCCCTTGCCTTCCTAATGCTTTTTCCCATATATTTAATAGGATATCCTTGCAGAGATTGTCTTTGTAGTCATACTGCACTCTTGTAGAGCCATCAGATCTGGTAAACTGTGAATCATCCACCATCAGGAGGCCTCAGTGCACACACACCAGTCAAGTGGAATTATTTCTGCTTTCTTCATTTTGAAGAAGGCATAAGATTTAAAGGCTTGATTTTTGTTTCTTTCCAACTAGCCCATAAGTAAAGATGAGGTGACTGAGTTACAGAAATCAGTTTACTTAGTAAACATAGCCTGCTTTCCTGTTTGTGGAGCATTTACAAACAGACTGGGAGATGTCCTCCCCTCCTTCCACTTCCACCTTTATATTTTTGGTTTTGTCCAACACCTTGTACACATACAACTGTGCTCTGTGGGTTGACTATGAAAAATGTGCTTCATGTGCCTTTGGTGTCCAGAACTTAGACCAGCCATGTGTGCTCTGTCTCATTCTGAGCTGGGTGGACCTAACATGGCAACAAGGGAAGCTGGAGGAGACCCCATAGGGGTTTTGGATCCTATAGAAGAGGACTTGGGGAAAGGTAGTAGATAATGTGTGGTACAGATTTTTTTTTTTTTTTTTTTTTTGAAGGGTGATTAAACATTTCTGGACCACACAGACATTGTTTGAGGCGCTGTTCCTAAAAAAATTAAACTGTAAAATTTATTGGCTTGATTCAGTGCTCAAATGTAACTTTCCTTTGTTGCATTAATACAAAGTAAGTATGTGTGTCTGTGTGCTCTCAGTATTAAGTACATAGGATACTGTCAGGCCTCACCTATCTTGTTTAATTGACTCTGAGCCATGATCTGTTGAAAGTTTTGGTGATGCTGTTCCCATGCAGGGCAAAGCAGTGCACAGTCACCTGCAACATTACTGATGTACCAATGCATTGCTGTCACAGAATTTCTTGGCAATAAGTGTTTGTGCGTGAATGACTAGATAGCAGTCAGATTATTGTCAATATTATTTAACAGCTTCTCTGTGTGAGTCTCATGAGGGGAGCTGGCAATACTGTAATCTTGCTGTGTCAGGTTTTATGCTGGCTCATGCACAGCATGCAAGTGTGTCATCTTGCCTATATTTTTTTGTTGTGACAAAGCCTTGCTGCTCTTGGGTCTTCTGGTTTGGTGACGTGTTAGTGTTTCCTTGCTTTCATCTAAACTCAGCATAAAGTGGAGTCTGCGATGTGAACTTCAAATATGGCAAATGGTTTGAGGGACATCTATTTTGTGGTACCCTGTTTGAGTTGTCCTGTCAAAAGGCTTTGGATTTTTGTTGCCCTGCTTTATCTCTTTAAAGCTGGCACTGACCTCATGGTCCAATTTTCAACCAAAATGACACAGAATTGCTACTTATTAGAGATAAATTTATATAGCTGCCTGGCAGGAAACAATCTGGGTTTCATTTGTAAGGATGACTTTAAAAGAGTGAGCTGGAAAAGCCCAGTAGAAATTTCTGTAGCTGGATCCATTCCTGGTGGAATTCCACCGATTTCCATGATGCTCTGCCATTCAGTAACTGGAGTTTCAGCAGCAATGTATCTATCATGGTGACATACATTATGTCTGTGCAAAGTAAGTGTACAGGTACTGTGAGGGAAGATGAATTAAAGTTCCAGAGCAACAGGCAACACCCTGAAAATTTATCATTCACTTCTGAGGAACTATTTGGATTCAAAATACTTAGCATCTCTTAGGACACAACTAGTAAGATCAGCAAACCAAAAGACTTTAATGAGCTGGTTTTGTAGTATTTCTTTTTTCTTTAAAAATGCAGGGAAGATGACTAAAACTTGGTATTGCTGGTTCAATACAGCAAGCAAGACCCCTCAACTCTTATTAGAGTTTATGGTGTTCAGCAATAGGCAGGGCTGGATCCTAGGGCTTCATGTTTTAACAGGAAAAGAGAGTTGAAAATGCAAAAACGAAGCCACAGTAAGCTGGTTGCATGTATCTTCATATTGTTTTCTGTTACTTTTAAATGACTGATTGTGTAGCTTAATATATCATGATTTTGTATTTTGAAATGTGTTCCAGAAAACATGTGGAGTTTGAAGTCTGGCTGAGTGAATGTTGCTGTTGGAAACTTACCTTAGACTTGCTTCAACATTTTATTATTTTTAACAGCATTACCTTAGCTTTTTAATTTAGGACCTGAGAGATGCAGAGAAAGAGTGTGAATAGAGTGCTAAAGCTCTCATAAAACTACTTGGACACAAATAAGTTCAGACAACATTGTTGAAATATTGCATGTGAGCGTGAAGGTCAGCCGGGGTGGTGCAAAGGTAGGACAAGAGGGGAGCACCAAATGAGAGGGATGGGAGCAGAGTAACAGGGAGGCAGAGGCAGATACTTCCCATCCTTACTGGTTGCTGGCCCTGATCAGCTCCTTGCCTGGAGGGGAAACCCTTCTCTCTAGCAGAGAGGTTAGTATGAAGAGTTCACTGCTACTGCTTTCTTCCTTACTGGTTCTGGTGTAGAAGAAATGCTCCTGCACTTGGACAGAGCAACATCTTCCTTGGCTGACGCCTCTCCTGCTCCTAGCCCAGACCCTCTGCTTATTGCCAGAGCTGTGACTGCTGCTCTCAGTGCAAGCCTCTGCTTAGTCATGATGGACACCAGACTGCCCTCTCTTGTGTCACCCCTGCCTGCATCACTGGGTGACTAACTCCACTAGGTAAGAGCCCCCAACATGCTTTTTGTTCCTGTGGCTTGTCCTGCTTCACACCACTGTGTTGGTACCTTGCCATGTGGGCTTATTGTGACTTTGCACATCGACAAAGGGCTAATGCATCACTGTGATTAGCACTCAGCACATGGTCATCAGCTCCTGTGGGCATTTCTGTCCCCAGCTGCACCTTCACTGCACCTAGCTCCAGTTCAGGGACAGGCTCTACCCCTCTCCCAGATGGTTGCTGTCCTGGCCGACTCTTGTTTAACTATCTTTCTGTCCTCATGCACTCTCTACTTGCAGCTATGCCATTTCTCTCAGAGGGGTGGCAGGCAGAAGCACCAGGGCACAAGGTGCACTGTGACATCTGTCAGCTGACCTAGCATGAGGCTCCCTCTCCAGAGGATGTGAAGTCAAATGAGGGAGCATTGAGAAGAATAAGTAATTTTTCCTTTTCCCTGTGCCTTTAAAGGCACAAATTGAAAGGATATAATGTGGCAATTTTGTGTAGGCCAGAAATGAACACCAGCTTCTCCATAGCTGTGGCAGCTGCTTCTGCCTGTGTGATATTCTTTCCTATGCTCTGATTTCACTCTAACAGAAATCAGTGGGAAAACTGGCATTTGCCATTTATAGGAGAAGAGGAAATACATTATCCTCTTTAATATGCCTTGGTCATCTGAGCTGGTTTTAACCTGTTTCTTAGTGATGCTTGTCTATTCTTTGCTATTATTAAGAAACAAATAGCTTCAGACTGGAAGCTGTTGGCATGGGCACTGATTTTCTACTCTGAGAGATGAAGCTGGCCAACAGCTGGGCAATTGCCACAGATTTCAATAGCCAGGCCACTGATTCGCAACAAAGCATGCAGGAGGACTAAATGCATGATGTGGGCATTCTTGTGATTAGATTAACGTGATGAAGCTTAAGGTCTTCACTGGTAGAATCAGATAAAAGGGTAACTAATGAATGATAGCCCATGGACCTGCTTCCCAATATTTGAATGCAGAGAAAAAGTGAATGCAAGTCAGAGCCCATTTTGGGACTAAGCACTTCTACAAACTGTTTTGTGGACTTATAAAATCCCTTCAATTTCAGTCGTCTTTGTTCTTTGAGGTGGGGGCCTCATTGTTACTACTCTGGGATATCTTCACTTATGATTAAGCAGTAGTAAAGGGCAATGAAATTTTCAGCTGCCTTTTGTATTTGCAGCAAAGACTAAGTATTTCCTCAGTGATAATGATACCAGGAACAATAATTTGTTTCCCATAAGTAAGCATTGCAAGAGTAAAAGAAATTCTGCCTTTACATGTGTGTGCACACAGGAGAGGATGAAGTAGCCTATATTAGCATAATCTGAGATCACACTAGTTTCTGACATGCAGAGTAAGCTCACTGATCTTTCGTAGTGTATATTAGATGAATTTGGCTTGCAAGGGTGGAATCCAGTCCTGATTGAAGTCTCTGGGAAGTCTGCCAGGGATTCCAACAGGACCAGGACTTCAACGTTAGTCTGTATACAAGTAATATTTCAGTATCTTCTGAACTTTGGGGACAATATATTTGAAATACTTCAGAGGACACTCGAAGGGGGGAGAGACAAGTATCAATCCTTCTAACATGAGAACCAGTGGCTGTGCCGGCAGCTTTCAGCTATGTCTTGTTTCTCCTTTGTCTGCTAATGGGAAATGATAGGGAAATGTCACAGAGATCAGGGGCAAGACCAGTATATGCAAATCCAAATGTCAAGACAAAACTCTGCCTGGCCCTTATGTCAATGTGCAGTAGGAGAAAGATGAGGAAGGAAATGGGAGGAATGGAAATGGCATACCCACACTCAGCCTGCCCAAGGGAATAAAGACAAATGGGGACTTTCCATTGCAACTGACTGGCTCTGAGATGAGAGGTCCCACTGCTTCATGCTTAGAAGTGTACTGCAGTGTTAGCAGCAGCATGCTAGATGTTTGCTCTGGGATGGGGCAGCTCTGTAATTCTTCCCCAGTGCTGAATTAGATCATGGGTACGAGCGATGTACCTGAGCAGGTATTTAAAGCCATGGATCTTTTAGTTGCAGACCCAAGGAGTGAACTCTGTAGCAGGGACAATATCCTATAAAAAGCTCCATGTGAACACTTCCATGTGGTTCACCCTACAGCAGCAGGAGCTGACACAGGGCCTGGCACCTGCAGGGACATGTGTGGCTCTCACTGTGGTAACCTAGGCTGTAGCCAGGGTCGGTGAAACCTGTCCAGCACCTGTTTGAATCAAGGGCCGGGCCCATGTGGTCCCATGGGCCATCAGTAGTCTGCAGAGCACCAGATGGGAATCTCTGTTCTATGTAATTGCTACATAGTTTTGCTCAGGGTGTCACAGAGATGTTAACTAATATGGTAATCAGGTTTAAAAATGCACCATCAATGTATGTAAGTTGTTGGGTTTTTTAAGTCCTATGGAAGACAACGTGGAAAATGTACCTTATGTTACAAGCAGAGATTTCAGAGTGGGTTTTTTGACTTTCTTGTCGAAATTCTAGGTAATTCTCTGACTCCTTTTCATTGAGTCAGTGGTTTGGACATACACATGTAGATGGAAGTGAAATGTTCTGAGGACAGAAATTTGGACTTTGAGAAACCTTCAAAGTTTGATTTTCTGATGCTAAGTATGAACTGCCCTTGATTGGTTTGTCATTGATAAATATTGCTTGGAAGTCCTAAGAAGCATGGTCAGATGAAATAAGGCACAGGCTAGATTGGAATAAAACTGTGTGTTCACGTGACCTAATACATTTATTTTGCCTTAAGTCCCAAACAAGCTATTCTGTTTGGGAAGGAATAAAGCTGGTTGATACCAGTATATATATGTGTGTGTATATATGTACAAGAGTTCATTATCTGAAGCCAGCATGAATAGTTGGTCAAGTTTACATTAACAACTGCAGATGTGGTTTTACATGAAATGAACATTAGAAATGAATTTATGGGGGAAAGAAGAGTCTCTTTAAAAGTAAGCTTTACTGTTTGTAGTAGATGATGCCGGCAATATCTGAAATCTCAGATTAAACAAATAGCATGCATGAGGTATGACAAAGGACAAATCAATCTATTGAACTCCACCTTTTGATTTCAATAAAGTTGTACCTGTTTCTGAAAGATCTGAGTGGCATTGAATGCTTCTAATGCTGAATTAAGAGGGGAGCAGGAAAAAAATAGTTTCCAAGTGTTTTCTGACAGATTTTCATAGAAAACAGATTTATTTGCTTTGACAAAAGATAGATTAAGGAACTCTAATTCTTGAAGATATTGCATTAGAATGCTTGTCATACCTGCATTTCATGGGTGCCAGATTAAACAAGTCACACTTAGACAATGAGTATTGCCTGCTGAGTTGCTCTCAGCTGCAAAAGAGGCAGTGAAGAGGTTCTGTTTTCACTTCTGAGGTGAAGGAGGTAGTAAGAATGGGCAATCGTAGTCCTAGGGATACAGCGGATGTCATGGCATGTAGTCAGCTGAAGCAAAATACTCTTAGTGCTTCTCACTGACCAGTCCTTTACTGACATTTGAAAGGTCCACACCTTCATACCAGGGCTTTGGGGCAACTGGAGACAGACAGGAATAGGAGATGTTTGTATTAATGGGGTGCAACTCACAAAGCTGCTTGCAGTCTCAGTTTATGTCAGGCTTTAGTGAGAAATTTGATCATTTTTGTGGGGGTAAAAAAAAAAAAAAGAGGGCAATGACAGAATAAGTTCTGTGTTACCACCTGATCCTGCAGTGAGGACAGGTCAGAAGTCAGAGATCCAGCTGCATTCATGTAGAAAACCTTTGCGTAGTTGGACTTAGAAGCGTTCCTTTTACTATCTCATTGTAGGGAAGTTTCAGAAATAATCTCCCATCATCACCTTTGTTCAGCCCTTCTCTGCAGCAGACAATTCTATTTGTAGGATATGGCTTTTTTTAGTACTGCTGTTAACAGATACATCTAGTGGCTGGGACCAAACTCTGGGGCCTGCTTGTGCTTTAGCCGTCTGCAAATGAATAGTGAGAAGAATTTGCAATTTGCAGAGATAACATAAGGACTAAGAGACACAAAATTTACCAAGGCTCCCTCCCTAAGGCTGCAAGTAAATTGGAGGTAGAACCAAGCGGAAGTATCCCCAGTTGCTGAGTTCACCTCGAATGCAAGGTACTGGGCTGTGATATCTCATTGACGTCGTTGTTCTGCACTATATTACTTGAGTTCTCTTGGAAATCCTGAAACTGTTTCTCTTTGCGCTGTTCCTGCTGCTCAGGATGAGGGAAGGGAGTGGTTAGGAACTGGTCGTGGTTTCTTTCATGAAGAAATGGAGTATTGTCCTTTTTACTACTCTAGACCTTTTCTGTGTTTCCTGTGGGTCCTAAAATTTCTACCAGCTCCTGCAGAACTGAGGTCCTACAACAGTGCCAGATGGGTCTGCTCATACCCTACCTCAGTCATCAGTGTGATAGGCTTTTTATGCTAAGGAAGGAATGGGAGGTACCTGGTGGACTCTGCATGCAGATGTCTTCAGTCAGGAGAGAAAGTTTAGCAGAAAATCTCTCTTGTTACAAAGAAACCAAAGGCCAAATCCCCTTGCTCTCCTTCAGGTGAATGAAGCTATGTTCTGCACTCATTCTTTAATGAAGAATAGGCCAAACTGCTGAGAGGGGTCTAGCAAGAGCTCTGATCCAGGGTTTCTTGCATAGGCTGTTATCACAGCTTGTAATCTGCCTGGCAGTTGTCTGCATGAAGTTTGTGCTGGGCATTCACAACACCAGAGCAATGAGCAATCATGTTAAGGAAACAGGCATGACTTTCAGGCTCTTTGGGCCTGAAGGTCACCAAGAGGAAATCCACAATTGTTTCATTGTACTGGGAGGGAAGCAAGATGGCATGTACTTGCACAACGCTGTCACCAGCTGTGGCCAGTATAGAGCCCTGTGTAATACACAGCTGTGCTATATTAGGAAATGTGCTCTGGCTTGAAGTTCCTTGGCTTGATTAGGTTGAAGCTGGTGCAGAGATTCAGCATAAACATCGCAGTTTAGGAGCACTCATTCAGTGTATTGGAAAGGTGACTGGCAGGTCTTGAAAGACAGATGTTTCTGTTTGTTGGAGTCCTGAGTAGCAGTTTGCATTTTCACTTGCTTGTTACCATTCTAGCTCATCTGTTTTTAAGGCCCCCTGGGTACTGAGTTGTCTCTGAAATCAGTGCTGAGAGCAGAGTGAGGACAGTATTAAATCTGAGCCAGCACAGGAGGTTATTTCACTTTGCATACTGGAATTATACAGATATGTGGTTGTGTGTGTATTTCTGCCAAGCCAATTTATTGTTTGTTTTCAAAGAACATATTCCCATTGATTGCTATTAAAATATTTTGTCATATATTTACAATTACTGTGCGTTCCTCTGATTTTTCATGTTGATGAAAGTTGAAAGAAGAAGAAATTTTAAATTCTCTCGCGGGATGAGACATAAAGGGGACTGGGATTTGCATGCATGTGTTTTGTACCAGGAGGGATTAAATGTGGCAGTCCTTGAAGGAAGCACTTTTTAACAAGACAATGAAAAACTCAACAAATTTTAGCAATAAACCATAGTCAACTGAAGATCAAAGCCCTTATGTGAAGTGCAAAGATGAAAAGGAGAAAGACTGGTACTGATTTTGAAATGAAGAGTGTTTTTGCAGGGAGATGGTATTTGCAGGGCACATACTTTGCTATGATTCTGATTCCAGTAACATGGCAATGCTTGTGAAAATTGTAGGTAAATTAACATTGCTTATCTGTCTTCCCTTAATATTTCTTAGCATATCTTCACAAAAACCACAGGGTTCATTAGATATCCTATGATCTAAAGGTTCAGTTTGAGAATCAAAAGGGATAGGGACACTGAGAACACCCTTGTATGTGAGGCTGTGGAAAATCTGAGGTCCTGAGGAAGAATTATCTTCAGTAGTTTCTGACAGGCATTTAAAAAAAAAAAAAAAAAAGGTGAAAGATCTTTTTAATATTCTTCCATAGGTCCCCTTTCTGAGTCTGGTGGTGGAAAACTCCTGAGAGTTCACTTCAGATTCTCTCAGTATTATTTCGGTTGTGTAAAGGTTGAAAAGATGCTGAGGGTTTGTTCTGAGGTAGAAGAAACAAAATGATAATTTTTGTAGTGTACCCTTTCACAGTGTAAAAATAGCCTATATTCTAGTAATTTGCATGTGTGTGTGGATGTCAAGGGAATGAAACTGGTCAAGTTTCAGACACCTACTTCTATTTGCTAACACACACACCCCCACAGACACACACCCCCTATATTTCTGCTTCTTTAAAATTTATTGATGTCTTCTGGTTGAATTAGGTGAAAAACATACATGGAAATGATTCAGAGAAAAAAACTGTGATATCAGAACATTTTCCATCATACTTTGAAAACCAACATTTTTACGTTTAAGATAAAACCAAATAACTTTTTTTTTGAGGTTGAATGAAACATTACTTCTGATTTAAAATATTCTTAGGCACAGCTTTCCTCTTTTCAGAAAAATGAAACTTTTTTGGTCTGACACCAAATTATTAAAAATGTGTAATAGAAAAAAGAAAAGGATGCAATCAAAGAGTAAAAAAAAATACTTTCTTTGCACACCTGAGTAGGTCACACAGACACATTTTTACATTTGGCTCTGAAAGCAGGCCCTGGACTGGAGCTGGGTGGAGTGCTACATTTTGGCCCAAGATGTTTTCACTCATGAACAATTTTCATTTAAAAAAAAAGAAGCATCAAAATGTGCATTCTTCCGAAAATGGTTTGTAGAAAATGCTTCAAATAATTGGTACCTTCATCTGTAAACAAAGCAATCTTCAAATCTTCTGAGAGGCAAGAACACTCTGAGAAACTCAGATTTTATACTCTTTTTGTGGAAACAGGAAACGTTTTTAGAGAGACTGATGAAGTTACTATCTAGTAGTTTTCAGAGGCTGAAAGATAACAAATCATTTTGGGGAAGACAGCACCAAACAGCAGACTTCAAATGGACCTTCTAGCTGATAACTCATTTTCTTGCACTGATATGACTTTGCTAACTAAAGGCCATACTGCTGACCTGAAATCTATTTCCTAAGTGCCTTCCTCATTTTTGAAAAAGGGATTTGGCTTGCAAGTCACCTGAATGCCAGGAAGTGGCTTGATCTTTGTCCTTTGAGAGGAGAGACACTGTAGTCTAATAAACTGTAGACCTACTCCCAAGACATCCATCTATCTGATCTTCATCAAGAACAGAAAAACACCCTGTAGATGTAGAGAAAGGTTGTTGCATCAGGGAACTTCTTCCGAGTGCTGTGCAATCTCCCATATGCTCCTGGGATAGAGAGAGGCAAGGAAGAACAGAAATAGTTCTGGATTGTTATTATCATCTTCCTCAGCTTTCCTCATGTGAAAGAGAGCTTGAGCTTTTGGACATGAGAGATGGTGCTGAGGACCATGTAGAGAGGGAAGGGGTGGAGGTATTGGCTTGGACTTTTGGAAGGGGGATGGGGTAAATGTGAGTGCACAGAGTCTGGAGCTGGAGGGAGGGAAAGAGTTTACATTAGGAGAGGTGGAGAGAAGGATGTACCTGGCTGGGTAAGAAGTGATGAAGGTGCAAACAAATCAGATGTCAAAGCATGTCTGCTTTTGGGAGGCAGAGTGGGGGAAAAAAAGATTCTAAGTTTTAGCTTACGAGGTCTCAGCCTAAGAGTGGGCTCTTTATATTTTAAATCCCTGATGATGACTATACTCCACAGACTAAATGCTGCTGCCTGGTGCAGTCTTAGTTCCTGCAGCACAGTCATCTGCCTTCTGTGCACAGAAACCCATCATGCTGCTTCAAACTTGCTCCCTGTAGTGTACCATTCTTCCTTTGATCATTTCCCAGCTGGGGGGGAACTACATCAGTTCTGCAACTCACAGGCTCTCTAGCAAAGGAACTGAGGTAGGATTTAGCTGCACACGTAGGCTGAGATGAAAACACTTCACAGGAGAAAATGGCAGATTTGCTGCTCTGTGTTCTTCAAGGTGTACACGGTGGTAAGAGTAAACAAACACAAGATTTGAAAAAAATGTCTTGTTACAACTTGCTTTTTATATATATTGTCTGATTGTGCATTTAAAAAAAGAAAGTAGCAGCAATTGTAAAGTCACTATTAGATTAGCAAAATTAACATTCCCTTTGAACCTCTACTGAAAAACCTCAGCCATCCAAATGTGAAGAAAATCACAACAACAGCAAAATTTTAAATTCCCCAATCCAGGAACAAATCAGAAAGAAAAACACCCCCAGGAAAATAAACTAATAAAATAACCTTCACATCCCCCTGCCCTCAGCAGTTTTAATCCAAAAGAGGGGGCAGAAAAAGCAATGGATGCCTTTAAGTCATGAAAGGCTTTGCTATTGCCAGTGATTTTATGGGGAGGGCTCTTGGCCGCTGCACTGGCGGGCAGGAATATAAAGCTGCAAGACAGATCTACAGCTGCAAACAGCACCTCAAATAAATTACAAATGCACCTTGGCTTTGTTTCTCTTAAACTGCAAGCAGTTCATAAGCCACCTTTGAAAATTTCAGTCTGCTTTCTTTGTAGCGTAAACGGCTGGTCATGTTCGAAGGGGCTGGAAAATGTTTGGGGGGGGGACATGGGGGGGGTGGAAATCCTCTGAGTGCAGCGCCTAGGCTAGGATTGCAGAGGAAGCTGAGGCCTCCAGCCCTGCACAGGAAGCAATCTTAGAGCAGGCCTTAAATGCCAGATTCCAGGCAGAGTTTAACTAACCACTGACAGCTCTGTAAACAAAGCAGGGACAAAAAGAGAACAGCTTTCCCTTTTCTGGTAGTCATTTTTGGTTTGGGGGCTGCAGGGGAATTCTGTAATACTCGGCTTGATGGGATATAAACCAAGGCTGGAAAGGCTTTGTATATGAAGAACTGTAAAGGGGAAAATATTTCATGGAGTAAATCATAAACAAGAAGGTAGGGCACGGGAAAAACATGTGGATTAAACTACAAAAAGAATATTGCAACTTTTGGTTCTTTGGGCAGGATTTATACACAGTTTGGCTTCTCCTGGGTGGTATTTAAAAGCTCTTTTCCTTTTATCTTCGTTTCTCTTTTCCTTTTCTCTTTGTTTCTCTTTTCCTTTTCTCTCCGTTTCTCTTTTCCTTTTCTCTCCGTTTCTCCTGTCCTTTTCTCTCTGTTTCCCTTTTCCTTTTCTCTTCCTTCCTCTTTTCCTTTTCTGTTTCTCTTTTCCTTTTCTGTTTCTCTTTTCCTTTTCTCTCCGTTTCTCTTTTCCTTTTCTCTTCCTTTCTCCTTCTTTTCCCTATTTTTGCAAGGGGGGTAGGAACAGACAGTTGGCACTAACTTTTGCAAAACTTTTAATTATCTGTGCAACTAAAGAAAATAAAAAATATCTTGTGCAGCATTTTTACTGCTTCCAGAAGAAATTGGAAGCTTAAAGTTAAAATCCTGCTGAATTGTTGCTTTTGTAGGAAAGACTTGTGATGTTACAAATAGCTAGTCTGCAACTAGCAGATGTATACAGTCCTTACTTAAAGCATGTTGATTTAATTTTAACTAGGAAACTAAATGCAGGCATGGGCTATGTTTATCCTACAAGGCATTTAATTAATCTTGTTCATCTCAACAATACTGAGAAAGTTACATTTTTTTGATGGAAAAAGAAAATAGTTACAGTGAAGTTAAGAAAGCAAAAGAAAACTAAATGGATTCGGTTAAATGCATCCATTGTGTTTTCTCTCTCATCTAAGTGGTCATCTCCCTTTTAGATTTGGATCTTTCCAGAGCTCTGAACGCTTGAACACACACCATGGATGACTTTGAACGCCGCAGAGAACTCAGGAGGCAAAAGCGTGAGGAAATGCGCCTTGAAGCAGAGAGGTGAGGTATTACGCATGGAAAATGGTGGCGGTGGCTTGCCTTTGATCAGCAGTGGCTTTGAGAATTTCTGTCTTAAATTCCAAAGTATGCTATAGCTAACCAAAGAGTCCTTGCTAATGATATGTGCTGTAAAATATTTTTAGTTAATATTGTGGGAGAGGCTGGAAGTCAGTGGTGTCTAGTGTCTAATTCCCTTAGGCTGTTTTAAGTGCCCTAGCTTCTAGTTATTTTGTTACATGGATAAATGTAAACAGTGAAGGTGGACTATGGCCACATGAAATTACTGATAGGAAAATCATGTTCAAATGCCATGTGAGTGAGTGCTGTGCAGAAGGGATTGTGTTTGCCTTTTCAAACACAGAGCTAAAATCACAAGATAACAGATGAAAGCTGAGATATGCTTGTAGTATATGTAGTATAACATGCCTATGAATTGTCTGCCATTACTGTGCAATTGCTGTTGTGTCTGTACAACCTGTCACTTTTTATTCATTTACAACCACCCTAAGTGGGCAACGAGGGCAGCATTTGCTATCAGTTATTACAGAATTACTCTGGTGCAAATGAGAACAGGACTTGATGCACGTACGATGACAATTTATGAAAGAAGCAGCGTGAAAATACTGGGAATGACATTTAATTAACTATCCCCATTTTACACCTGTACAGTTCCATTTGTTTTAAATTGAATTTCCCATGATTTACACTGGAGTAAGCAGGGAGAAAGGCTCCATTTATTTTTCTAATGTCTTCTTTGATACAAAGATTTTATTTAGTTTATTAATACTGCAGTGATTTTTTTAAAAGGCATTTACGTTAAAGCACATTTTGTTCTCCTTTTAGTATTTAATTTTGATTATGGACTTCATTTTTGTTTCTGGTCTTTCTCATGTGCTGACAAAACCATGGTGTTTCAGGTTCTGAATGCTGTAGGAGAAAATACCTTTTCAGAGGAGTTTTAAATGGAAGTCAGAAGAATGCAATACCAAATATATTTTACATGCTTGCTTTGAGTTTTTTAAATAAGGACCTGCAACATAAGCAGGGCTCGCTGATGGTGGTTGTTGATACTTGGCAGGGAGGAAATCCCAAGTAGATGAGATGCAATAGCTGCCTTTCTTTCTGAAGGAAGTGTTGCCGTTCAGAACTGGGTATGTGAGCTCTCAGGCTGTAAGCTGAACCCATGAGCTGTGGAAAGCAGCAGCATTGCCTGCAGATAAATAAATTCATGTGAAGCATGGTGGACAAAGGGAAATGAGATGCCAACCTCCCTTTGCAAAACGCAGTCATCACCTGGTTGGGGTGACCTCCCCAAAAGGCAGAGGAGCAAATGTGCCATGGCACTAAACTGCCTTCTCATGCCAGAAGGTTTCCCCCCAGGCCTGGGACAGTATGTTTTTGTTGGGCAGCATGGGAGGAATTGCACAACCCATGCTAGTGCATGGTATATGGTATTTATACACTGCTGGTGTACTTCTGCTTTAAGAAAATCTTTTTAAGGAAAGGCTGAGACTTCAGGGTTTGTTGTTAATAGAGGCCCTGGGTGGCCTGTGGAGGATGCTGGGAGGTGTAGTCTGGGAGGTGTTTTTCTACTACAGAAAAATGTCTCTTGAACTTCTCTGTCAAGGCATCCAAGCTCTTGAGTGAGCATGCAGGAACTGTGGGGTGGTCTGGGCATCAGGGATGTGGCATGGCAGGCTTGTGGAGGCAGTGACAGCCACATTGGGTAGGGGAGAAGAGGCTCTGCTTTCACTGCCATGGAAACCGAAATCCAGGACTTCAGGTGCATCCATAAGTCACTGTGCAGCCTGCAATTTTATGCATGAGCCCAACTTGGGTTCCTGGACATGCACGGGGAAACTGGAGCCCTGAGGCAGGAAAAAGCTGCAGCCAGGAGTTCACCTGAGTCCCTCAGAGGAGCCATCCCTGGGGAGCCCTGTAGGCTGATGGAGATATCTGCCCCAGCATGAGGGGGAAGCCAAGCCAGGGAGTGACAGCTGCTGACATGGGAAATAGCCTCTCCCCACCCAACCCATGCCTGCTTTTGGGAAGTGATTTTTCCACATCTGGGACATCTTTGCTGGGGTTTTGTGTGGTAACCTTTGTGGAGGAGGTGAGCTCAGTGGCAGCCCAGCTGGAGGAGAAGGGCTTGGGCCTGTGTCCTTGTTTTCTGCCAAGTTACTACAGAAGCACTCCGTGCCCTTTCCCACACATTTTGAAGGCTTTTAGCAATAAATTGCTGTACACTAAATACTCCCTCCACTGCTGCCAACTTGAAGCATTCAAGTATCATGAGTCAGACCCCTTAAAAGTCACAAGACTGCTTTAAAAATCTTGAGATCTTAAAAATAATTTAGTCTGGCCTTTTTATTTTTGGTTTGCTTTAACAATAACAGAGCCTCATTCGCAAGTTCAGATGTGACTCTGGGAGCTGGGACCTCCCGAAACCTGCCCCAGTTGCATTGCACTGCTCATGTCAAGCTAAGGGCAGCAGCATTTGGGCACTTACTAACAAATGAATGTGTCATGGTGGATTGCTTTTGGTGAATTCAGATTTTTAGGGACTTGGGGATCATTTTTGCCTTTTAAAAATACAACTACAACGTGTTTATGTACACATCTTAAGCCACAGCAATCTGCTCACCAGACCTCCCTCTGTCCGAACGCTTTCAGGTGTTTTATCAAGCCAATCATGCAGTCCTAAAGAGTGGCATGGAGGCTGAAAATGCTCCATATGCTCTGAGCACTGCTCAGGCACAAGACATTTCCCTGCAGCCTCCCATTGGTGGGTTGTTGTCTTGCTATGGGGAGACCACTGCTAGTTGTAAGCATTTCTGCTGGGAGATGGATAGATGAATGATTATGTGTAGGCTGTAAGGTGTTTGATAGGTCTCCCAGACACTGTTTAGGCTTCTTTGAGTCAAATGGTAAACCCAGAAGTGCAAGCAGCCATATCAAACAGCAGTATTTGTAACTCAGCCAGCCGCAATGACTCATTTTGCCATTTCCTGGGATAAAGGCACATGGAAAGCCTCTTTCCAGCCTGACGCCCATGCCCAAGACAGATCAAGGGGTGAAGATGCCTTGTAGCAGCATGGACTCATGCACCACATGACCAAGAGTGAGTGACTTGAACTTATTGTGTCTCCCCATGGGTCAGAGGCCAGTATGAGGACTGGTCAGGGTACATGTGCCGTCAGCTTCCCAAGTGTCTGTCATGCTGGAGCCACTGATGTTCAGCCACTTATGTCTCATGTTTGGAGACATTTAGTACAGGTTGCATACTTGAGGGCTTTTTGGTTTGGGTTTTTTCCCATTAGAAAGCTGTTGGAAATGATGCTTTGTTGTGCTGTGTAGCCCTGGCATTCTGGGTTGATACGCTTAGGATTAATCATGAGGGTAGGCCGGCTTTGTCTTTTAAAGACTAGCAGTGTGGTTCACCCTGGCATGTGATTTGGCTAGTAATTCATGCTGTGGCAACTCAGATATAGATTGCCATCAACTCAGAAAGCTAGTGGGTTTTTGGCATTTTAAGCTCTTATCATTTCAGGGTACCCACACATCCTGGATTCCCCACACATGCTTTCTCTACCCACCAAGAAATTTTGTCCAGCCAGAATTTTTTGACTGTTTGTATTTTTGGGATCTTTGGAGGACTATCAGCATGTCTGGAGTAGCAGTGCAGACCTGTCTAGGAGGTATATGTTCAACAGCAGGCATAAGGGGCTTTGTCCAGCTTTCTCCCAGGCTGTCAGATTTATTGCATGCACTCAGGCTGACATGGACTCAGCAGCTCTTGTACCTCATGGAGGAACAAGGCTTTCCAGGCATAAGCTGGAAAACCCAGGACAAAGTATGGTAGTGTTAAGTGTGCCAGTCTGCTGGCATTTTGTATGTGGTTTGTACTGATCAGGTATGAGGTTAGGGAAAACAGGTCCCTACCAGCTATTTGGGTGATGGGATGTGCTACCTCTCTAACTGCTCTGTAGCAAAGCCAAGGCTTTATCCTGCTCCTCAGAGTCAGAGGGAGTCCTGTGCCTGGGACAGTGATTGTATAAAGCTCTGAGGTCCCAGTTCAGAGCTGTCTGAAGTCAGTGGGAAGCTTTCCACCAATTTCGATGGGCTTTGGATTAAGCCCTACCTGAGTTATTCCAGCCAGATGATTTATGAGACAGTCTCAGTGGCAGCCTTGAAGGAGCTGGATGAAGGCTTTGCCTTCCCAGTCACAGGGTACATACTGTGCTGGAGTGTCCGGGCTGTTACAGAAATGGGTTGTGCTTAACTGTCAGGAAAGATCCCATATGTAATTGAAGCACAGGGGATTGACTTCTTTCAGCACAGTAAAAAACAAATGCTACCTGCTGCTTTGTGCCTCTTCCTAGGGAGTAAAAGATGTTCCCTTTAACGAAACCATTAGGTTTTATCATTTTAATGTTGTAACTGACACTGGAAGAATTTAGCCTGGGGATGGGTAGAGTATGTATGTATGTGTGTCTCCGGGGGGGGGGGGGGGGGGGGGGGCGGGGGGCGGGCAGTGCTGTGTGAATATTTTGCTGATACACTTTGGTCTGTCACAGCTGCATGCAGCTACAATGAAGAATTGAGATGAAATACTCACTGAAGTGACAATAGACCTATTTCCTTGACTTCAGCATAATTGAGAGCAAAAATTGGCCCCTTGAACTCTTTAAAGAATAGCTCTCAGATTAACCTAGATAGCACTTGAGCCACAATTTTACAACTGGCTGACTTGCCATTGCCCCAGCAATGTATTTTCACCTCTCCTTCATTTTGGGGCTCTTTGAAAAATTATGCTAGAAAGCTTCATTGCCATACCGTCACTACTGTGGACCTCATGAAGGTCTTTAGGGTCATTGTCAGACTGGTCTCCATTTAGTTGAAACTGTGAATCTGAACCACAGCTTTGCCCTGCATAATGCTTTTCCCTAAGGGATTGCAAGTCATTTCGTGAGGAAGGAGAAGTATTGGTCTTCCTGTTGTAAAAATACAGCAAACAGAAGTGGCTATCTCGTGTCAAATCACAAGTCACTAAAAAGACTCTCTAAACCCACCATACTACTCTGTAGGCTGTGTAGGATCTCCTGACAGGGTCACAGCTGTTCTGGCTAAAGGGCTTATCTTCTTACAGACCAATCAGGTACTACTAAGCATACCCTAAAAGGGTATATGGGTAGGATGTACAGAAAAACACTGCCTTTAAGTGTTATGCTTCCTGATAAAATTTATTACTAAAGGCAGTAGATAAAGATTTTTTTTTTTTTCTGAAAAAGTATTCAACAGTTCAATCACAAACTCTCTCTGGCCTCTCATTTTAAACAGTTTTATAATGCAGTGTGGTTCATATTCATAGACATAGGTTGCGGAATGCTCATAGAAATAACCCCTTTTGCAGGTCAGGGATGGCAGCAGCCTGCAGCAGTCTAAAAGTCTCCTGGGGTGGTAACTTGCTCAATCTAACCTCAGTTAAAAGAGGATATGTGATTAATCCCAAAATTTATCTTGGTACAACTGAAAAGAAGTCAAGTAAATTTCAGTCCAGACCTGTGAAGGTAAGTACAGAACCAGCAAGGCATTTAACATGCCTTTTACTCTTCTAGTGCTTCTGTTGAGGCTGGTGTAGCTCAGGTAAACATAAAAAGGGCTGATGGGCTGATTCACCAAGTTAAGAAGGTAAAACTGACAGGATCAGACAGGGTACATCTTTGCAGGACTTAATGAGAAGTATGTTGCTTATCTTGTGGATGGGTAAGACAGGTTATGTTTGTTGCTACAGCATCTTAATGCTTCTGGAGAACGTCAACCTTGTCAGACACAGAAAGTAGACAGTTTCCATTCTCCTGTCCAGGATATTGAGGATAAGTGAGTGTTCATGTTAGGTCAACATTGTATGACCACAAATAGCTTTCACTGCTTCTCATTCCTGCAGTGAAGTTGTCTCTGGTATAGAGTGTACATTAGTGACAAATGTTAAACAGTGTTGAGAGTTTAGGGATGAACACAGAATGTTCTTTTTTAATTATTCCCTACTTCTTGAAACACTAGGACTTGCCCATGTCTTCTTCCCAAATGTCTGGTTACATTTTTATTAAGAGTTTTCAGAGGGCATGCTTTGATTCAGGCTTGTGTAACAGAATGAAGAACATGAACTTATACAAGTTTTCAAGGAGTGCATGTTTAAACATAAGAGAAGCTGACTGCATATGCCTAATGTCATTTCCCAATGTTCATGCTTTATTTCAGAACAGTACTTCCAAAAATGTTAGGCTTCTGTCTTCCTGAAGAGGGCTGTGCTCTTTTCTGGTCCAAGCCTCTTTTGCTACTAAAACAAGAGCTACGGTGGTTTTATTTCTCCATGAACTTCCTATATCCTGAAGTTCCAAATACTTTAAGGGTTTCTCCTTGTCCTTTCATAAAATGCTTCTGGTAGAGCTGAGACATGACATCTTCTGCCCAGGAGTTAAAAATTAAGACAATGAATAAATAAGATTAGAAGTGCGTGAGGGTTGAGAACAAATAGAGGCAAAGTGCTCCAGCTGTTAACTTGTCTTCACAGCTCCCTTGAATTCCAGGACTGACGGGATGTATTTGGATTGTTGAGGTGAGTTTGGCTCTTCACATTGGATTGGTCATTGCTCCTGCAGTTCTTGGAGCTCATTCTTAACCCAGACAGTAAAGCATGACCCAGTGGCTCATTAAAGCATGCCCTAGTGCTGTCACTCTTGTGAGGGCGGATACTAGCAAATCTTTGCTATTGTAGCATTTTAGATGCCCTGGAGGAAATAACCAAACATATGCAAAGCTGACTAGAACCTACCACTTAATTTTACAGCCATTGTGTGTTTTGCAGACTATATTTTCTTTAAAGTCCTTATGGAGAAACGTTTTAGAAAAGAAGCTTTGTTCTTCCAAATAGCTAGACATACAGAATATAAACTTCACTGAGCTAACTCCACTATAATTCCTAAACACACAACAAAATCAGCTCCTTAGTATTTCAGATATTAATCCCACATGTACGTTAAGATAATTCTGTAATCTCTATACTACATCTACTATACCAGCCAAGCTTTTAGGAGGACAGCACAAATCTGGCACCCAGACACCTGGCAAAATGCCCTGTCTTTCAGCTGTTTTAGCTGAGTGGCAGGTATGCTTTAGAAGCACCAAGGAGTCTGGGAAACTCTTGGGTGAAAAGTGCCCCCTCCTCTAAGCCTATAACCAGGTAACCCACCTACTGCCAAAGGGAAGTCTGCCCTTCTGTTTCCTACTGTATTTTTATTAGCTCGAACTAGACTGAAGTCCTTGATAAACTGGATCTTATTTAAATGCCTAATAAATATGGGCATTGGGGAGGAGCTTTTGGTGCTTGTTACTGACAATTTTGGCATGCATATTTAAAAGGGCACTATATGAGGAGTATTTTATCATGATTTTCAGAATTATAGTGAAGCATAGGCACTGCACCAAGAAAATCATGAGGCTGAAGGAATGTAGCTGGTGTAGTACTTTCAATGTGTCAATGGCTGTCCTGTCACATTTATGTTGAAAAATAAGATCTCTTTAATATCTTACGCGCAAATTGGCAGTATACAGTCAGTTAAGCTAGGGTAGCCTGCAGTGCTCTTGAAGCTCTGTGCATCTGTCATTGTACCTTCAAATGGTGTAAATCATATCTGCCATCAGAATTTTTTCATATAAGAGACTTCAGAAACTTGAAATGCTGCTTTAACTGAACATTGGCCTAAGGTTTGTGAAGGCACAGTCTTCAAACTTCCTGTACCAGCCACACTGGAGCAGTGTGGTGCCTATGTCTATAGGTATGTATGTCACTTGGAGGCAAACATAACACCTCAGTTTCCCCAGTCCCATCTTCTGTCCCTTGGCAAGGAGTACATCAGCCCTTGATGTAGGTTACCTTCAGTTAACTCAGTATGGTAGAGACCAAAGACACTGTCCTAAAACAACCTGGACTAAAGGAGGTTCAGTTCTTGGTCCCTGGGTCTACTTTTGTTGGACTCTTTCTTAGGCAGGGCAATCCATCTCCATTGATCTGGATGGCCAGTGTCAGTTGTCAGAAAAACCTGCATGAACCATTGCTAAGTCTTATTAGATTCCTAACCCAGTCTGTCTTCATAAATTGTATTTCTTTCTAGACAGTAAGTGTATGATTGAGCTCTCACTCCTTTCTAGACAGTAAGTGTATGATTGAGCTTAGTCACTTCCCATGTGCCTGATAACCACAACTAGTACAAGAGGCAGGGTTAATTTAGTTCATGGTATAAAGCCTTCTCAGGCCATAGGATTGTGCATACTCAAATGTATATCCTTACAAATGAGTTGGCTGAACAGTCTACACTAACCTTTCTCTTGATTAAAAAATGACCTTATTAGTAATAGTAATGTTCTGCAACAAATTTCATTTACCTTAAAGAAAAGCAAGAAGAATATTGTGTTGGTCCCATAAAAAAGAAGCTGATGGTTCAATATCCCTGTATCTTAAAAAATGTTTTTAAAAATATTTGCAGGCAAATACATTAGTATATTCACCTGCAAGAACATATTCTATAGCCTGCATGTGCTTGTTGCTAGGTGGCTGATGACCTACATCCTGGTGGTTCAGCCTCCCCACTGAGATGGGCCATATGGGGTTGGGATGCTTTGTTGGGTGGAGGGTCTTCAAGGGCTGCTCAGACAGCTGGTTACTTCTCATGGGCCCTGCCACACAGGTTGATTGCTAGTGCAGCCCTCCTTGCTGGTGACAAAGAGGGAAGGTGGGAGCAAAGTGAGCAGGGCTGCCTTGCGCTGCCTCCCTGCCACAGCAACTGCACCCTGGCCCCAGAAGCTGAGCAGCTACTTATGGGTAGCATGCCTGGGGCTTGACTTGGGCTGGGAGTCCTGAGCACAAGTGCCGAGGTGTCAGCTCCCCTTTGCAGGTGGGGACACAACATTGTGTCTGGAGGACAATGTTGAGTAGAGGCTGCTGCAGGAGGAGAGCATTGGTGGTATTTTATTTGCTCTTTTGCTCTAAACAGAGAGAGTAACTAAAAGCTGCCTCTAAAATTGCAAATTTCCAGACTTGGATGGGTATGATCTCTTAGCTGTTACATTGCAATGCCTTCTTTTTAGTGAATAAGAACATTGTTGAATTTGTTGTTTAGTTCTGTTACTGTTCTTCAGGACATTCTGGGCTCAGAATGGTAAAACTTATGGGGCATGATAGAAACTACAGTTACTACCCCACAGTGAGGCTCTTTAAGGAGTGACATGAAAATGAGTTTAGCCAGTGGGTTTCTAGGATCATCTGCTCCTCAGTGTGTGCTTGCATTGGATTAACATCTTTATCATCTAATATCTGAAATTAAACCAGATAATCAGAAGGTTAGATTTTCCTTTAAAAAGCTGAGGCCAATTTAATTGCAGGGATAATAGATTAAATGAAGTCAAATGCTAAGCAAGTTTTACACACGAGTAAACAGAGTATGTAAACACTATCAAACTGCTGTCTGGTTGGGCAAAGTCACCCTTTCACAGCTCAGTTCAAAGAACTATAGAGGAAAAATGTGATTTGTAAATGAAACTCCAAACTGATTTCAACTTGAAGAAGCATCTCATTTGGTCAATTAGCTCCTGCATTTTTGGCTTTGTGCTTGTAAACAAAGATTTAATTAATTAAGAGAAATGTTTATAAGCAGCTTTATTTCTCTCATCATAACCTACTTATTAGCTCGCACTAAACAGAGAAAATCCCCCTGTGCAGCGGATTGTCCTTGTGTGATCAAGGTCTTTCATAGAATGAAGGCAGATATCAGGTGGCTGTGCTTCTTGGGCAACTTAATTCATCAGCACACAGATCAAGAAATACTCCTGGCCAGAAATAAGGTCGGTGGGTAACTGCCCTTTAGAAGTCTAGTGATGGCTCTTTCCCCGGGGATGCTGGCATGCCTGACCAGAGGGTTGGATTAACAGAAGTGATACAGCTACAGGTTAGAAGGAGCAGTAATTGTGTCAGCCTTGCAATTGAGCCCTTCTCTTCCTGGGGAGCAGCAAGGGTGATGGGAAGCGGAAAAGTAAGCAGCATGCTTTTCTTTCGTTTATTGGAAAGTATAAAACAGTGGGTAGTTTATTTGACAGTTAAAGGTCAGCCTCATCTAGGTTGACATTAAAAAAATGTAAATAGATGTTGTTTTTCTCCCCTTTATGTCAAAACCTGTTGGTTGAACTAAATAAACTTGCTTATTAATAGTCTTTGCTGGGTAGTCTGTTGAAAAAAGGCCATCAAGTTTGTCGTCCTGACAGAAAACCAAGGGAAGGCTGTAACTCAACAGCTAGTTGTGGCTGGGTTTTTAAATTATTTTTTTTTTTTAAATATATTTATCCAGGTTTTTTTCCTCTGACATTTGCTGAAAACATGCCTGGGTTTTCTTTAAGGTAGCTCATGGCCTATTTTCAGTGAGGACATTGTTTCAGCCAACAAGGACAGTTCTAGCAAGAGATTATCTTCTAGGCAGACTGCATTCTTCCTGTGCTGAGGCCGTAAGAGAGGTACTGATAATTAGTACTCAAAAGCAGAGCTTTGTCAAAGGCTTTGTTAAGTTACTTCTCCATACTAGTACTTCCCTCTTCCACCAGTACAAGACAACATCTTGTCTACTGGTGTTTAAACCGATTAATTTCAACAAATGCTCCCTCCTTGTATGATATCAACCTGATGTACACCATGGTAAATTTTTGAGTCAATTAAACACACACAGGGGAAAGTAACCAAATTACCATGACTCGATTTACTGCTTGTCAGCTGAGCCTCTTGCAAGGGAGTTGTCTTATTGTGAAACAGCATCGGACAATAAACCCATTTATGTTTGGACTGGGAGGTTTGCACAGATTTAATGCACTTGGTTTCAAACCAGGTTTGAGGTAAACTTCTGCAGCTTCTGTGTACAAACAAGGACTTTGTGATTGTGGTGAGATGCACTGGTGCTGGACTCCCTGAAGAGGAATCTCTGTTGATCTTCACTTTCCATGCAAATCCTACCTCTTCTTTCAGCTGCTTGTTTCTGCTCTTAACGTGGCTCTGGAGAGAGATGGGAGGCACATGTGATAATAGACAGGGAAGATCAGACACTGACCTACCTCCCGTTCCTTCATGTTATGTGTTGTATGAGGTCAGGTACAGATCAGGGGAAGTCTGGTATTAGATGGGTGAATCAGATGTTACACACATCCACCAACTGCTACTGACCACATGTCAAGAAACGGAGAGCTGAGGGACTTGCTGCAAGCAACTGTGGAGTCAGCAAATGGCTACAGCTATTCCTGGTCCTGGCAGCTGAATTCCTGCAATAGCTTGAACTGATACATTTAGCTGTTTCAAAGGAGTATCCTGCAAAGATTAATAAAAAGAGAGGCTAGAAAGAAAAATCTGAGCAACATCACTTTTAAAGTGAGAAAAACACTGTAGAAGTGACTGAGAACATATACACTTGTTCACAAGACATACAGCTTCTTACCACAAGGGGGGTTGTTCCTATACGTAAGAGCTTAATTCTCAAAAATATGTCTTTTTGGGTTGGGAGCAGGGGGAATGTTTTTGTTGAGCAAAATTCCAATAAGCAGACAGTGCTTACACAAGAGCAAGCTGGTTTCATTTGTAAAATTGCCATCCCTCTAGTGATAAGGAGATACACTCTGTGCAAGTGGTGACACAACATTGTGTCTGGAGGAGGTGTTGAGTGCACTCTGTGTATCAATCCTGGCGATTTCTGAAAGGCATCACTGTAATACAGGGGTGAAGTTGGCCCCAGAGCCAAATGCTTCCTTAATATAAAGAATAAAACTTTTTCTATCTGTATTTTTGAGCAGAGAAGAAGAAGATGGTGATATAAATGGCTTTTAGTGAAATGGACTTTTTGGTGAAAAAAGAAAAATCAAAACGCAACCACATAAATTTGTTTGTGGCCTTCATGTGAATTCAGAAACTTTTCAGCAAAACTTAGCAATCAGGTTTTCACAAAAATTCTTACAGTTGGAAAGTCAACAACTACAAAAGACTGTTTCCACTCCTCTCACTTAGTGGTTATCATTTTGTGAGAGGACCAGAGCACAGTGGAGACTGGACAGGAAAGGACATCCTTCTGGTGATCTGTATACAGCTGATTTTTCGGCTTTATGTCACCTCATGAGATGATTATGCCATTGCATTCATATCGTGCCATCCCTTGAAATGAAGTTCTCAACATCCAGTCTGTTTTCTCTGTTTTCCCATGCAGAAAATGTTTATGATCAGATTGAAAGGAAAAAATCATGTGTGTTTCCACAGGAATAGCATAATTGTAGTTTCTTTAGAATAGGTTTCTTTTACAAGCCTGTAACTGCTAAGCTGAACAGTCCTCACAGCTTTTTCATATTCAAGCCATACAAAATAACAAGGTTTTTCTGGGTGCTGTTGCTCAGAACATTCCTGAGATTCTCCGGTGGCTACTACTTCAGTGTCTTAATAAGGCAGCACCATAGCTGGGAAAGACAAGGAGATGGCTTTTCTAAACACTGGCTACACATGGCTTCCTTTTATGGTCCAGCTTGCACAGTGGGGTATTCCTCTAAAGGTCAGCAACATGGATAACAGAGTGCTTCCCACTGCAACTTTTTGAGCGCAGGCATCATGTGTCTGGTGCCACATGTTCAGCCTGTTCTGAGAAGGAGAACGAAATAGTTGGGTGGGGAAATGTAGAAAGAGGGGAAGAAAGCAGAGTGTGAAGTGCTGTGTATTTTGTATTGAAGCTGTTGCTGTCCTCACTGTGGCTGCAGGATCTACTTGTGCATACCATGTAGAGAATATGTGTGCATGTGCTTAGCTGATATTTCATAAAAAATGCCCGTAAGAAACTCCTCAGTAGGGTTTCAGGGTTCATGTTGTCCCACAGCAATAGCAAGGTCAAATTTTCATGTCATGCCTATGAATTTGGCTTTTCATCTTCCCAACAAAATGGGATAGAGTGCTAATGACCTTTTCAAACCAGTGAGTTATGATGGCTGGAGAAGTTGTCTGAGTCAGAATGCCACAAGATGAATTTGTTTAAGGAAAAGTTTAATTCCTCCCTCCCCACTGTCCCCCATTTTCTCTCTTGGATGAGCCAGTGAGTCTTTTCTCTCATTAGCATGTAATTGTTGTCTTATACTGAAGGGTTGCATAAGTTCCTTCAGGGCTGTTGTCTTTCTCATCAAAATTTTTAATGGAATGGATGAGTCATTTCAGTATTCTAAAGAGAATGAATATATTGGTGATTAATTTGAGAAAACCCCCTGCTAAGTAATGAAAATCTCATCGGGTTTTCTCAGGCCTGAATATATGTACAGGATATACAAACTGAATGAAGAAAACGTATCTTCAAAGCAAACCAGAAATGCTTAGGCATATTCAATGGGTCTGTAATCTGATTTTTCATTTACTGATTATTGTCAGATGGACTAATATGGTACCTAATAAACCATGAAGACAATGAAAGACTTTAACTCTGTCACCAGCTCTGACACTGAGAAGTGCTTGAAGGTGTTGTTTTGGTGACTCACATCTTTAAAGTCTAACTTCCTTCATTTGTTTCCCTGTTGCTTCGCTGGCTCCATCCTCATTTCACCTGTTGTGCTCACATCATACTTACAGTGAGATCCTGATGTACTGACTTTGATATCATTAGAGGTCTTGCATGCTTGTGGTATGCTGGCTTTGGAGGGAATGTGATTTCTCATTCTGTTGGTTACATGGTTTTGCTGGATATGTCTTGCTTTGAGGAGATAAAGGCATAAATACACAAAAGTGGAGCAAAGGTAAAAAAACATGTAGTTTGGTTGATGAAAGCTTTTAAATTCTTGTCAATGCTTCCTGATAACAGAAGAATTCTGAAATAAACCATTATTAATGAATATGTTTTAAAGCAGGATAGATCTAGGAGGGAAGGGTTGGCCTCTAGTTAAACTCAGAGGACCCATTTAACAGGCTGTGTCATACCTTCTTAGCGGTTCCATATTATGCTGCGTTCAGTGTTTTGAGACTTGCTTTCACTCATTCAGTCTGAATCCTGTTTTCAGTGGTTGTGCACTTTTAGCAATTACTCTAGATTTAAGGGATTGGTATAACTGAGAGCAGAGATCATCTGTCCCATCCTCATTATATCCTTTGGAAGAAAATATTGGTAAGATGTCTTGATGACTAGGAATGACTTTTCTGTCACCAACCCATCTTCCTTTATTTATTGGTTGTTCTTCCCTCAACTTGGGCTGTACCCTGTCATCAGTTTTTAAGCCAAATTCTTTATGGAAGTCAATAGGGAGTCCTGCGCAAAGGGAAATGACATAATGTTGCCCTTTAGTTCTACCTACAGAGAAGCAGACTTGGGACACATGCACATTTTCCTAATTACCAAGCACTGAATTTACAGCATGTGTTCATTTTCTATCGACATCCGGCAGCTACCTAACATATTGTAAATTAGGTCGTTTGTATTTAAGACAATTGTTTTTAATAAAAATATTCTGAATGTTGTCTTTATTTGGATTACATACGGTAAGTGTTGAGGTCTTCACTGCTTTGAGGTAAAGAATGTGCCATTTTTATGGGCAACATTGGGTGTTCTTAGCTAAAATGTCTCCCTGTCTCACTGGAGTGCATGATTTTGTAGGCTGCCCACCTTTTACTCAAGCAGTAACTGCATTTTGCTAGAGATGTGTGTCTAGTTTGTATAACACTTTTGATATGAAAGATGCTCTGTAGATGTATGCTATTATAATGTGAACTGTCAGCTTTTACAGGGGATGGGTTGCAGGTTCATGGCCCACTTACTATAGTGCTTTGGAGCTGTTCTTCTGCAGGTCAGGATAAACAGTTGCAGAAGAAGTTTAAAATGAAGACTTTTAAGATAGGATCATCTCTTTGCTAGTTGGAGTTCAGACTCTTTAAACCTTAAGTACTTAATTAGATGAAGTAAGGATGTAAGAATAAAAGCATAAACATGAAGAAATTTGGCCAGAAGAGACTGCTGGAAAGGTAGCTGAAAGTGATTCCTTCTTTTTCAATAGTAATGCCATTTTAACTATTTTTACTCTTCCCTTTAGCACTGTAGTGCCTCTCACAATATAAGATGCTTTTGTGCATCCCCATAACCAGAGCATCTGAGATCTTATCAGTTATTTACTAATCTCTGCATCATCCTTGTAATGTGGTAGTGTTGTTTCTTTAGATTTGCTAATAGGGAGTGAAGTACTCTGTGGAACAGCCAAAAACTTATCAGAGGGGGTGTATGAATCCTTTTTGCTTGCATATTTGCTTATTAGATCTTCTTCAAGCTGTAGCTGAAAAATTTAGAGAATGGTGTAGAAATCACCCTGGTCCACAGTTTTTAGCACTATCATTTTGGTATGGGCTATTTTTAGAAGGAAAAGCCATGAAAAGCAGCTTTGGCGATAGGCTTCAAGAATCATCCTCCATAAATGTTAAGGTCTTCAGATTGGGGGTTGGCCCACCTCTGTTGATTACACTTAATAAGAGCTCCATTTATAATTTATTGCATGGAAAATTGGATGCAGAGACTTTGTTTATCTCTGCCACTCACTGTTGTTTCTTGGATGTTGATATGAGATATTGCAGTGCATGTGCTGATGATTTTGTCTGGCAAGGGAGGATGATTAGGTTGACAGCCTCATAATACTGGACTTGTTAGCTGTTTGGTGGCTGGCACTGAGATGGCATGAGCTGATTTGCATAGCCTATCAGGTTTTTGTGAAGCAGCTCTGTTCCTAATAAACACTTCCAGAAGTTGGAGAGGAGTAACATCACCTCCTTGTAACCCTTTTCCACTGGATTTTGTCAGATTTAACATGGTATAGATTTTGTTTAAGGATAGACTGAGGAGTCTTTCAAATGCATGTGCAAGCTTTAGAGTCACATGTTGAATGGTCAGTGGATAGGGCACTTTAATGCGTTGCTGAGCATCTGTGTGAGAGAAGGACATGGAAGACATCTGGAGACTTGTTCTGGCCAAAACTAACAAATATGATGCTTATTTTTTGGGAAAGCAATCAGAAAATTGGGCAGGAGCAATACAAGACCCTTTGAAGGTACTTTTCTGCCACTTGTGAACTGGATTCACCATCTGTGAGAGGAGCTATGGCCATATCAGATTATTTTTTTCCCTGGTTTTGTCTTTTTTTTTTTTTCTTAAACCAAAACCACGTCCCTGTTTTCTTGTAAATGTGCCTTTGTCATCATGAGTCTAGGCTGTCATAACACATTTTACCTCAAGCTCCATCTTTAATCATTTAGTGGTGGACCTGGGAGTAGAAGCCATGTCTCAGCCACAGGACCACATCATCTCTAAGGCAGAGAACAGCTGTGAGCTTTCCTACTGAGCAGTCTGCTCTGCAGTTTGCTTTCAAACTGTATTTCCAAACACAACTTTACCTTTTAATAAAGAGCAGTATGAGTCTCAAAAGACACAGAACTGATTGCAACCTTGTTTACACAGAGGAAGGGAATGTGGCAGTTGAGCCTGTACATTTAGTGAACATTGTGAACAGATAATAAATTAAGGCATTTAAGTAAAAAAAAAAAAAGTCACTTACGTAACTCAACTTCATTTGCTAGACTTCCTCCTCCCTAGCCCTACTCCCCATTATTTATCAATTAAATATGCTAGGAGTAGTGAGCTGCTGACCACAGAATTGGGAACAGGGTGGGATAATAGTTATTATCCTGTTCCAAAAGCCAGAATACTGGATACCAGAAAGAATGAGAGTCAGATGTAGATGATGCTGTTGAGTTGCCATTGGTAGAACAGAATGTACTATACTCTCCAGCTATGGTCCTTGCTGTGTCTAAAACCATATACTATGACTGAAATGTGGATATCAGTCTGTAGCACTTGTGTGGTTTATAGGCTCCTCATTACATCGCTAAACTGTGTGCAATAGATTAAACTACTATTGAAATTCCATGTCTGAAAACGGCTTATTTTGCTGTGCTAACTTTCCTCTGCTTCCACAGAGCATTGCATGCAAGTGAAGAGAGTCATATTCAGGCCATCAAAAGTTCCTGTTAGTTATATTCCTTCTGTGAGCAAAATTCTTACTAATTTCATCCTTACAAAAAATGGATTAAATTCTTGTATGCTTCTTTTTCATGAAAACCTGTATTGGCAGGAGCTTTTTGCGACAGGGAGTTAGAAAAGAGTGCTGAAAACTGGGAAAGTTTATCCCAAACCCTTTTTCTACAAATGCAATTGGGGAGGAGGGGGAGGAGGGAAAGTTCTACATTTCCTGCAAGGCAACAATGAACAGCTCTGGTTTTCTCCAGATGGAGAACGCTCTCTGAAGTGGTAATTTGTTCCATTAAGAAATAGGGTAGAGAGCTTGCATCCTAGTACTGAGCTGTGAAACCCTGAGAGGGCTGGGGAGCAGGGCAAAATGGTCTCTGTGGTGGAGGGCACAAGGGTCAATGTTATTCCTGTGAAACATGCGCTGCTGCAACATGAACTGCTTTGCTGCTTGGCTTCTCTCTGTGTCAGCTGAATCAGGCTCAGCAACACCTCTTTTGCTGCTAGGTGTACTTAGCTTCAAATCAGTGGTATTTCAGTACTATCTGGAGTCACAAATTAGAAACCAGCACCAAAGATTTAAACTGAATGTGAAAAACTGGTTTAAGCTAGTTAAGTTATTGGTTAAGTTATTCTTTTCTTGAACTCCCAACTCAGTCCAAATATTACTTTAAAATGTATCTTTTAAATTCAAATCTTAACTTGAATTGGAGGAGCCGAACAGAAACCAAAGCAAAGCTAAGCTTGCTAATTGAACTTTATGGGCAGAACTGTTCTGCAAAGTCCATTACACATAAGCAGTAAGGAGAAAGGACTCTGCTCTGAAATTTTTTCAGTCTTAACACAGAGTGTGCATGGCTGATTGACAGAGAAGTGTAAGAACATACAGTCCAGAAATTACAAATAGCATAAACTGTGATCACAACTCAGCTAATTAGCTGTGGAGTCATTAGCAAATGTGACCCAGACACAGTGACTGAGCTGAAAGACAAGCTTTATAGGGACATCTGGAAAGAGACAAAGCAGGATCTCTCTCACCTACTTTTGCATCCCAAGATGCAACTGCTTACCTAAGATCAGGAGATAAACTGAAAAGATACAGTTCCTGGGGGCAAGATAAGGTGAGCTGTTGGTCACCCGGTTAGTCCCATCTAATGGGACACATACACTTTATCGTGTACAGGGTGTACGGGTACAGGCCCCTTCCCCCATTCATATCACAGGTGTACCCTGTCCTAAAAAAACATACCAGCACAACCCTCAATCTGATATGAGTTATCTCAGCAAAGACTCCCATGGGTTTCAAAAGTATATTCAGAAATTGGGGAGGTTTTTTTGGTGGTTTTTTTTTTTTTCTACTAGCTCAAAGCTGAAGGCAACCAAAACAGTAAGAACGTATGTTGGCAAGTACTCCTCTTTCTTTCAAACTCTACATGTCATCCCTATCCTTCCCTTTCTCTCTGTTCCCATTCTGTTTTGAATGTCAAAACCACTCAGGACTCCCAGGACTGAAGTCAAAGCCCTCCATGTAAGCCAGTGTCTGCTTACTTTTACACGGTGATCTTCACCTTTCTGGAGATTATGTGGTGCTTTGGGTTCTGTTTTCTTCTAAATTAACCATGTTCCACATATTTTCAGCCCCACCTCCAAAGACCCAACACTAATGAAAAGATTTAAAAGTATAAGAACAGACAAGGAAAAAAATGTATTTGTAAAGCATCTCCCATCAAATAAGCTGCTGGCAAACCGTGCCACATGGCTTTGCCTTGCCTGGTTTCCCAGTGGCGCAGGGTCGTACCTGTGGTACCTGCCTTGTGTGTGGGGCCCTGGCACGGTCCCTCCCTGGGTTATCCCAGGCAATCTTTTCTCTGTGTCCTTGCTCTGTGAGAGCCCCTGAGCACCCATGGAGGTGCTGAGCAACTTGCACACTATTTCAGCTCAGCACCTTGCCTCGCAGGTGCTCAGGTGTTGGCCTTTATGACAATGGTATTTGGCTTGTGATAAAGATATCAAGGATTCTTCCCTCACTTTGGTACTTAATGCTCAATTGTCAGCATCCAGGAAAGCCATGTTTACACTGCATTGCAACAGGTACCAACATGATTAGTTGACACGAGTGGTTTATTTTCCATTTTAATAGTTCTTTAAACAGGTCCTGCATTCGTATACAGTTCCTTTGTTGGAATAAAAATCTTTGTTGTAGGCTACCAGACAGCTATAAATAGCCATTGTGAGTATTTATGCTGAGCGTAATCTCAGGAGAAGGTATTTTTAACTTTGCACATTGTTTAGAATAGGAAATTCTTTTAATGCCCACATTTCCATTCCAGGTGCCATTAGCTTTTCCCCACCCCCTCTTCTGATGTGTGCCTTGCTCATTCTTTTTCCCTCTCGTTTCCTTTAAGGTTCAAGGTTATAGCAAATCTACTCCAGAGGCAGACTTGAGTTTTTGTTTGGTTTTTTTTTGTTTTTTTTTAATGAAAATGCTAACTCTGGCCTTTTGTGACTGTGTGGGAATTCAGTTCATTTCATGGGGCTATCAGAATGTAAACGAGATATCTCACTAGGCTGTCACCGCAAATTGGGTAATGAATGAGCACTTTATTTCTTTTGCACATGGAACTAATGTGCTTGTCAGAATAACAGTGGCCAATGTATTTTATACTCCCACAGAAAGTATTCCACTTTTTCTGGCAAGTTTGTGAGAGCTGCTACTTGTACCAATACTCAAGTTAATGCTGGACAAAAAAAAAAAAAAATTATGCTGCACCATAATTGTAACTTTAAAATATGGTCTCTAGCAAAGCCTGTTCTCATGCAAGTCAGTAAATAATTGGCATCTGCAAAATCATCCAATACTGTATTGAGAGAAAGTGCTGTGCAGACTGTGGGATGCATTCAAAGCCAGGTATACGCTGACACAATTTAAAGTGCAGCCTTTGAGAGAAGTTCACAGTTGATCTGTGAACAGTTGTGCAAACCAGTCAGGCTTTTTATTTTTTCTATTTTTTAAAAATTGTTTTCAATCTTAAAAGAGACCAAGACATGCAAAACCTCACAGTTAGTGGGAATTAGGTTGCTTCTAGACTGGGGAAGCCTAGATCATCAGTATGAAGTTTTAGCTAATTATTTGACAGCTACATTTAGGTGAGAGATACCCTGTCCGGAGAGTCAGATTTGGAAAGGTATTTCAATACCTTGTGAGATTGTCTTTGAAATCTCTGTTGATCGCTAATGGGGCTCTGCAGAAGCCAATCTGTGCACGCTTTGAAAATGTCATCCAAGCTCCCCGCCACTGCCAGCAGCCCCAGAGCATTCTTTTAGCTTCTATGAGAGAGGGTGATGTTTTTGGAGGTGAGAGATGGGTATTTCAAGCCTTGCTTTCTCTGCAGAGTTGGTAAGGATAGGATTTGTGGCCTGTTACCCACCCACTCTGTAAAACAATGGACTTCACTGAAATTGAGTTTGTGTTTTTGGCAGCTCGTGTTACTGTTAATTTGGCTATTATAATGTTTGCCACATAAATATGTAGGTAGATGTGTACACATAACCTGCAGTTTTGAAACACTGCTCTGTTTGAGGCAAGGGCTAGAGGCCACACAGTCCAGTTGCTGTGATAATAAGAGAGAAGAAATTGGGAGGACAGGAGAACTCGAGCAAACACTTTCTGGTGCAGACTGCACTTTGATTTGAGCTGTTCAATGAGCAATATCATGTTCACAAAGATTAGGGCTTGATTTCTCAACTGTAATGTTGTTTACCTGAAGACCGCAGGTTATTAAATGTTACCGTTAAATAGAAAATTTGACCTTCAAGACTTTGTAAATGTTAGGAAAACATGCTTGCTGCTTGGTGACTGGAGAGAGGCTGAATGCTTTGCTACTCCTTACTGGAGAAACTGGTATATGTCAAGTAGACAGGCAAAGGGCAGGGTCTTCTGCCCAAAGGCAGTTTGTGACCTACCCCAGACAGATTTTTGTAGTCTTGGAAGTCTGTGCTGAAAACCATCAACGGTCTACCAGGGAAGAGCCCTGGAAGGTACAGTAACAGTGTGTAGTAAGTTCAGCTACCCTGGGGGGGCTGCTGCCCTCTGCAGGCAAAACCCGGGGGGAACAGCAGCATCCAGATGGATGCAGGACTGTTTCATGCCTTACCCAGAGTCAGTACTGGCCATGCTATTCCAGTAGAGAGGCCAGAAACCATTGGAGGTCAGCAAGAAGAAAGGTGATGGATCACAGCCACGTTGACATTTTGACTCCCAAGCCGAAGGTGGCAGGGTGCGTCATGAATGGAAGTTTTCTGCGTGTGCCATAACCTTGAGTGAGAAGTGGCTTTGCTGAGTTAGCTTGTAGGTGTGCCAGGTGTAATGTCTCCACTAAAACCTGGCTGCAGACCACCAAGTTTCTCACATTCTCAATTTATGGGATTTAGTCAAATGATTTCTTTCGCAGTTACCTTGCCTTTCTTATCTGATGAAACCACGGCTTTATTCAGTCTTAGTATTTTTCTCCTTTCTCTGTTGTCTAGAATGTGAGTAGATCAAATTTCTCCCTTCTGTCATGGACATTAGGAGCTAATTTTTTTTTTTTACATGAAATTTTTTGCAACAATAAAATCTCTCCCAGACTGCAGTTACATAATATTCAAGGTCACAGTAATCATAACAGAATTCATCTCACTTAGCAGGACTGCACTCATGGAAATGAAAATGCCCCAGCAGAATTTTTTGTGGGATTTTGCTACTGCACACAGAATTTATGAGACTTGATCCATGGAACATGATGCCATTTTTAAGCCCATTGCATTGAGCTGTTTTGTATCTTAAATTTTTATGTTGTGAGGTAGAAGTAAAAGGCATTTGGGCTGTTCTCTCAGAACATGAGACAGTATTGTAATGGCACAATTTCTTTGATGTTGGTGTTCTACACATATTCTTAAGGGGCTTTGAATCCAAAGTGGTGTGAAATTAAAAATTAGCATATCTGTAGGGGTACAGGGTCTTCTCAGAGATGTCTTGTGCTTTCATTCCTTGTGTTCCCTCTGTTTCCTCCCCACTATCTTCTCAGCACCATAGTCCTCCATCTCTAGTTCACGATCATCCTCCCAGGAATTAGTGTTATCAGAGAAAAAGCTGTAATGTGCCTTTGGTGACTTCACTGTGGGTGGAGGAATGGCAATCTAGGGGAAAGATGACCAGATGTAAAACTCATGGTGTTTTCTTAATTCATATTTTTCTCTATCTGATTTTCTGTGTCCTCTATCCAGGATGTCTGGGAATGTATTTTGTCTTTAAAAATTGTGAGACCATACGTGACTATTTTCAGAGAATGACAGGACAACAAATTTGGTGCAGTTTGACTGAAAAAAGAACCTGTTGCTAAAAGGACCTCCTATTCAAGTGAGACATGGTCATCTGGACATGAAAATACAATGAATCCCTCAGTATTGAAAAGTGCATTGTAAACAAAGAGCCATGTCCATTCACTTGCTGCTTTTGGGCTCCTCTCCATGAAGTAAATGCCGGACATGATTGCCTGGAGCCACTACCATCAGTGAAGCCGCACAAAGATTGAATTAGGCTTGATCTTTGTCAGGGACAGTCTTGCATAGCTTGGTGCTCAGAAAATATAGCCACTGCTCGATCAAACCTTTTCTTTAGAGTCTTCAAGAGCAATTAGGGCTGGTAATGATTTATATAACACTTATGGGTAAGAATCTGTGCTGCAGGTATTCTTCTGTGCCCAGTCTATATGGGGAAGGGGAAATCCTTTACTTGGTTAGTGTTATCTCTTTAGGATGAGCTGTAATAGCCTGTGTGAATATCCCTACAATCCTTTGTGTTCCCATTGCCAACATGGCAGTGGTCCCTTCAGCACAGTCTAGAAGTCTGTTAAAAGTCTTCCGCTGCTGTTGCTAATCCAGATTGAGCCTTTTACTCTTGTAAAAATATCAGCACTTTAATAGCAGAAGTAGATGTGTGCATCTTTGGATTTTTCCCTAGGTAAGGATGCCTTCAGAATTTATGTGGTGGGTTCTAATCCATCTGTGTGGGCTACAACACTTGACATGTACAGACTGATTGCTGTCAACAGGATTTAAGGAAGTTTTGAAGAGCTTTGCTGTGTTTGGGCCAGATGGTTTTTTGCATTCCTGCAGGAAATCTGCACAAGATTAAATTTTAGTCTGTTCAGCCTGTTTTGATCAAAACAGGCACTAATTAATTCCGCTGATGAAAGTATGGAGAATATATGATTTCTGGCACTGCACAGGTGCGCTAGAAGAGGCATAAAGCATGGGGAGTCTTCCTTCCCATAATACAGCAAGTTGACAGCATACTATGCAGTGGATAGAAATTGCTAGAGAATAGAAAAAATGTCAGAACAAAAGAAATTTTGCTGACTTGTCTGTGTTGAAGGGGATGCCTGGCTATGCTGTTCTAGTGCATTTGGTGAGACATTACAAATTTCTTAAATTTCTGTGTTGAATTCTGAAAATACAGTCTTGGTGACTACATTTGTTTATAATGTTCTGTGTGATTTAATGGTAATTTAAAAATACTTTTAAAAACTTGTTTGATATAAAAAAAGTTATTGGTTTATTCTCCCTTCAAATCTTATGGGTAGCTTAACTTCAAAATTAAACGCAGGATCTTGTAAATGTGGACAAAGGTAAAGGTACGGTAGAGTGTCACAGTAACAGACTCAAGACTGTGCCAACAGTGGTTAATTTTGAAGGAAATGTTAATTTCCTTTTCCTGTTTTTCAAGAATTTTTCCTGTTTTTCAAGAATTTTTATGTGTAGGAGAAATGCCTCTGCTGCATAAACATTTTTTAAAATGATGGCTTTAAAGGGCACAAACGAGAGCCTCAATCTAAATGTTTTGCTAGTATTTAAAGAATTTTTGTTTAACTTTTGCTTTCTGTTTTTTGGGTTTTTTTGGGGTTTTTTTATGCTATAGAATGGCTGGAGCCAAGATCAGTATAGGGCAGATGTGGACAGAAACCAGTGATGAAATAATAATACCTGCCTGTCCATCATAACCTGTTCTGTTTGTATGGCTAGTATTTTAGCCAAAAAAAGCCAAAGCAGGGAGAGGAAGGATGATTTTCTCTTTCTGCCTTAGATACAAGAAAGTGAATGAACACAACCAGCTATTTGAGATCCCAGGTTTGGGTACACTCCTTAGAATATTTACTCTGGGTACACTTGTCATCCAGCTTCAGAGGAACTAGAGATACCAAGTGATATTTGTTTCTGAGAATACCATTTAGAGGTAGAAATCACATGGACTACATCTGGTTGCCTGGATAAATAGTTAGAGGAGCACAGTTGGTCTAAACTGGGGCTAAAATAGACCCACAGACAAGAGCTGAAGCACCTGATCACTGCAAGGTGATTTCACACCACTGGGTGTGGAATATAGACCAAACTGGAGTACCTTTCTTCACTGTTGCTCTTCACCATCAATAACACCTTCTTAAAACAGGCAGAGAGAAACTGCTGCATATGTTGGAATATAGGGAGGTTACAGAATTAATAAAATCCTTTGTGTACTCTTTCAGGCTAGCTGTTGGGAAAGTGATAAAATCTATCACCCAAAACAGAAGAACTTGATCCACCTGAGACTGCTCTCAGCCATACCATTGCTGCCAGCATTTGAGCTGATGTGCCTATTTGCGGGTGATGAGGCCATCCATCTGCTTGCTCTTCCTGCCACGAATGCAAAGAGCCAGAGAAGCTCAGTTGCTATTCTTAGGTCTTAGTGTGAGTCTGCATGGCAAGTAGTGGACTCTAAACATAAACTTTGGGACTGACTGGGACAAAATGTGTGTAGGTATCCTAACCTTTCAGGGTCATAAATTTATTCAGCTGGTAAATAGTCCAAACAGGCAGTTCCCTTAGAGTTCTCTGCTTGGCTGTGACCATATGCAGCCAAGAACTTGGTGTTTAGATGCATTCAAAAGATGGGAACAAATCAGGTTTTTTCCATGTAGAGTTACTAATTTCCTTAACAGAAGTTTAATTACATTGTTAAAGCATTCAATAGACTTTCCACATTTGGTTTCAAGATCTGCTTGCCACCATTTAGAGTGCATTATTTTCTGATCCCACTGTTGTCTTAAGTCGATAGGAAAAAAGCTGTTGCTTTGAGCTAACTTTTGTGCATGAGCTGCCCTAAATGACACTGCCATGGAAAGACAATGGATAGAGGAACCGTGTCTGTGTCTTTTCCTTATTACCAATTCTTCCAGTCCATCATATTGTATACATCTGGGTTCATAAGGTAGCAAAGGACTGTAATGCATAGGGCAAAGATTGCAGAATTAAAGATGCTTTAGCAATTCAATTTTGGCATATTGAAGGTGTATTTTTACCATAACAGGTTTTTCTTCTTTGCTCTGTGCTTCATTTTTCTAGACAGGTGGGTACAATGACGTATGTCAGACTGACATAAAATAATACGGATTGTATGTGCAGGGGCTACTATTATAAGCATGGATAGTGTACATGTACATGAAAAGAGCTTCATATATCTCTAGCCAGCCACACTGTACAATTATTTCTGATCTGTCTGATAGTTGCACATGCAGCTGAACTTTGTGTGTTTCACCTCTGGATGAAAGCTACCCTTCTTTATTCAGTATTAACAAGATCAAGATTACTAGTGTGTACTTGTTTTGGTTGTTTTGTTGGGCAGGGACTTAGTACTTTTTATAGCTTTCAGAATTTTTGCCTGTAGAAATTTTTGGACAGAAAACCTTTTAATAAGGTTCTAACTCCTACTTTCGAAACAGTGTTTAACTTCCAAGTGAGGTGTAAGTGCTTTTGGAGAATTCAATGTAAGTAATTATCCTATTATATATTAAAGATTATAGGAGAGAAAGCTAGAAGTAACTTGTTGAAATTGGTGTAGGTAGAACGTGCTGTACGTTGAAGTAAACCACAATGTACTCTCTAGGTCCCTCAGCTGCTGTTTGCTTTTAAAAATACTGTTTGTTCTTCCTTTCATTGCAATATTTTGGCACATCACACAAATGGGGACCTCAGTAATTGCTACTTAAGAAATTGTAGCTTATAAGGTGATAGTGCCCTCTCTTCACTGGGGCAGGGAACTCTTGAGAGTAAGGGAAGAGACCACTGCCTGTTTGATGCTGAGCATATGAATGGGAAGCTGCCTAGTCTTTACATAGACCATGCAAGATTGAGCAAGGCTCTGAACACCCACTCCTTTAACCGTGCTTTTAAGGAAGGATCCTGAAATATCTGGCCTTCAGCTAGAAAATCAGAACACAGGAAATGCCTTTGTTCATAGCATTTGCCAGTTGTGGTTTCTGGTATGTTGGTGGGTGGGTTCTGAACATGGCCATCTTGATAAGAAAATGCCTAAGCTAGACCCTGTTCGTTGTTCATCAAAGGATCATTTTCTTTATCTTTTCTTTCAACTAAATGTAGAGTTTTAAAATAAAAATGCAAGGTACTCCTCTCAGAACCACATTTAACCTCTTAAACCTAGTCATGTTCATCAGGAGTAGCCAGGTGAGTTAAGGATCAGGCTTATCTTCCCAGCTGAATTAATTTTCCTTGACTTTCTCCAAAGAATTTTGTATCTCTTGAAATTTTTCATGTCATGTCTTATCATAGATTAGAGTTTTTTTCTGGAAGGATTTTAGAGGGGAAAAAAAACCAAAAAAGGTCATAATGTTTCAAAAAGTGTCCCTATTTTGATTTTGTAAATTGTAAAAATGTAAATATAAAAATATTTTCCTGTCTAGGCATTATTATTTTTCATATTTTTCCTCCTAAGGAAGAATGGAGAAAGAAAACATCCCATAATTTGATTGGGTTATTTGAGAGGTATATTGTCTAGGTTTTGTTTTTTGAGAAGTACACTTTTTAAAAATGTATTTGGGATTCAAATAGAAGGGTGTGGACAAAGCTGGGTTTTGGAAAGAGATTGCATTTAAGAGGAATGCATGTTTAAATAATACTGATAGGAATAAAATACCAGTGAAGGATCACACTATGCTTGTTTTCTGTACAGTTTCTTACAGTCCCAAAATGTCTGCTATCTGCTGTTCTTTGGATTCAGAACTGGTCTAGGCCAGCTGTTTTTGTATAAGATCTCAAGTGTTGCAAATGTTCATTTAAATCCCATCAAGTGATGCAGGAGTCTTTGTGCATGATGGTGTTTGGAAAGGCAGGACCTGCTGTTGGTCCCTTCCACATTGCTTGAGGCCTGTGGAGCCACAGTGCAGGGTGAAGCCCATGCAACCAGAAGTGTTTCTTCCATCTGCCTTAGTTGCATAAATGCCCAGACTCCCACCATGTGGGGTCAGGGTACTTTTTTCCTGCCGCATGGGCTGCACACACTGCTGTATGTGAGGACGGTGGCTGGGACATGTAGGTGAGGAGGAAGGGAGCAGGACGTCCTGTGGGCAGCATCCCCTTGGAATCGCCACCTCAGTAAGACCTTTGCTCTCAGACAGGCTGCCCAACCTGGCTGCAAGGAAGGAGCCTGCTTGCCTGTTAGGAATCCTGTGCTTGGTCACAATGATAGACACAAACCAATGAAACACTCACCCAAGATCTGTCTGGCTTTGATTGCGCAGTGTACTTTGCACTGGTATCATTGTCCTTAGCAGTTTTAATGAGCAGACCAGAAGTTTGAATCTTGGCTCCTTTTCCCCTTTCTAAACACACTGGGAAAGTCCAAAGATCCTTGATTCATTTTGGAGCTCTTTGGTGGCTTTAACAGCCCTTGCTGAGATAGCATCTGGCTTATCAGAGCCTGAAACGGTCTTTTCAAGACCTCCAACATTACAAAAGAGCTAAGTTTTATCACAGAACATCTCATCAATAGCTTACTGGTTGGCAGACTGCAACAAATTCAGTTTAATGCTTCCATTCTGCTTTTAGGCTCTACCTTGGCATTTGCAGTTGATGGGATTTTTCTGCTTTCTACAGGGCCAAATCCTGAAGTCCTTGCTCAGTTTTAAGCTCAGAATTTCACAGCAGTTTCAGTGTAAGCAACTGAATGCTGATGAAAAAAGCTGCAATTATTTTTTGAAAGGAAAAAAAAAAAGAAAAAGATTGTTCTCAAGTATTAGAAGCGTTTGAAACTCTGCCAGGTTTCTGAAAATGCTTCTGGTTTCTCTCTTGCTTACTTTTCTGAAATGTTTGTTGGAAACGTGATTTTAATAGTTTTGAAGAGTTTTAATGAATTTAAATTTCTAGTGGCTGTTTTAGTGAGGTGTTGCTAATTATTACTAGGAAAACCTTGAAATGTTGGTCAGAAGCTAAGTGCCAAGTTGGTGCTCTATGAACAGGTTTGTCTCCAGTTACATGCACTTTGGAGTGATAGAAAACGCCCATTTTCTGAACATAAGTTGTTTAGATTGGAAGGGCAAGTTCCTGTTATAATGGCTTATTTAGGAGGAAGGTTGTAATACTGCATATGCATTAATCACTCCAGAACCTCTAAATCCAGTAAGAGCCTGTGGAGGAGGAGTTCCTGGAATCCTTCCCATCCCATGAAGTTTATTCATAAAACGTGATGCTCTGAAGCTTTCTCTCAGGGCACAAAACATCGTTATGAAACTATAGCCACGGCTCCAGAGCTCAGGCTGCAGCTTTTGGCAGATCCAGAGGTGAAGTTTTCCAATTGAAAATGAAAATTATTTTTCTTTGTAGCTAGTGGTCGATATTTCTCTATGCAAGTTGGACTGCTACTGACTTTTTTGGTAGTTACATTATTTAAATATCCTTGAAGACAAGTCTGTCTGCTGTTGTTGGGAAAAGGTTACAGGTCTGTTAAGCCACTTATTGACAGTTTTTCCATCTGACTATGAGGACTTGAATGGAAAAGGGAGACCATTTGTTAGTGACAGATTGCAGAGGATGCAAGACCATCCCAGTCGGTGAGAGCTGATAAAGGCTTCTTTTATGTTCAGTAGCAGTGAAGGGCATTTGCCTGTTCTTTGCCTAGTGAAAGAACAGCTGAAGTTCAGGCACTTTCTTCACCATCTTGTAGCATGCCAAAAAAACTTTACTGGCTAGTGCAAGTTTGGGGAAGGTGAATTTTCATACCCAAGTCAAGTCCCAAAGAACATTGTGCAGTGACATGAGAGATCCAGGAGAATTGTACAGGGATGCTGATCCTTGTGAGAGTGGTCCAGTAATTGGGCTTTAAAGATTGTGGGAAGGAAACGATTCTGTATTTATCAGTTTCTCTTAAACACAGGTGAACACATACATTTGTTTTTCCTACTATCAGATCTGTGAGGCTTTTCTCACCCTGTTACCCAGCCGCCTGACAAACTGCTTGGATGCTTACCTAGGCACATGGTCAACATCCTCACGCAAACTCCTGTGTTATGCCTACAGAAAAGAAGAGGGGACGAACGCATGCCACCCTATTCCTGCTCAGGTGTCTCTGAGGTTACCTCATCGTGTGACTCATCTCTCCAATCAGTGTTAAGAAAGCTTTAGGGTGTTGTGATGGTGGTAGGTTTTGAAGGAGGGATGTGACCCTGCTGTGACAGGAAGGCATGCTCAAGTTGCTGGCTTGTAGTTTGGGGACTTTGCCTGTCACCCACATTGGTGCCACTTCATCTCTCAGTCACTGGCTGCTGGGCTGATGGGGGGATGATTTCTTAAGTTTGTGAACAGTGGTGAAGAAGCTTTCCTAAGTCCATGAACAATGCTGAAGACTGTCTTCAAATGGAGATCACTGCACAGATGTTTGTTTATAAATGCATTTCTTCATGGGTACCTTAATGTATAAGATGTTTAAAAATGAAAATCAAAACAGACCTAGAAAAATAGCAAAACAACAAATGTACAGTTTAAGGGGTTGCAGCTGCCCCTCTTCTTCCCTCCCATGCGTCTACCTCCTGAGTGGCTTATGGTTTTGTGCTGAGAGGGGGGATCCAAGGCTATGCATAGGTACCGGGGGCTTAAGCATGTTCAGCAGAAGATCAGAGCTGAGAGGCTTTCCTCACATACCATTACCTCTCTGGTTAATGGTTCAGACTGTGGTCCAAGTCTCCATGGTGCCTGCTGCTGGCCATGCTGGCCTGTGCTTAGGAGGTGCTGAGCTGGGGTGGTCATTTGTAATGGTCCTTGCACTTGTCTCCCCCCAGGGCATCTTGGTAGCATGGATGAGGTCTGGAACTTCGACCACACTGGACTGTCCTTCTGCAGACAGGTCACCCTTAACATGGGATTAAGAGTGTACAGTGTAGATGGGAAGAAATCATGGTCTTGACAGTCTGCTCAGACCTGGCCTATCCTGATAGTGTAAGGTGTTATCCAAGAGCCATTTTCCAGGAGAAACTAGGAAGTAGATGTGCAGTGCATTAAAGAGTTGTTCTTGCTATAAACTTCAGTAAACTGCAGTATTAGCACTTGGATATACAGAGAAATAACAAAGAAAAAATATGGTTGGGTCTAAAAAAAAAAACCACCCTGCAGTACACCAGCTGCCTGCCTGCAGGGGGCAGAGAGGAACTCTGCTGTGCAGGGAGAGCTTTGCTCAATGGACCAGGTGCAGTGTGGTTTGCCTTTTCTCTTTTTCCATTGCTTTCCTCTAAAACATTAGGCATGAGCCATGGCTGGAGGCAAGAATCCAGCCATGACAGAGTGCTGTCCTGATCTGACATGACAGGCCTTGTGGAAGTGTTCAGCCTTGACCCTTTGTTGCTTTCAAGAGGGAAATCCCATTAGATAACAACTGTACTGATAAGACTGGAAGATTTTGTGTTTAGATTTCCCTAAAACCTGAAGAAAGTGAAGAAATAAACCTTTTCTATTTGGGTTTTTTGTTTTGTTTGTGTCTCCTTCAAAAAAGAACTGTTGGAAAAATAGATGTTAGATGTATCCTGTTTCTTGAATAGTCCACAAAGTGTTACGCTTATAACAGTGTTTAGTTTCCTATTTGGTTCCTGCCTGGAAGAAGTTGGAAAGGCTTATTTCACAGAGAGAGTAAGTTTCATGGGTTGCTATGTCATCTTGAAAAGTGAAAATGACTTGGGACTGGAGTGCTAGGGAGATTTCTCAGACAGTGGGAGTTGTGAGTCTAAAAGTTAGGATAGAGATTAGCATGATGAAGAAATCTCTGTTGTGTACCACAGAAGTTAAGGGATAACAGGGACGGTTCAGATCCACTCCTTGCCAGTTTGCTGAAGTGGATTTGAATGAAATTGAATATATAGCTAGCCTCTAATTTCCAAAGCATTTTTGTGTGGGTTTAGCAATCTGATTCCTGTCAGACCCAATGACTGTCATATTGACGCAAACACCAGGCAATATTTAGAAAATCTGGGAAAGGTATTTTGCCAAGCAAGAAAGAAAAAACAACAAAAACCAATTCTCCCTTAAGATGCATTCCTATAGGAATCAGAAATACAGAAGAAGGGGGAAAAACATACTGAGATATTGACCATTCTATCAGAAATCATACTGTACTGGTCTTTTTTGGGGAATTTTTTTTAAGTTTTCCACTGTCTGGAGGCTTTTGAAGGAAAGGAAAGAAAAGAAAAGACTCATCTTCTGTCTCGAGTTAACTTTGTTAATGATTAACAGAGCAGTGCAGTATATGTGGTGTGTTTTAATTAAATCAGAGGAGACATGATTTGGACAAGATTTTAGTTTCACTTTGAAAGTTATTAAATAAACTGACACTGTTTGCTCTCTGAAAGTTCTTGGGAGCATCCAGTTAGTCAGTAATCCCTGTGCAGCTAGTGAAATAAAGCCCCTTCCAAAACACCTAAGGGCTGTTACCAGAAATGAAAAATGAGCACTCCAGTCAGACAGGGGTATAACCATTCATTAACCTGCATGAGGCACAGTCCTGGCCTGAGGCTCCAATGTCATATTTTTAAGCTAAGTTCAGGGATAAGAAAGGCCCAAACTGAGTATTCCTACTTGAGGTTTGTGTTTTGAATACCTCTGAGCTGTTCAAGTGGCTAAACTGTTGAGCAGTCACTGCCTTCAGTGGAATTCGGATGGCTTTTGCTAGCTGAGTTTATTGGGTTGTTTGTGAAGTCAAGATCCTGACCAGGGCTTGGATGTTGTTCACCAATAAAATTTAAAGTATCATAAGATAGGAGCTTTTGGTACAGGAACGTCTCCATAAATTGGCCCAGCAGGAAATGCTCTTCTCTTTCCAGAGCTGCGTGCATGTGTGCCTGTACACACATTTATATTAAGCCATTCCAGCAGAGAAGGATTGAGCCTGAAGCCCAGACTTGGACCATGGCTTCAGACTGAAGCAAGACAGTGGATGATGGTATGTGGTGGCACACAAGGGTAAATAGATCCCACGCTTCACACTTAATGAGTTTACTGGGGTGTCTGTTAAGGAGTTGCGGCTTAGGCTTCCACCCATGCCCACTCAGCAAGTAAAATCAAGGCATAACCTGTTTTATCTAGAGATGCATCTATACTCTGTGTTTGTATTACAGCTACCACACTGTGGCTCTTTCTGGCTTTTGTGGCTTAGAGTGCATAATAATGTTTGGAGCATGCCTGTTAATATATTAAAAGTAACATTAATAATTTTTGTGTAAAATCTGTTGTTGAAAGTGTTGAAATTCAGTATTGCCAGAAACAGTTGGGGCAGAGAACTTTAATCTACATTATTGACAGCTTATTTATTCAACTTTATGTTTTGTGGCCTCTGCAAGTATTATCCTACATGGCTATAAGCAAAAGTCCTACAAGTCCAATCACAGGTTTCTGAGCTTTGAGTACTACTATCCTTTGCACTACTGAAGCTGAAATTTATTAATAGCAGTTACTGCTCCATGCAAGCTACAGTTCAGGTATAAATGGGAGACAGAAAATTTTAAAATTTGTCAGCCAAAATAATAGATTGCTCTTTATTGCTGTGGGAATTGGCATGTGTCCCTGAAATGCATAAAGCACAAAAGAATGGGTGCATAAGTGAATGGGGAAATAGTGGCCCTTCCCTCTGCTGCTGCTGGCGGCTAGAGAAAAAACGGGCTTCTGATCAGAGCAGGAGGGGACCACAGTCTGTCCCTCACTAGTGACAGTGCCCAGGCATGGGGAGAGGAGATAAAGACAGCCTTTGTGAATGCTTCCCTCATATGGCTTCCTCAATTTCGGTTGTTCAAATGACCAGAAGGTAGCTATATCCTGGCTGTTATATGGAAACTATTGTTTGGATCTTAATGTTTATTTGAAAGCAGTGAAAACATGACATAAAATAAAAGCTATGCTTTGGTGGAAATAGTTTATCACACCCATGAAATATTATGCTTCTTTATTTCTGGATTGTGCTTTGCCCCATAAGTAACTGATAGGGAATGCAAACACTCGCAAATATGTTTTTCTAATCAAGTTTCAATTTACAGTGGAAGTTCTCCTTGGAATATCATTTTATCACTTGTCTTGGAGTTTGTTTTGTTTACTGCTACAGCCATACATGCAGTCAGTAACTTTTCCATGTGAGAAGCAGGATAATATTAATACCTCAAGAACTGAGGACAGTCAGAGAAAATGAAATTCTTTTCCTTGCAGAGAACTAAACTATCCAAGGCCAGCCTGTCCCAGCAAAGCAGGCATCGAAGTGATACACGGGCTCTATATGGATCTCCAGTATCTGGAAGTACATTTTTGCAAGTGTTTACAAATTCAGGCTTCAGGCTTTTGCGTTTTCATGTACAGGGTTGTGTTTCCAATCATGCAGAACTTGTCTGTGCAAATTGTCTGCTAAGGCATTAGCTACCTGATAATGTAGCCATGTCAGCATGCAAACTGTGTGCATGTGACTCTGTGATTTGCACATGCATATGTCCAAACCTACATGTTCCAATCTAAGTATTACTCATGAGTTTAACTGAACACATTAAAATTTTGGGCATTGCTGCTGTTGATAGACATCCAGGTAGATGTAACTACAAGTTACCTTTTAAAAATAAGGGGAGGAATAAATGTCATAGCCGTATGATGGTTTCTTAGTACTGATCCCTGCAGGAGCACAGAAGACTTAACACTGAGAAATGGCAAAATCTCCATTACTTGAGATATTTAAAACTGGACTGGAAAAAAAGTACATAGTAAGAGATAGTTCAGCATTATTTGATGATGAAGTACATAGCTTTGTTTTTATGAGTACTCAAGAGATTTACTCCAAGACCTTATATATGCGTTGCCAGACTTTACCTACTGCATATGATTTAATATGCCAAGTGCTGCTCATCTGTGAAATGAGGTCCCTGCTCACATGCCAGTGTTCCAGAGTGAAATCTCATAGGAGGGCGAATACAGATGCTTTTTTGCCTTGTGAGATGCATACGCTGAGTTCCCTGCAGTGAACTGTATTAGGGAATTTCAGAACAGTCCTTAAAATAACCAACATAGTTTGTCTACTCTGTGAGAACATGAAAGAGACTGTGGCATCCTTCATTTTCCCAGGGAGGGAAGAGTTAAAAATATTCTTTAAATAAGGAGCAGATGTTAATGTCATTAGAATTTCCATAAAAAACAGAGTTCTGTTTTGCAAAATGTCAGTAGCTTTGCAAGTTCTCTACAAGTCTGCCTACTTATATCAGACTAGTGGCACAGAAGAGGGGCAGTGTAGGGTGAGCTATTTACTGTCTTGAACAAATCAGATGTATTTCTGTAAGTTATTTGCCTGCCCGCTTTCAAATTGTCTCAACTTGGAAAAGGGCTAAACAAAGAACTAAAGGAACATGAAGGTATTTGAATAACAGGATGAGAACAGTGAGCAGCAGAGCAAATCTGCTGTTGACAAACAGGTACATAAAGAAACAGGCTACATATGGAAAGGCATGGTCTGGGTGACGCATGTGCCTATGACAGGTTCTAAATTCACTATAATTTCAAAAGAAAAAGGATTCACAGGCTATTGTGATAAGCTCACTGAAAACTCTGTCTTGCATGCAGAAATAGTTAAAGTAAAATTAACAAACAAAATATTAAGTGGCTCTCTGGATAACCTCTGGACATATTCCTGTTGTTAGTATGAGTAGACGTTGGAACCTTCCAGTAATAATTTCCTTTTGGAAAGCTTTCACGTTTCCTTCCTCCTCCTTATTTTGCTGCTTTTAATATTAAGAAGCTAGGAAAGCCCCTGTAGTTCCTTTCATTGTTGTAATAGATGAGCCTACACTTTTATAGAGCCATTCTTGAATTAATTGGTGTGAATGACACCTCTCAAGTGCCCTAGTTTAGTTTGTGTTTGTTTACTTAGTTTTTTTCTCTTTCTAGTGTCTTCCTTAGGGGTTTTGGTGTCCTAGAGCCAAGTACTAATCTCTGAAGCACCAGAACATACAAGACAAGCAGGTCAAGGTGTGCATTCATGCCCCTATCATTTTTCATGCTTTAGATGCCCATATGAGTTTTTGAAATGGTCTAGGGGAAGGTGTTTTGCCTCTTCCTGCTCCATATACAAGATCTTCACCTGTGGGCCACAGTGTACTGAGAGTATCCCTCTCAGGTTACTGAAGAAAGTAAACAACAAACATTTGGATTTAAAATAATAAAGGGATTATTAAGTGCAAGGATCTATAACTCAGATCCTCTTCTCACTTCTTTTTAAAGGGGCCGCAAGCATGGCAAAATCTTGACTGTGTCAGTTCTGCATTGCTGTAAACTTATGGAGCTGCTGGGTCCGCACCCAGCTGAATGTGAATGCTTGGCATTGCATGTGTTGACCTTGGCGGAGCCCTGCTTTGTGTTGCAGACTGAATCACAAAATGCCCCTGTAGCTCTTGCTAAAACAGTGATGTTCCCCAGCTGAATGGGCCTTATGATTTAAATGATGGGGACAGCTTTGAGGACAGCTGAAGGTGAAGCCTCCTGGGCACTCATCAGTGCAACTGCATGCTGCTCATACAGGTCAGCCCAGGTCCACTTGGCAGTATGTTCATTGCCTCTACGCAGTGGATTAACATGCCTGTGTCCAGAATTGCACATTTTATTTTGCAGCTTTACAAATGTGACAAATCATGGTTGTAGCAAGGTTTTTTGGTAAAAACAAAACAAAACAAAACAAAAAAACCAACAGCAGTGCTGTCAAATTAATAATAGGTGGGATACCAACCTGCAGAGTATTTCGAGCAGTTGTTGACAAGGATACCTCTCACAGATTAACACTAGAAGCAATTGGACAGAAAGGCTGATACTGTTTGGAAGTGGGATTTGCTCATCTTATTTTTCTTCAGGTCTTCATTTGCAGGCATAGGTGGCATGAAGATAGACTTGCATGGCTAGCATTGCTTGCTGCTCAGTCAGTAGGCAAATCACATCTATTCTCAGTAGTGCTATAGAGGTATGTGCAAGAAGATGCAATTTGGTGTTAGAAGCCTTGCTCCAAATAAAAAATAGGCTGACCATGTGAATTATTGTGCTTCATCTAGAGTGAAGTTCTCCTCCAGATTTTTATAATTCAAAACATTATTTGGAAAAGCAAAGAAAAAGAATTGGGATTTTTATGGCTGTCCTAGTCCAAGTGGGACATTTAAAGATGGTTCTGAGGTTTACTACAAGTGCAAGAGGCTTCCTCTGTTCCCAGTGACCCAAGAAATAAGTCAGATTTGCCATCTAGAGTCAGAATCTGCATGACAGTAGGGGCAGATTTTTGAAAAATCTGTAACTATTCTTTGAAGATGTAGAGCATATGTTTTAGAGGATAGTCAATTTGCTTTTATTTTTATCCTGTGTGGAAGCAGTTTTGTTTGTGAGCACTGCAGTAATCTTAACTATTCCAGGTTGGATTGAAAAGAGTGTAGAACTCAAGTGGAAAAAAAAAGTTTTTGTGACACAGTAGTAAATACAGACCTGTATTAGAAATCTGTAGGGCTGCCTTGGAACCTAGTTTATAGTTTCATAAACAATGACATCTGGCATCTGATTAACATGTGTATTTTGGCAGAACAGCAATACAATCTCTGATTAATTAGTGTTCTTCCAGAGGGAAGAATTCCGCTTCTGTAATTCTGCAGCTGTAGTAATGCCTTTTCCAGGAAGAGTAAATATGATACCCTTCTCACCAGTGTTTTTGAAGGACTTTACACATTCACACTGCCTTACATGCTCTCTTTCTCTTGAGGTCAAAGAAAGGGAGATGGCTGCCTGCTGCACCCTCATCTCATTTGCAGATCTCTCTGCATTGACAAAAATGGAATCCATATTTTTTTCCCTTTACAATCAGCACTATTGGCCTTTCCTTGCTCCAGACCAGAATTCCAGTATATTTTATACACAAAAAAATGGGGGGGTTGCAGGTACTTTAGAACAAGAGGCTGGGTCTGGAGAAGGTGTACATGAAGAAACAGCAACATCTTGGGGTATTGCAGACTTGTTTCTGAGTGTGCCAAAACCCCTGAGCTTGTACATTCTTGCATGGGATTCACTCAACTATAAAGCACAGAACTGTTACCTTTTCACAAAAATCTATCTCCTTGAAACTGTGGAGGGAGTTTTTTGGAGGAAAAAAAAAAACAGTTATTGACCGTAGGATCTGAGCAGAACGTAAATGAGTATCAGTGCCCCAAGAGAAGTGCAGCTGTTGGTTTCTTGAAAGCTTTGAAAAAAAACTGCCGAGGTTGGTGCCTCCTTGGACATGCAGCATCCTCCATGGCTTCGGGCAGAGAGGGTTGCCTTGGTGCTCGCTTCAAGGTAAGAGTGCCACCTACTGAACCCACACACTACTTCTCACAGAAGGGCGAGTTTGCAGTAGAGATTTCCTTTCGGAGTACCACCCACACCCACCCTTGTAATTTATGAGGTTTAACAAGATCAGAGCCTGGGGCGGAATGGCTGCAGGACTGCACAGTAAGCTGTTTAATTTACTCACATATGCGGGTTTAAAGGGGTATGAAAGCCAAGTGTGTGAAATCATGGTAACTGATGGTGCCTCCATTTAAATCACTTTGTTTGCACTTCTATTTCCTGCCTCATTCACTGGATTAGATGGAAGAATATTGAGGGGAGTATATTAGGTTGGATTTAGTTCCAACCCTGTTTTTAATCCCTTTGCTATACACAAAATGGTTTTACCTTGACTGCAGTTGAGTTTGCAGCTACTTCCTACCTTCCTGGATTTGTTTCTGTTCAGTAATCTGCCTCAAGTCTTCTGAGCTATCTGATCCAGCTTGACCTTTCACAAGTTAGACTGGATCCAAGTGCCCACATAATGCTTAGGCAATGATTTACGATCAAAAGGCAGGACTGTTTCCTGGACCATTGTTTTATATTTTGGTCGTCTCCCCTCATCATCTCTCGGCTAGCTGGAATGTGACTTTCCTACAAGCAAATACTTGTGAAGGCACTTCTGTGCAGTGCTCAGGCTGCTTGGTGCTCAGACAAGCTCGATAAACAGAAGCGATTCTTGTGAAAGCTGAATGGGAAGCACGCATTTGTTGGTCAAGTTGAGCAGCTGAGAAATCTGCAAGAATTCCTGTAACAGAGGGCCGAGACATAGAAGAGGATCTATTAGAGAGAATACAGTAAAAAAAAAAAAAAAAAATCATATGATCACAGAACAGAGGGGGGCGAAGGGGAGGGGAGGAGGATACAAGATAGATAATGAGCTTGACAATAGACAGATAGAGAGTGTCATTTCAGGAGCTACAGGACCGACCAAATGGTTAACCTGTGGGGTGGAAAGAGCATCCAATAAGTCTCACATGCCTGAAAGGATAATGGCATTTTTATTATTTCATTCCACACCCTAATCATCTGTCCATTTGCTCCCTAGAGCTGGCAGCAGTTTGCACTGATTCATACACTGCAGACATGATCAGCAGATCATACTGCAGGCAGAACTTGTCAAGCCTTTCCAAGTGAGTTGCCGATTTATTATGATATCTGTATGGAATTAGCCTTTTGGTGTTGTGTAGGAAGTGTTGGATGGTGGTGATGGTAAAGGGGGACAGAATCGTGTAACGAGTTGGGAAGTTGGTTGAACTGGGGAATAAGCATTGGATGCAGAGAGAGTTCTTTTGTTCCTCTTTTTGCTGTATTGTGTTCTGTTGTCTGAAGGAAAAGTCTTTGTGTTTATGCGTTTCTCTTACCTAAATTACAGGATTTAATTTGCTTTGTTCAGTGGCAGAAGTGTATACTGTAGGGACTGGTTGCTAACTGAAGTTCTGTTAATGGGATGTTTGCTGAAGTTTCATAGTTTGTGTCAAAGCTTTTGCATAACTCAGATTGCTTAATTCACTGAGTAAATAAAGTCCTCATGGCACATTCATCTTTGAATGTGGGAGGGAAGCGAGAGAAGAAAATCCAGTAGCCTGTTTAATATCACCAAAAAATGATCTGCTTTATTTGGGTCCTGTGTTGTTGTTTTGTTTGTCTGCTTTCTGTGTTGAGGGGTGGGAAACAGGACATGACTAATTCTGAAATACTGTGATTTATATCGGGGTTTTGTTTAAAATTTGGGACAGGTTTTGAAAAGCAACTGGAATTTCTGGGTGCTTGTTTTTGGAGTTTCCAGCCTGAAATCCTGTGCTCTTGGAGGGAGAGGGAGTTCAGGAATTTCTGAAACTCGGCCCTTCCAAGAAGTCCCTTCCAGGAATATGAAATCCTTCATCATGATTTCAGAAAATGGGCAAGAAATAATAATTTAACTAAGAGTATGTCAAATGGGTTTGTTTTGTGTTGGTCTGTGTGGAATAGAGCCACAAGCCATGGTAGCCAGCCCTCCTGTACTACTGTACAGGAATGGGGAGCAGTCATGGCAAAGCACTTGATTTCTCTGCAACCAGTGCAAAGAGAGAGCTAGGGAGGGGAAAGGGCAGAGCGGGTGAGATTTGAGCACTTTAGTGCTGATATAACTGGTGGAAACCTTGACTCTTGATGCGTACTCTGCGGAGCTGGCCCTGAGTGCAGTGATCTGCACTGAGGCTGGTTTAGCTAGATGTCAGGGTCTGGCTGTTTTGCTTAAAAACCTAGAAATTGTTGAATATCTTTGCTGAGAGAGATTCTCCTCTAGTCCCCTTTGGGTGAGAGAGGGAACCATTAGTGTGCTAACTTTATGCCTGGCTTATCTCCGAAGTGTTGGGCAACTGCTGGGAGAAAGGCATTAGCTTTTGTGTGCTGTGGTGCCTGCAATTATGTTATGAGAACTAAGTTCACTGAAGTCAGTGAAATTATATCTGAGTGAAAATTATTCAATCCTTTTCTCTTGAAGCATGATTAGCTACTATAATGTTGGGTTCCTGTATCTTGGGAATTTGTGTCCTGTAGCAGCTTCTAAACAAGAGCAGACACACCTTGACAAACAGACATGGGTTTTCTTTTGTCAAGACTCACAGTAGCATATTTAGGGAAGAAAAGCAAAACTCTTTTTGGTGAGGACTCTTAAGAGAAATCAAATATGTGGCCAAAATTTGGAAACTGATTTATTCCCTTTTGACAAACATCTCCATGACCTCAGGCCAAAAGCGGGCAAGACACCTTTAGCATTACCCACAAATGCTTCTTCAAAGTGAAATACATGATGAAATACTGCCCTTCCCAGGCTGAGGCATAACATAGTCATTCCAAGTGCTCATGTCTTCTCAGGAGATTGTAATGGAAAAGAAAGTAAGTATTAAAATCCCTATAAGTTAACTCTCTGGAGACTCTCCAGGGAAAAGGAGGCGGCTGTTATTGCACTGTTCTGAATGAGGTAAAATATGATTTTTAACTTCTTGCGAATGTCTTCTAATGCACCCTTTATATGACCATTTCAGCTGCATCATTTAGAGATACTCTATGCTCAGTGTACTCATAGTATTTGTAGAAAATTATCTAATTGCTAAATAGCTTAATATAATCCTGTTAAGATTTTGATACACTAGAAATTAAAAGCAGAAGCTTTCATTGTAGCCAAGATAATCATTCTGATGGCCTGAAAATATAAAGACTGCTTAATAAATGTTTAGGAATTGAATTGGCTCACTTTGCTAAGGTGTTTACTGTGCAATTTCCTAGGGAAAGCAGAAGTTGGCTTTGCCAACAGGTAGAAGATTTTCTTCCAGCAAATTATAACTTTTGTTCAAACTTCACAGATCATTAATGCACAGTTTGGTTGTTGGAAGTTCACTCTTTCACAGCATTTTCTTCATATTGTAGATTCTCTTTTCTGTTTCTTGGGTGGATGTTCAAGAAAGATAATCAGCTAGTTTTGTTAGGAGAAGAGAAGGGTTGAACAGAGGATGCTTCTCCACAGACAGCAGCAATATTGGTAGCACTATATTATGTGGTTAATTCTGCTCCAAAAATTGATGCTGTTCATTTTCACTTGAATCCATAGATTTCCTTCCTTCTGGTCTTCTCTGTTGGCTGTTCTTTTCATTCCTGTTCCCCTGTGGGTAATGGCCTGAATCCTTAATTTGTAAAAGTCTTTTTTTTACCTTACTGAGGTAAAATAAGATAGACATAATGTAACTAAAGACCAGGTGCACAAAGATGTTAGCCAGTAGTGAGCCTGTTAGTCTCCATTTTGAAAGCTAAGGATGTCAGTCAATTTCTAAAAGTGGCTCTTCCCCAACAGTGACAAGTATACCATGGGCTGAGAAATAGTCACTGCTCTTATAATGTCCTGTCCATTTGTGAGCTGCAATGTTTATATAAAAGTTGCACTTCAGTGCTTACTATCTAGGAATGAAGTCCAAAACACTTGGGTTGGTAAGTGAGTGGTTTTGATGCAAATATGTTTATCTGTGGGTGGACACAGATATTTACGTTAAACAGTGTGGTAACAATACTGCATGTATGTGAAGCATTCTTGCCATATTAGTTGTCACCACCTGAATGAAATACATGTGCTTTAGTGTCTGGTTTACACATCAACCGGGACAGTGGCTACTGAAGACTGAATGTCCAGTTCAAGATTTTGTTGCTAGACACAGGAACTTTTCTCATCGTGGGCCAGATGAAATTTACTGGAAGAGCTGAAACATTTTTTGAATGAGATAGATTATCCTCACTCAAAAGAGGAAGAAACATTATGGCAGAGAAGCAACAGGTCTATAAGGAAACATCTCAGATTTTGCAGCCTTCTTGCCTCAGTGAAAGAGGCTTTTCTTTTTCCAGCATAAGCAAGGGATTGGGTGTTGGGAGCACAGAACTGGGTTAATCTGTGGGGAGTTTTGGGCATCCACCTGAGTCTGAAGTCATGACTCTGCAAGAATCAAATTTCTAAGACTTTGTTAGAGAACAAGTGACTCCAGAGAGTTTAATGAAAACCCTAAGCTGACTTCTCCACCCTGTCCAAGCCTGGGTTCATGCCAGGACAGTGGTGCAAGACATCAGACTCAACCTAGTACTGCGCTCTCTGAATCCAAATGCCTGAAATGAGCTGTGAGAATTGTTTCTGATTTAAAGGTATATTTAACGAAACCAACAAAAAATTGGGAGAGTTCTGAGCAGAGCAGAGTTGGGAGTTCATGTCAGGTTTCTGAGATTAACTTAATCTAAATGAAAACAAGAGGAAATACTTTTTTAAATTAAAATGCCTTTTTTGACACTTTCTAAATAAGAAATTACTGAGCGCTGCATCTTTGCAATATTTTTTGAAATAAAACATTCTGATCTTTTTTTGAATCTCTTGATTCAAATTGACTTACATTTTAAAGAAAAAAGTTAAAAGAAAAAACTTAGGTGAAGGATATGCCTTCTTGTTTCAGGCTGAATTAAACCAGCCCTGAACATTTTCCATATCACTTCACTCTGACAAGGGTTTTTTTCTTCTACTTCAGCAAAACTAGAAAATTCACTGTTAGTGCAGATCTTAAACCCAGATATCTCCTCCACAGCTACACTGTTGGGATAGGTGTTCAACCAGTGTGGGATGGGGGCGGCACAACTTCATCCGGCTTCTTCATACCCCTGTCTTTCGCTTTCCTGCCACATCTGCAGTCCCAGACCCTCCATCCACCCTGTTCCCAAACAAGGAGGTTCAAAAGAACTAGGGAAGTTCAGGGTGATTATTTTAGGCCTTATGTGTTCTTTAGTCCGTATATATATATATGCATATATGTCCATGTAATGCAGATGCAGTATACTAGATAATCCAAAACCATACATTTAAAAATCCAACTGAGAAACCTACTTCCATCAATCGTTGAAATAACTGAAACATGGAGACCTGACTGTAACTTTTCACTCCTTTTGCATTTTATTTTGTTAAATATTAAAGAAACTTTCTTTGCGCTATTCTCATGTACTGACATTCGATTTATGTTTTGAGCCATCTAAGTGTTTAAGTGTAGTAAAAAAGTCTCCTTGCTGTCAGTAAGGCTACTTACATGTATAAGTAGCTGCAGGGCCAAGTTTATAATTATATATATCTGTATAATGTTAGCCTTCATACATTTATCCATTCCAATTTTAATTCTCCTTTTCATAAAATCTATGATCAAATTTTGGAGCCTGAACTAAGCTGATGTTGTCCCTTTTAATTTAGGACTCAGCCCTTTCATTTTCCTCCTGTGTTTTATTTTTATTAGTTGCTTTATTTTTGTGCTGATGTGCAGCACATATTATTAAAGCCACTTATTAGAGCCAGAATTTTACAGCACGGAGACTGTCCTAATAAGGGAAAAAAACCTAGCCCTTTATTGGTGAGGTAAGAGAAATCAGGCAGCGGATAATTTTTTTTGCTGATTGAGAAGGATAAGGTGCGGTTTGGCAGGTATTGCGTTGGTTTGGCATTTGCTGACATGGTTCCTCTTTTCTACAGTTCAAATCCTTTGCAGAGTAGATAGCCAGGGAGGTCTTCCCCCACACTCGCCTTTGCCTTTCCCTCCCCTCTTCCTTCTCTTTTTCAAAAGTGTTCACTGTTGCCATGAAATCTCCCTCTGACACACAAACTGGATATGGTAATGAGAAGTTTTTGCAAATCCAACAGTGCCATATTGTAATCACCTTTGTAAGGAACAGCGGGCACGTTGGAACAGAGTTTTCCATGTGGGTTGTTCTACATCTAAAGCATTTAAACAGTTTGTGAAGCTGTCAGAAAAATCTCACTTTAGTCCAATGTATTACAATCCAATTTCTCTCTTCTCAAAAATCCATCATGGAAGAAAAGTACTAACTACAAGGTTTAGTTGATGCTTTAAATTGCTCAGCTGTTTGTCTTTCAAATTGCTTTGAAGGCTCGTATTGAATTCCAGAGATGAGTAATGCATGCCAGGCTTAAATACAGACTTCAAATCTGAAGTCAGTATAGTTCCTCGGGTTTTAAACTGAGTTATGATGAGCAAAGTTTCAAGGGAGGGCAGAAGCTGGTATTTAAATTTTTTCCTTCCTCAGTCTCTGTCTCTTGGTAACTAAAATATTAAGCCAAGTACCTGCTCTGCTTAAATTCACTCTGTGCTGTGGCTGGAAGACCGAAAGTGATGTAGTGACTCCCCCCTTCCCACCTGGTGCTCTGGTGCGGTTCTTTGACTGTAGGAGGAGTAAGAGTCACTAAATGCCCAATTTTATCTGTCACTCATTAATTTTCTCTTGAGTATTGTAAGTTTGATTGTGTCATTTGTGAAGCAATTTTTTTCCTATCCCCCTCCGCCCATCATAGTAATTCTGGAGTACATATCCTGTTATTGTGGAGGTTAGCTTACTGTAGGCAAAGGATGTGAAAGATAAACTTGGATGGTAATAAACCAGAAAAGAAAAATAAACAGCATTAGTAGCAGGGATTGGATGTACAAGTTTGCATTAAACAAAACATACAGATGCACCATTAGGAGTAGGCTACTCCCAAAAGTGCACAACTACTTTTTTTGGGTTTGATAGGGGTTTTTTGTCTGATGCCTATTTGTATTTAGACCCTTCTTCCTCGAATTCAGAATCTCTCTTGAAGATCAAGTACTTGGCTGAATTTGTTGTCTTATGTTTTTAATTTCCATCCACCACTTTTTCATATACCTTGAGTAAGCAACAGTGATTAATACTCAGATTCTTGTGAGCAAGACTAACTCCAGCAGAAACTGGCATGCCTACCCAGGAGAATTAACTCTGCAAGTGATTTTGATTCTGAACACTGAATCTTTATTAGATCACTTTCAATCTGCTTTATACTTCTGCTTAGGAGGATCTGGTATTGCTGTGGGTCCTCCAGGTAAAGGTTGCTGTATTACAGAACAAAAAAGATGATTCTTGTTCCAGACAGCTTAAAACCTTATTCATAAAATATCTCCAAACTGTCATGCTGTGCATTTCAAAAACTTGAAAACGTGATCCACATGCACTTGTTTTCTTTTCCCCAATACTCTTAAGAAATGTGGAGGCCTGTCCTAGAGGTGTGTTCTTGAGATCAATGCACTTGTCACTGCAGGATGTGAGATTTTGGCTTCTGTTCAGTTTGTCATAGCCAAATTGCCTGCAAATTTTTGAACATGTAAATAAACATTATAAAAACCATTATTAAAATGCATTATAAAAATATTATAAACATAATAAACATTATAAAAATATATTACATGTTTCTGAATAGGAGGTGTTTGACTTGCCAATTCCATCTGCAGTACATTCAGCACTGGAGTTGCTTCAGTGTAACTAAAGAAGTACCATCATCACAGCTGTTGCTTCCTGACATGATCCTTACTACAGGTTTTTGTTGTGGTTTTTTTGTGGTGTTTTTTGTTGGTTTGGTTTGATTTGGGGTTTTTTGTTTGTATTTTTTTAGTGGCGTTTGTAACTCAGCAATAGAATCATGGGATGGGTGAGCTTTACAAGGCGCAATACACTGTAGGTATCTGCATCCACAAATTATGTGGATCATCACACACTGACATGGCCATGGTGGAACCTTTATAGTCTCTCTTCATTTTCAGATTGTTCCTAGCTTTCCACCTCCCATGAGCTACAGCCTGTCCTTTGCCATGTGCTTTCTTTCCCTCTTTCTTTTGTTCTTCCCTTTCAGCTCTCTTGCTACTGTGTTAGATGATATTTTGCAAAGCCCAAGTGTTCCAACCATACCATATTCTCTTGTATACTAATTTCTTCAAAAGTAGCTTCCCATTTTAAACTAGTGTTGAATGTGCAATTTGTGTAACACCTAACTTTCCTCTGTGAAGCGGGAGGTTTTTAGGATTGCACTTCTGCTGGAGGGAAATCACTGGCATAGATTCTGGGTGTGTGCAGTGGTGTTGTACATCTTCGCCTTTGTCATCTGCCTGCTTCTGGAACAGGAATGGTCAGACACATCCGTGTCAGCAGTTTTGTTTCTCAGGATTTGAAAAAGCCCCAAAGCCTAATTAGCAGAGGTCACATCTGCTTCCAAAGCTAGCTAAACTTTTACTTGAGTTAGAAAGATTAAGGCTGAGGACTGTCTTCTAATTCTTGGTACATTTTCCATAAAGGCTGTAGCAAAGCAGTTTTGAAGTTCTCTGCAAATGCAGCTTTTCCTCAAGATTTCCCAACATGCTAAAAAGCTCCCTTAACACTGTAGGAATGCTATCTGGGTATTCCTGCCAGTCCTTATCTATATGGTCTTAAAAGCTTCCCACTGACAGAAGGTGCATTAGTGATAATTTGCAGCCCATACAGTGAAGACAGATACTTCTGCCTTGTACATATCTGAAAGCTGCATTTGGTCCTTTGTCATTTTGGGATAGCCACAGGGTTAATTCCATATTGGATTTTCTGGATTATTCTCTCTCTTTCAAACTCACCCAATGCCCTGTGGAGTGATCAGGTAGGAGACAATCTGCCTTGGTACCTCCCATTCAGTCCTATGCTTATAGCACCTGAACTTCAAAAGGTGAACGTTCTGAACCTATGGAACAATATTTATTTCTGTTTCGTTCTCTGTGTACTAGTTGTTTTTTGTGCTGTTCTGCCCTGATAATCATACCAATGTGTTTTCTTTTCCCAAAAAGGATATAATTATGGTTTTCACAAGATTATAATAAGTAGAGATTTTGCTGTTCAGCGCCTAGGTCCCTTCCAGCACTTCTCCAAATCCATGACAGCATTTCAGTGAGGGCCTGAGTCCTGAAAAGGCTCTGATAGTGTTTCAAGAGTTAGGGAGGTTCAGGCTTGGGAGAATTTAAGGCTCACAGGTGTGGAGGAAGAAGATGGAGACACCCATTAAAATGCCATTAGATGAGGAGTGACAGGGGCTGCCTGGAATGTGAGAAGAAATTGGAGAGGGAACTGGAAAAGCTTCTGGGGAGCTGAAATAGAGGAGAAAACCATTTGGAGGTTTTCTCTCTAATGTAGGTAGTGGGGCCTTCCCTGGAATTTTCCAAACCTTTGGCAATTTTGTGGGAGTATTTTGAGCAAACATTGGGCAAGGGTCCAGAAAAACTGTATATGCTTATAGCTGTGCACTAACACTGACTGATAGTCTCATACTCATCTTGAGCTGGCAGTAGCACCTGTAAGTACATCTAAGATCACCTCATTGGCAGAGGATTGCTAGTGTTTGAGTTAAGTTTTATGCCTGTGTTTGCATTAGACCAATTGGTCTTATAACACTTTATTGATGTAGGTAACACCTGTTGTGCTAGCCTCTGAATGCCCCAAATGGATGATTTTTTTTTTTTTTTTTTACTGAACATTCCTGTGCTTTGGCCAGATGGGAACTGAAGTTCAAGGGAGTTTGAACATCTCATGCAGGAACTTGTATCAGAGAGGGGCCAAATGAAGCCTTCTAAATCCCATATTTAGCATCTTAACTGCCAGCATGTTAGCTTGAGTTAAAAGCAGGATTAACTTATTTTTCCAATTTGGAGGACTGCTGATCCCCAGACCCTTTTGTTGCCTCATAGCTGCTAAGTTTATCTTCTTCAGATGGATGATTACCATATTGTTACTTAGTAATCTCAGTCAGTTGAGTTGTATTAACAGGTTGGACCACACTCTTTGTGAGCAGGAATTCAAATTCTCTTATGCTTGCCCTAATTCTTTATTGTGCCAAATATCCTGCAGTTTACATTACCAAATCCTTGCCTGCCAAATGTTATATTTTCACAGGAGTTTATTAAACATAGATTTGCTATGCAGTTTTTGGCCCCTCTCAGTGCCTTTCAGGATGCATGACTTAAGTTCAGTGAGAACTTTCATAAAAGGGTAAACAACTGCATCTCCATTGCAATAGTCTTGGCATGTGTATATGAATAGTTACCATGGGATGCTGAGAAGAGGATACTTGTGTGAACTGTGACATGTTTAAATCAAGTCTAAGGTCTGTTCTCTCATGGTGTTATTTCTAAGGATCCATCTGCTGTGCAAATGCCTTGTTATAGGAGTCTCAGGGGCTTCCTGTAACACTCTCTGTCTTATAGTGCAGGTGAGACAGGTAGTGTTTTGACTTTGAATCAGGACAAAGTCCTGCAAGAGCCAGTGTTGGAAGGATTGGCTGACATTCAGGTCAGTCCCATCTACGCTGTGGGACTGGAGAGGGTGCAGTGAGAGCCGTAGTGCACAGAAACCTTCCCATGTGATGTCTGCTACAGTTTCAGTAGGACTAAAATCTCTCTGTTGTACTGCTGTTTTTTTCTCAGTCACCTTTTGGAAGCTCTACTTCACCAAGCTGGCTTTCTATACCTGTTGACACTTGGAAAGCAGAAGGGCTTGGCAGCAAGCTAACTCCTTGTTTCCCAGCTGTAGGGTAAGGACGATGCACCCCATTTTTCATGCTTTCAGGCACTTAAGCATATCTCAATTTACAGCCCAGTGCTTCAAAAAGATGCCAGGCTGTGTTGACACATGCTGATCCCTGTGCAGAACCTGAGGTGCTTTCTCAGTGACAGTGCTGCAAGATCCCCTGGGTTAAACTAGCTTTTTGCCCTTCCTTTCCCATTTCCCAGCAGGCACAACTCTTTAAAATGTAAACTGCTGATTTGGAAGGACCTAGCAACAGAAGGCATTACACAGAGGAGAGGCAGGCTATCACTTGCTCAGAAAGAGCTCAGGGGAGGATGTCTCTTTGTTCAGTATGCCAGCAAAAAACATCCCAGAATAATCAATTCTGCCAGTGGCTTTCACACGCTTTCAGGCACAGTGATGGAAGTCAGCACAGTGCAGCTGTTAGAGATGGGCCTGGGAGGAGAGAGTCCATGTACCTGCAACAACTCCCTTTGGAAGTTGCTGGAAAAGCTGCTGGTAGCTTCATCAGGTTTTGGAGCAGGTATGAAGTAGTGCAGACAAAGTGAAAATCTTATCTGGAACGAGGTTTACGATAAAAGAAGTGCATTCTTCAATGTGTCTGTTTTCCATTCCATTAATTGGCATTATAGTAGTAATAATACCTACCACGTAGAAGTCAGAAGGGGTTGCAAGGATTAATGAACGTTTGTGAAGCACATTGAGATCTTTTGATGGAAAGAAGTTAGCAAGTGCCAAGTATTAATATAAAAATGTGGGGAAAATACCCATTAGTCTTCATTCACTTCTGGAATGTAATGGATTATACCAGAAGCAGTGGCTTAAACATTTGTGTGTATGCATCTAATGATGAATTTTTCCATTATCTTCTTTAAAAATGTCGGTTGAATCTGAAAAAAAGGCTTTGCTGCTTGGTGATGGAAACTTATCTCTTGTCTCCTCTTACATTTGGAATTAGCCTCTCTTTTGCATGCACTTGCAGTCTGTTCCCATTAACCATATCACTTTCTTACCACAGCAGCCCTTCATTGTCCTCCTCACCTTGTTGTCCACCTCCTCTCACTTTCCTTCTACTGTTGGTCATACTCCTCTCTTATATAGTCCCATCTGCTTTGCTTCTTTGCCTTTGCTGCCTTGGACTCACCTGCCATTTCTTTTAGCAGTATGATGAAATGCAGCTAAAAGAAAGTGTATGTTGTGTGGCATCAAACAGATGCTTTGTAGACCAGTGCTTTGGTTGTGTGCAGAGGCAAGGACAGTCACAACACAAAGCAATGCTGTGCTCTCCAACATGGGGACACTCATTGCTATCTGGAAGCAACCCAGAGCTCATAGGTCCAGCCCAGGTTAGTGCTACTCACCCTCTCCTGTAACCCAGGTGCCAATGCAGGAGGAGTGTGAATGTGTGTTGCTTGTTGGACAGGCTGAAGGTGGAACAAGGTCTGAAAGCTTGAGGCAGGGGTTTGTATCTGATGAACTTGAAGCACAAAAGGGGCTGAGGGAAGACTGACCAGTCAGGACAGAGGATGTCTGTTTGACAGTGGAAGATTTGCCAAAGAACCAACAGAACCTGATCAGTAACTTGCTGTGAACTTACAACTGACACTACCACTCATTGTCCATGCAGAGCTCATCTGTGTGAGGATGCTACAGTATAAAGCATTTTGCAACAGGTATTACAGACTGGTTCCCTGTGTGGAACTGCTATTCCAGAATGAAATGAAAAAAAACCCCATGCACCATAATAATTGCTGTGGTTTGGAAACATGCTGTATATTGCAGAAAAGCCCCTTACTCTGGCGCAGTATCTCCACAGGGCAGTTTTTCTGTGTTAGGAGCCTTATGCCTCTAACAGCTGTGTATGTATGTCCCCTTGGAAGTCCACAGACCATGGGGACTTCTAGGGCAAGCAAATTGTTTTCTTCCATTTCCTAGTTTTTATCTGGGTATTTTCTGTGAATAACTTGTAGAAAATTTGTTAGTGAATCTTCAAAATGCGAGAGGTTTTTCTTGGATGCTAGGTTTCTGTGAAAAGTTTTTTACCCTTTTTAAAGAACATTGGCTTTTACATTTGTATTTTCAGTGTGACCGATCAGCTTTCATAAACTCAGTTTTCCACAGACTTTCTCCAGTAGTTTACAGTGCCTGAGTTGTTTGGTAGTTCCTTATGAGTAACTTCTGGAATAAGGATCACAGTGGAGCAGTGTAGGGGGAACGTGCACATCTAAGGGAAAACTAATTGAAAGGATAAAGCCAGGGTATTTCATCGTGTTTATGTGGGTGTAGTTGCAATGGCTGCACTTCAAACTTCCAGCTGTTTAAATTGCACAGTGCTGTTATACGATGTCTGCAAATCATTGTAACATAAGTCTGCAGTTCAAAGTGCTGTACGTGACCTTGCATATCTGTACGGGCCTGTTTTATGGAAGGGTATTTTACCTTTCATGAAGGTGAAAGATATGTTGGGAACAGCTTTTGGAGAGATGCATGGAATGTATCTGCCCCTAATCCTGTTAGCAAATGACAGGATCTGCATTCGTAATTTCTCCACTGTCTCGCTGAAAATATTTCCTAATCACCTTGGCTGTTGACAGTAGGTTTCTTAAACACCTGAGAAAGAGACAAATGTTTGTCCATGTTAAAAGTGAGCAGCCATGAATTTCCCTTGAAAGCCAATCTGCACCTGCACAGCATCCACGAGTTGTGTGCATGAGGAATTGGTACTAGAAAACTTTGAGACATCTGATTTTCATTATTTTTTTTTCCCATTCACCATATGTTGTAGCACTGAATGTATTTGTAATGCCATATCCCCCCTAAAGTGGTTTATTTCCGTTAGCATAAGGCTTCACAGTCCACTCTGGTTTGGTGCATATTCTGCTTACTTTTCAGCTGCCTTCCTGTTGGCAGCATTTATTTCAATATTTAGTCTGCTGCAGTGTGTTAGGGCTGTGTCCTCTTCTTGCATATTTTGTTGGGAATAGTGAATGAAAAAAAGATTATTCTATGATTATCTGAATGATAATCTGGTAAAATTATTTTTCCAGGCTCCTTGTGTGCAAATACATGCCTTGTACTTTGTTTGTGCGGCATAGTCTTTACTGTATTTCTGAAAGTGCCAGCAGACATCTTCAGTCTGGCTCTGGGCAATAGCCATTTAGTTACAATTTCTAATCACCTGGGAAATACAGAGGGGTTTTGACACTTCACAGAGCTGGGGTTTAATGCTAACACCCATACTTTCGATGAATTGAGCAATAAAAATAGTGGGTTCAGACCATTTGTAGTCAGAAAACATTGCCTTCTTCAGAAAACATTACCTGCTGCAGTTACAGGTCTAAGCTAGACACTGAGCAGGGAAGAGTGAAAGCCAATTCTCCTTCCATCCAGTCTTTTTGCCTTTGACTCTATTGTGAAATGTTGCTAAAATATCCCTTGTTTCTGTCACTGCTGTAGCTATGCTAGGGTGGAGGCAGTCTGTTTGCTCAGCACCACATTCTCTAATTCTGGTTTTAGCTCACCTAGCTGAGGTTGTGTTTATAGTAGCAAGGCTTGTCTGGAATGTTCGTTTTTTGCTATTGCTGCCCTCTGAATTGAACAGTTAGGAAGGAACACTGGGATGCTCTAAAAAGCTTGGCATAAAAAATGTTGAAGTTGCTATTGCACCCTTATCCCAAGTATAAGAAACCCAAAAGTGCAATTCAACTGGAAGGTACTTAGACCAGTCTAACAAAAAATCTGATTCTGTTGTATTTTAACCCCTCTTTATTTATTAGTTTACCCCTCTCAGTGTGTATCCTCCAGGTGCAGGGCTAAGACCCTGTTCTGCTTAATTGGTAACTTTGAGTTGCATTTTGGGAGTCCAAGATGGAGGAATACAGCTATGTTCAATAATAGCACACTCTTGCATTTAAAGGAAAGTGGTTACATAAGAAAACTTGGCAAAAACAGACCATTACTATAGGTATAAGGAAAGAGAACAATAGTAATTCAGAATCCTCTTGAAATGAATTATAACTGTTGTGCTTGAATAAAAGGAAAAATTCCACTTCTTAATGACAACACAGTTTCCACTCCAGCCTCTGGTGGAAAAATCATCTTGCATGTGATGTGAGTTTTTTATTTTTAAATAGAAAGAGGAACTGTTTCTCATATTCATTGCTGATAAAATATTTATATTTTATATATGTAAGCATATAGCATGTAGAGAGAGAAAAACTGCTGTTGGGACATGAAAAATGGTCCTGTGCTCTTTCTTGTTCAGGTTCCTCCCCATAAGGCTGCAGAGTTCCTTGTGTGCTTTTGCTCCAGATTCCTTACATGCTGTCTGATGGAGTGTCCGTCCCTGCCTCAGTGTCATAGTTCAGTGGCATGACTATGCAGGATGGGAAAATGGTCCAATAACAAAAGTCCTCCTCATGTCTTCCTTCCCTCCCTTGCCTTCATTTAAAGATGGCTGATAGATACCATAGATCATGACATTAATTTTGTATGAGTTAAAAGATGTTTGGGGGAAATACAGAACTTTGTAGCTTTAGCATGACCTATTGGAGACATCAGTTTGCCTAAGGTGTCTGTAAGAAAATGTAGGTTTCATTCCTCAAATCTTTTGCATATTTTCTAGGAAGACCACTATTATCAATATACAGGGGAGCTTTTTTAAGTTACAAATACTCATGTCTAACTTCATTTTTAATTCCTTCTGTCTTGAGTAAATCTCTCAGTCATGTCAGCTGGAATTTTATTCACAATGAAATATAAAAGAGAAAAAGTTATATTTTAACTTTGTATATATTCAGTAAGCTAGCAATTTGAGGCATGAAAGTGCCTTGAAAGCCATTTTGAATACAGGGACCCAAAACCACAAGAAAGAAAATTTCTGAGTTGGCTTTGTAGCAATTGTGGATTTTATATTCTGGAATAAATCCTGTAAGTCTTTACTTATGCCTCAGCTAGGCAAAATGCCCATTATTCTCAAGTCATATGCCTGAAATATTACTGGGTAAGGCTGTGGCATAAATTATTTTGGATTTTAAATGCAATAAAGCACTAGAAACGAGGTGGTGGCAGCAAGTAGAAAGCAATTTGCTACAGAGTCAACAAATAACCACATCAACCACAGTGGTATGCACAGTGACTGGGTTTTTCTTCCACTTTTTAAAGTTTGAAAATGTAAGTTTGTTTTGTACACTTTTTTCTATGTTTGTCATCTGCCAGGGAAACAGATTTCTGGGTGAATTCCACTAAGCTTCAAGGAAAGCAGTAAAAAAGTAATAGTTATCAGCTAGAGGGCACTTGGCCAATCATTGTATTCTGCCCAGTTACTTTTTTCTTTTCATGTGAAACTTCTAAATTAAAACAGGTTAAATATACCATACTGCTCACTGACAGGTCAATGTCAGGTCTGTTGTGGATGAAGTAAAACTGTAGAGCATTACAGGCTTCACATATTGAGAGAATTACATGCTTTTCTCTGGGACGTTTCCAACAAGCACTTTTATCTCAATATAATGTATGTCGAAGGCAAATTTGACATTGTTTCAGTAGCTGAAGGTTTTTACCCTTCATGTTAGTGGCCCTGCATGCAATTTATGCTGAGAAGCGATTTACCAGTTATTTGAATGTGGTTGGAGAATCTGCTTGCATTTCATATTATGAAACAGATCATCAGTTTTCAGCCATGAGGAAAGAAAAAAAGTAGGCGTGTGCATGAGTCATTCTGCCTTTGTGCAGAATGATGCAGTGATATTACAGACTGGCTCTAACTCACAAACCAGGTTTTAGAGCTTGAATCTAAAACCAAAGCAACAGTGTTGTTATGAGCAGAAAACTGCAAAAAATGAGACAAGCTATTGGAAATCCTGGGTGTCTATGCAACTGAAACTTATATTTTCAACAGAAAACAGTAATTGGGGAAGCCAGGATCTGTGTTAGAGGCTGTAGTGCCATCTTCATCAATTAAATAAAGTCTCTAACAGCTTTTGGCATGAATTACTTGGTAATCACCAAGTATTTTTGTTGTTCGTATGGAGTCATTTTCCAGTTATTGGCTTGCATATATCACTTTTTATACTTCATTCTTTGATGTGGATTGCTTGCACCTTAGTTTTTCAGAATCCAACTAAAGGGATGTGTGTACCTACTCTTTCCTTACCTGTGAAAAAACCTAAATGTCAAAAACATGAAAAGGAAAGAAACCACAAAGAAGAATGTACACAAGCTGTACCTCTCAGAAAACCTTTTCTTTCCCATACTTAACTGTTCTCTCATGCAAACAAAATAATAATCTCACAGCAGATTCTTAACCAGTATAAATAATCTGAAGATTTTTCCTCATCTGAAACAAAAAATTACTTGTTAAAATGCACATTTTTTTATCTTTTAGGTATTTTAGATCAAGGTTTAAATTAGAGAAAGGCTTTAAAGGTATGGTAGGAAATCAAGGGTGCCAGATCTGACAGAAAGAACATTCTTCTGCTAACCCATTGAATAGGTGGTTGCCCAGCAGAAAAATAATAATCCTTGAACTCTTTGGAGCTATGAAAAATAAGAAAGGATATTAGAAACACACCATATAAAAATGATGTAATTGAGAAGAAAATACATTGAAAGGTATGTTGGTCTCTTTATTTTTCCCTGAGAACTATGTGGATATCTGGGTAATTTGCCCACTCAGGAGTATAGGCTGTGTAGCTCTGGAGAATGTGTGGGTGAAAAGAGTAAAAATATTTGTGAGACAGATAAATTATGAGCAGAATGAGAAGACATGAACCTTCTGTAAATGGAAGACTGTAGTGTGTAAGTCCAGCAGGTGCCACTGTATAATCCACCATACATAAGAAATAATGGAATTTCACCAAATTGTATATATAATGAGCCCAAGAAATGGTATTTTACTGTAGTATAACTTCCAGAAATGCATCCATTCTTAATGTGGAAATGCAAGAGATGGATGTTCCATCATTTCTTGTATATTTAATCACCCTCGCTGTTTAAAACATGTGCTTCATTTCCAGTTTTAATTTGCCTGGGTTTAATTTCCAACTGTTGGTTAATTTTATTCACTTGTCTCTCCTACATTCAATGTGAAAAAAATGGTGGATGTCAAATTGAGCAATATGTGAAAAATCTTGGTGTTAATAACAGCATTCATGCACAACATTGGATTGAGAACTATAGTGGCATGTCTGTATGTCTTCAGCATAATCCCCTGTTTTCACTCACTACATCTTTTTGAAACATGAGCATTTTGGATTGAAATTCTGCTTGTTCCCTCATAAAAATGAATCTTCTTGAGCAGGTCAGAGCAGAATGCTGGCACCTCTTATTGAATTATGGAGGAATGATTAGAAGAAACAGTGTTCCCCACAATTGCCCCCCACCATTCACCACAGTTTTTGATATGATGAATGAAATACAGCTGGCATTTGACACGCAAAGCTTGTCAGAGGCATAATTCTCTGGAAGCATGTGCATTTGTTACATTTTTTTGAGGTGAAGATCAGTAAGTTGTTTATATCCACATTTTGAAGTGTGCCTATCATAACACAAATTAAATGAACAATAAAAAAAATTAAAATATATCCAATCATAAATAAGACAGGACTGAATACCAGCAGTGACACAAAGAGCACTCCCCAGTGGGCATCATAAGAGTCCATCCTCACCCCACCCATCCTTTCAGGAAGAGCCTGGGTAAATAGAAAGGCTTTCTAAGAGTGCAGAAGGTCAACAAATGCATCTTCTGTAGACTGAGTCTGGTGGTGAAATTTGTCATCAAGGATGTTTTACTGACATCCTCCATCTGCCATCAATTTGGAGATACATAAGTCAACAGATGTCACTTCAACTGCTGTGGTGTTAGGTAATGAAGGGTGAAGGTCTTGGAAGTAGGACAGGCTGCAAGTGGAGGTGCAGCAGTTTGATACAGGATGAATGTTCTCATTTGCTGGTGTGGACCATGGAGAAAAACAATCTGTAATAGATGTAAAGGCTTTGAGATAAAAGAGCATGCTGAATAGATACAGTTGCATCTAATTGAGGTACATGTTGGGAGGACAATGCTATGAATGGAAGGTGTTTTTGCAAGTAAGGGAAAAGAAAGACAGACTGGCATTTCAGTGAATCATGTAGCAAATAAGAGACAAATCTGGGCTGCCTGTTTAAGTTAAAAATCTAGTCTTAAAGGCTTTTGTTCTGTTTGGAAATTTTTCACCTACTTCTGACACCCTTGAGGGGTGGAGTCAAAGCTCAGATCCAGAAGTTGTCTTCTCCCTGCCTCCTCTAGAATGGAGTAGTGTGATCCAGCTTAAATTAGACATTGTAGTGTTTTTTTTTTTCTACCCCTGTGAAAAATGTAGTTTACAATTCATCTAGGGAAGATAGTGCTACAAATAATTAAGTTTCTCTTTAATCAGAATATACACTGTTTAGAACAGGGACCGGATATTCCCCTATCTTTATAAAATTCTTGTTGTAGAAGGCCCCTGAGCTTGATCAGGAAATTTCAGTGCTATCATAATTTAGACAATAATAATAATAATAATAATAATAATAATAATAATAATAATAATAATAATGATGTATTAGTACTGGGCAAGAAACTCTAAAACCAAAGTGCCTTAGATAATGTTTGAACTAATTTATGGTTTCAAGTCAGAACCAGTTGAAGCTGGATTGTATGAAATGGTTTCAGTCCCATAATCACCCTAGCTGTTACCAAGTTTCTTACTGAGTTATAACTTTATTTAAATTCAGTGCTTGATGTAAAATAGAGAGGGTGACAAATCTCTCTGAAGAAGTTCTGAGGCAGATGGCCTCATCACCTATATTCCCAATCCATCAGAATTATTTTCCCACTCTAGGCTGTAGAGTCCCTCCATTCAGTCTGAGGGTAACATTTTAGACTTACTCAAACAATCAGGAGATTTGATGTTGACTTTGTCAGGTTTGAGATTTCAGTCCTGGAGATATAAATCTGTCCTACCTGCTCAACAGGGCAGAGCATCTGTTGTTACTTGTTATCCCTACCTAGCGTGGTGGGAAATGTCCTCTCACATAGTTGAGATACTCAGTCTCCTGTACTTGAGTTGTGCTGTGTGGGAAGTATGATAGATGCAGCACTAATGCTTTACTAGAACAACTTATCAATAACACACAGAGGTTGCACTTTTCTCATGTCAGAAACATAGAGAAGGTAACAGGAGAAGCAGCTAACACTCTGCTATTTTTTATTTTTAATTATTTTTTATTTTAGTTGATGTTTAGACCAAGAGTGTGTTATCTTTGGTAACAAGGTGTAGGACAGTTTCCAAGTAATCATCTTTTCATCTGAATATTTAATAAGAGGTGTCACCTATCAGAAGGCTTGGCATACCTCTTGGTGATCATGCTGTGCTGTGCTTTCATTGCCTGAGATAGCTGGAACGGCTAACTGCAGAGGGAGACTTGCCTGCAAAGATTTTGAACAGTTATGCAGAAGGTGACAAATGGATATAAGGTTACTTTAATTTACTTGTGGGGTGTGTATGCATGCTGGGCAACAAGGCTGTTCTCCAAGGGTGGAGAAACACAGACCAGTGTGGATCATTGGATTTCCATCTGTCTGATATACAGAGCTGAAATCTTGGAGTCATACTTTCGTATTACTAATTTATTTGTGGTCTAAAGAATGTCAAAAGATGCAGGCAAGTGGAAGATAAGCTCTGAAGAACTCCCAGATTGATTTTGCTTGTGATGGGTAGCTAGGGAGAGGTGTAACAGTGGGAAAGTGAGGGTCAGTCTTCCCACTTCTAGTGGAGGGTGCATGAATTCATGGGTCTGCCTGTGGTTTACTTTCTGTGTGAAATTAGTTTGACACCCTAGGCAACAGAGGAGGAGGAGGCTGCTTAGCTAACTAAGAGAGTGAGTGATATGCTAGCTGAGTAAGTGTGAATGAACTCAGTGCATGAGGATTAAGTGAATGGGGAGATGAACACTAGTCAGAAGAGCGTATTTTTCATGGGCAGAAATGACATTTGTCTAACTTTTATCATCTTTTCTATGACCAAATTTCTTATGGAAAGTCGGTGGCAGTTAGGTGACTATGTTGAATCATTTCATAAATGATCCTGCTGTCAATTTGCTCACAGTGTGGTCATTAGCCTGTTAATTAACATAGCCAACCTGAACCTGCATTTTCAGCCTACTCTACTGTCAGTCTATGGTAGTCAGTCAGGTCCACTCCAGCAAAGCTTGTATTTCTGAGGCAAGCAAAACAGCTTGTAGAAGTACAATCTGGGAAGTAGTGTTAACATAAGTGTAAAGAAAATACAATACAGATACATAAAATATTGTTGTTTGTTGCTGAATGACCATTTCCAGATTATTGCAAATGTATCATGCATCCATACTGGTGAACAGAATTGAATACTTAAGGTGATCCTTATGGGTGGAGACCATATCTGGTGTACTTGCTCACTGTAGGAAATTGCTGTGATATGGAGTGAGGCAGTGGATGTATTTAAAAGGATATTGAGAGAGATTGTCAGCTTTCTTAACAGATGATCTATGTGATGTGTCCAAGGACTGGAAATATGTATCTGTTTTCATTTGACTTATTTAATGGGTACCATTTTGTGGGAGTTTTTTGCTTAGGGTATTTTTTTTTCTTTCCTTTTTTAGTTTTCTGAGCAACTGGTGGTTTTAAAAAGGCTTTTTAAAGTGGTTGTTCTCCTTTTGTGTAGGAATGTTCTGTGTGGGCACAGAGAGCAGGATAAACTACTTCATTCTCATGTGGTCTCACTGCAAAGACAAATCCTGAGGTACAAACACTGGGAATTGACTCAATCGTGGCCATTATCCAGCTGTCATAGTCTAAGAGCAGTGTGCCCTCTCCTGTGCCCTTATGTTTGGAATTCAGAGCTGAAAAGATCATAGGCTTCTTGTAGCCAGAACATCTTACTAACAGGTGGGCTTTCTGTCGTCAGTTTGATAATGTAGTTTTATTCCAGAGAGAGTCTCTTTCTTCTGGAAATTAAAGACCCCATTGATTTATTATTGTGTTCATACGCTCTCTGTTCTAGACCTAAATGAAATGTTAAACTCCCTTTAAATTGCTTACAAATGACAAGAAGTGTTTTTCCTTGCTTTCTCTGCAATCATCTCTAGTGCTTTTAATTTGTCTCCTTCCTTTCTTCCTCTTCACCCTACTGTGATCCTTTGTAGCTGTGCTGCCCATGGTTATAACCCTCTTTGAGAAGGAACTGTTTCCACAAAGAAAAGGTTTCAAGCTCTTTAAGTGGAACATGAAAATAGCAAATCAAATCCTTCAGTGCACTGGGCATGAAAATGCTGTTCTAGGTCTGTCAAGTGGCATAGCCATGTTGGGTTTTTAACTGTCATTTTTAATTTTTAAAGCAAAATTGGGATGATTGAATCTCCGCTGAACCTGTATTTTCACCCTTCTTTCAGCAAAGGAGAAAAGTAGTACCAAAAAAAGGTGATGGGAGAGGCTTTGGACCCAGAGAGTCTAATCCATGACTAAATCAAAATGTTTTAGTTGCTTTTAGTGTTAAAATATTACTTGAAATGCAAGCTTAAACTGTGCTTGTTTTTCCTCGATACAGAGCTCTTTTATTCTCTATGTGCATGGCTGTACAGCGAACTTAAATGTGTGACTACATAAGGAAGGGTGACTTCTTAACCATTATGTATCAGATCACTGCTGGAAGCAAAGTAAATGAATATCCTGCCTGTGTCTGGCACGTCTTAGGTTTCTATCTCACTTTCCCTGCACAAAAAATAAGAGGAATGAAGGCCTTTCTCTTTATCTCACGCAGTAATAATGCACCTCAGCAAAGATTTGAATGGACCACAGCATTATTAGGATTGTAATGTCTTCCCTTTTCAAGTAGGATGAAACTAAATGTAATCATCGGTTGGGTTAGATGAACACAATGGGTTCTCAGCCATAGGCTTTCATCACAGCAGTGATCCTGTATGACTTAGCCTGGCAGGGCTCTGGAACTGCAAAAATTTTGTAGGTGTTACATGTTTGGCACTCAGAACCTGACCACTGAGAGTAGTTGTCATACTTGTGTCTCCCTGCTTTCCAGTCTTTCAGCTTTAGAATACTGTCACCATTTTCAGTGTGTGATGTTTAGAGGAGGCTGATGAAAAGCTGCTTGGCTAAGTTCAGTTTCAGTTATGCAGGCTTCAGCAGTAGCCTGCTCAAATACCGCTGTGTGCATTCTGGGAGGATCATGGTGCAGTCTAGCAGGATGTTTGCTCAGCTACAGAGCTGGGCTTTTATGGTGTTGGTATTTTCTAGGAGCAAACTGACAGTGTGGTGTGGCTGCTGCCTTCACTGTGACTATTTTTTCAAGTTCATTTCTGAAACAGAAAACCAGGCTTTGAAACTATGCATCTCAACTTCACAGCATATGGAGCAGACACTGCAGCCATGCTTCCTGTGCTCTGGACAACTGCTTTTTGTAGTTTTTCAGTCACAACGTCCTATATACTATAGCCCCTTTGTTTTCCTATCCTTAATGCTCTGTTACAGGCTGTCCTACCAAAGAAACGATGACGATGAGGAAGAAGCTGCCAGAGAGCGTCGCCGACGGGCTCGACAGGAGAGGCTGCGGCAAAAGGAAGAAGGAGATCTATCAGGAGAAGTAATGGAGAAATCAGAAGTTAATGCCCAGAACTGGTAAATGTCTGATGTTGTTTCCTGACAAGACAACAGTAATTTTTGTTCAAGAGTAGAGAAGTATCTTGAAGAGGCCTGGTATACTATTTAAGTTTTAAACACCAGTTTTGGCCATCCTTGCTCTGAAAAAGGCCTAACACTGTGAGGAACACCACTGGCTGTGTCTACACAGTGGAGTGGCAGCATCACTGAAGCTGTGTTTGAGCTCATGACCCCTTCCCAGGGTGTCCTCAAGGTTCTCTATAGGGTAACTCAGCAGGGTCTCATGGAGGGAAATACCTCTGTTGCATCTTGGTGTCAGGTTGCCACAGACATGACTGTGTCTGGCCTCATAAACCTCCACATCTTTTGTTCTGCTTATAGGGGCCATGGTGTCAAGGGGCCAAGGTACATGGGATTGGTGGGCACCCAGTCCTCAAGTTGCAGCTGAAACTGCCTGCAAGGCGCTGGGTGTGAGCACTAGCCCTCAGCTGTCATCTGGCATTGTCAGGGTCATACAGCTATAAACAACAGAAAACTTAGGGAGTGAGACACCACTTGTCACAAATTGAGTGGCAGAGCTGGCCTTCCAGTCTGTCCATTGTTTATTTAGTTTCATATAGTCACAAATAATATATCCAGATTCCAGTAGCCATAAACAAAATTGATAGAAGAGACCAGAAATAAACATTATGGTATCAAGCTAATAGATACTGAGCACAAGTAGCATTCTATTAAAGACAGGGAGAATGGATATAGACAGGAAACGAGCAACATTTCTGATTTCACAATAGAGGGGGGGGGAAAAAAGCTAGAAAGAGGGAAGAAACCTGTACACAGGAGAAGTAAACAGATGGATTTTGAAGGAGACAAAAAACCTCCAGGGACTGAGGGTGAGATCCAGTCCTGATACCTACAGGTGCTGAATAGCATGTCTTAAATATGGTGCTGTGCTCACTCCATTTTCTAACAGATTATTGATCCTATACAGACAATCACAACCTCACTGAACCCTTAATTGCAAGGCTATCCCCTTATCGACTGTATCTGTGGATGTTATGCTGAACAGGAGTAGCCTCTGGTTGCTAGAGAAGTTCACTGAAGTCACAAACTATCTTGCTTGTCTAGCATCTTCAGAAATTTTGCCTGGTGGGCAGACCATGCAGAAGACATGTATGCGTCAGGCTGAGCTGAAGGGGGCCTTAAAGCAAACTAAGTCTTCCAAGTATTCTGCTGCATTCCTGGAAGGGAACCCTTCCAGGCTCTGACATTGTAAAACACCGAATTCCTATACATCTAGAACTGCTAAAATTAATCCCTGGAACCATTTTGTTAAATTTTGAAGTATGCAACCTGTTGTGTTTTCAAACCATGGAATGATGTTACAGCAAGTTTTTTTTCTAGAAACAGCTAAGTGTGTACATTGTTAGAATTTTTTTTTTTTAATGCAAAATTGTCACTTTTATGTAGTGTGGCAGAAGAGGAGACCAAGCGTACTACAACCACAGGGGGAACAGATGACGAAGCTGCATTGTTGGAGAGACTGGCAAGACGGGAGGAGAGACGCCAAAAACGTCTACAGGAAGCCCTGGAACGTCAGAAGGAATTTGACCCCACAATCACAGATGGGAGCTTGTCACTGCCCAGCAGGAAGGAAGTAAACAATATGGAAGAAAATGAGACCACGGGCAAAGAGGAAAAGGCTGAAACACGCCGAGGACGCTATGAGATTGAGGAAACGGAAATGGTTACCAAATCATACCAAAGGAACAACTGGAGGCAAGAGGGGGAAGAGGAGGAAAAAAAAGAGGAAAAAGACAAGGAGGAGGTACAGGAAGAGAAACCAAAGGAGGTCCCCATAGAGGAAAATCAGGTAGATGTGACAGCAGAAAAATCCACACGTAAAGAAGAGGTAGTAGAAACAAAAAATATAGCTATAAATGCAGAGGAACACAAAGCAGAGAATTATACAAATGCTGTGCTGGAAGGGGAGCAGAGTATATCTGATGCTGTAAATGAAGAGAAGTTTAGGGATGAGGAAAAGGCTCAGGAAAAAAGGAAGGAAGCAGAAGAAGGGGAGAAACTTGAGGCAGAAGAAAGGGAGAGGTTAAAAGCAGAGGAAGAAAAGAAGGCAACTGAGGAGAAACAGAAAGCAGAGGAAGAGAAGAGGGCAGCTGAGGAAAGAGAGAGGGCTAAAGCAGAAGAGGAGAAGAGGGCAGCTGAGGAAAGAGCAAGGGCTAAAGCAGAAGAGGAGAAGAGGGCAGCTGAGGAAAGAGCAAGGGCTAAAGCAGAAGAGGAGAAGAGGGCAGCTGAGGAAAGAGCAAGGGCTAAAGCAGAAGAGGAGAAGAGGGCAGCTGAGGAAAGAGCAAGGGCTAAAGCAGAAGAGGAAAAGAGGGCAGCTGAAGAAAAGGCTAAGTTAGAAGCAGAGAAATTAAAGGAAAAACAAAAGATGGAAGAAAAGAAAATAGAAGATAAACAGGTAAAAGAGAAGAAAGTACAAGAGGAAAAACCTCAAGCAGCTTTCCTAAGAAAACAGGTACAGTAAACATTTTGCACCAAAATAAGACACCTGTGGTTTGTGAGAAATGTAATGCAAGAAAAAAAAAAAATTGGAATTTCCTCACAGATCTATTCCTACATTGAAATGACTAATACTCATGCTCTCTCTTGCTCTCTCTTGCTCTCTCTCTCTCTTTTAAAAATAAAGCTCCTTCCTTCTGCTTACCTATAATGCAGTACACAACATGCCTGACCTCACACCATCATACAAAGAAAACCTTGCATGTTCAGACCTCTGCATGTTTTTTTGGCTGTCTTTTTTCTCAGCTGCTATGAACTGGCCTAATGCAGTAACACATGAGGTGGAGGCAGACACATCTTGGCACAAAGTATTACGAGCACCTTGTAAACTGTGTGAGGAATGTGTGTGTTAAATGCAATCACAGGAGAGGGCTCTCTGCTGGGACATGTGAGCATGATGCCATGCAAGGGAGAAAGGCCCAGATGGGGGAATGGGAGCATTTGGACAGGGTGGAGGGAGCACCACTGCACATGGAGATGTGGGCACAGCAGCATATGATGGAGATGTGGCTGCACACAGGATTGGTACATGAACACAGTGTGGAGAAAGAAAAGTGCAAACAGATGCGATGTTTTCATATTAAAAAAAGTTATTGAAAACCCAAAAACAAAGGGGGAAGAAAAAGAGGTTAAAGTGGAAGCTAAGAAGGAAAAGTTACCAGATGAGAAGCTCCGACCTATCTCCAAAAAAGATCAGGTAACTTGTAAACCATTGATTTAGATGTTGTAGAGAAACTTGAGTTAAGAAAATAAATAAGGGACCTATAACAGAAAGTTACTTTGTTCAGCAAAGTACTTAAGCATGTATTTCACTTCAGGAATGTGGGTAATCCTGCTGAAATAAATAGGGATGAAGCTACTTATGTGCTTAAAATGAAGTAAATGCTTAAGTATTTTGTTCTTTTGGGGCTTTAGAACCAAGTCCTGTTTGTCTTAGAACAAATATTTCAGGAGGCTCAGTTCGGTCAATAATGCAAGGATGGTTTGCACCCTAGGGATGAGTTTTTCAGGACTGTCTCAACTAATCATCCTTCCCTGATTTTCTCCCACTTTACTGTGAATTTTTTCCCTATGACTGAGACCTACTCTTACAATAATAATAATAATAACAATTATGATAATCTGGGCCCTTTGGCTACCTGACTGCCCTAACTAATGATTTTCCCCCAAACTGCAATGCCCCATGATATAAACTGTGCATACCAAGATTCTTCTTTTGTTTTAAAGAGAAAATCTACAAAATTTACTGCATTGCATTTCCACTGTAAACACAGGAGCTGGTGCCATGGTGTTTTACTGTATGGTAAGTAAATAAGATTTGGGGACCATTTGCTCTTCAGGTTACAGCTGTACACAGGGAGCCATGTTCAGTGTTGTGTAGCAACCGTGCTTTTGGTTCAGTGCAGCAGGTATCAAAATACCCCTTGGTTCTAATTGAACATCGAGACTGGTCAGGGCCTTGGGGGTTTGGACCTGTTGGGGTTCAGCCAGGTCTGTGTGGTTTAAAGGGAGCCACAGCACAGAGATCTAGTAACAAGCAGCTTGCTGCCTGTCCAGCTGCTTGGGAGCATTGAGAGTTGTAGAGGGTCTGGTCCAGGGTCCTTAGTTGTTGGATTAATTTGGAACATGCTGTAGATGCTTAGCTCACCTTCAGAGAGTGATGAAGGCAAATCATGTCACAAGGTTTTATGTCCAGTTGCCTGGCTTGATCATCCAAGGTATCATATTTTGAGTAAGGTACGTGTGAGATTGAAAAGGTAAATGAAGTGATGAAGATAGTTAAAAGGAAGGTTCCTAATGAGCAGGGAGAGAGATTGGCAAGACTAGAACAAGTTACTCTAGAAAGGGGAAGAGTTAAATGAGACCTAATGGAAATGCTTCAGAATAGTGCACTAGAAAAACAGAACAATCACTCTAAATTAATCTGATTGCAAAAGCAGAAGAAAGACCTGTGTGAAAAATAAGGGATGGATTATATTAAGAGTTCTTCATAAGACAGAACTGGCTTGTAACATTCACCATTGCACACAGTCTTTGAATATTACAAGTAAATATATAAAGGAAGCTGCAGCTGACCACAAATACTGATTGGGGGGTCAGGACTTGAGACACAGTCATCCTGCTTGTGTTTATGTGGAGCTCAGTCAACTGTCTCTGGAGCTCTCATCATGCTTTTAAATTGTAGCCACAGGGCTAGATTATTCCAGGAAATCGGTAAGACTTTTAAAAGTGACTTGTGATTTTAGTGCTTCCGGTTTTGGATGCTCAAGCTGAGACAATTTTAGATAGTCCCACTTTTAGTGCAATGCTGAATACCCATCCACTGAAAGCTTAATCTTCTGGATGTTTGTCAAGCTAAGCATTCAAAGTGTTTTGCTCACTTTTGAAGATCTCAGTTGTTGTTTCTTGATTTGTGAAGAGAAATTGAGAATCTCAGACTCCAAACCAAGTCAAGATCAGGATCTCTGCTCCTCACCACACTTCAGGGACATACAAATTAAATGAGGCCTATTTCTGAACCATATATGCAGTTAAGAGGATGGCAGTATATCATGAACAAGATCCTGGAAGAATATGTATCTACATAATCAGATTTTGCTTCTGCAGTTGTTCAACTCAAGCATGTGTCCTTTCTTAATGTGACCAGAATCTGGCCCACAGAGTTCAGGTTTTGATCAAATTAGCAAGCACAATCTTGTCTTCTTTCCTGTACTGCCCAACAATTTTTGGTTCTCAAAAGTGGCCTGGAAAGTTCATAAGAACAATCTTTCTCATGATGTGAGACTCCTGGTATTTCCTGCTTCCAGTTTGGCTAGACGTGCTGCAACAGTTGCTTTTCTCATGGTATTTGGGTATGGCAGTTGGCTCTAAATGGAAGCCCTAGAGCCAGATACCCACAGTTTTTAAGTTACCAAGTAATTGAGCCTAAATAAGGAATCAAATTTGCCAAATGGCCCTAGCTTCAGTAACTGATTCACTGTGGTCTGAAGGTGTTCAAACTGGATTTAGAAATCTCAGCTCTTGAGTATTAGGATAACACCCTAACAGGAAAGAAGTAGTGTAGAGAAAGATCAAAATACAAATAAATAAAGCTGGAAATTAGCTAAACATGGTTTTGGTTGTATTTTATCTTGATTTGGTGGTCAAGAGTTGTGACGACATGTGAACTGTTTTCAGTTCAGGTAATACCACCTGTCTACTCCAACTGGATTCAGTGTAGTCATTTTTACAGAATTCAGCACAACCTGAATTAGCCTGTAATTTAGGGAAGCACTGAGACAAGGGAGGGTACTTCTGTTGCCTGCCTTTGGAATGGGTTATAATAGTTTCTGCTTCAATCAGTCTCTGGCATTAAAATTAGTAGGATAAGGATTAGGCCCAGAAGCTGTGAAATGTTTCTGTAATATCTTGTTTTATCATCTTTTTGAATAAAGAAGCCAAGCTGTATTAAGGGTTTTCTCAAATGCAGACACATTACCATAAAACCTTCTGGCTTCTGAAATGCTATTTCCTAACCTATTAATTTTTGAACTATATTGTTTTAATATTAGTTTTCTCAGTGATTTCAATTAAGATGTAAGAGATATGACCCTCCCCGGTGGACTTCAATACATCAGGCAGCTGGAAGTTTTGGCTTTTTAATAAGACTTAGAAAGGTCTTGATGAAAATCTCAGCAAAGGAAATCCTATGCTCTCAAAATCCCCACACAGACATCCTGGTATGTGAAATCTTGCAACCATCAACATTGCTGGTTTCAGTATCACCATGACTGCGACTGAAGGGTTAGGAGATTGCTAACAGCATAGATTTTTGCTGTGAACATGATCACTAGCTACAATCTTGCCCAGATTTGGGAGCACCCAAAAGATGTTACTGTCTGATGGCATTCATTAGGCTCAATGAATAGCCCTGGTTGTCTCAGTCCAGCTCCTAGAAAACAGAAAACCATCCCCTGAGACTGCTAGTAATAATGGCCTTGTTTGCTAGTAGTTACAGCATCATGGCCAAAGAATGCACGGTCATGGAAACTGAACTCCCCTCTTGTCCATCAGGGCTCTTCTGCCCGGTCATGGCTAAAGCCCCTTGGCAGGAGGGGGTGGGAAAATTCTGCACTGCCGCTGTCTGCTCTCCAGACAGAGCAAATGCCTTTGTGTTCAACATCCCTCACCAGTGGCAAATTCGCTTGAGTAGTTTAACCAGCCGGTACGCACTCGTAGTGTGTCACTTTGGCCTTGTCTGTTGTATCAGTTTCTGTGAGCGAGCAGACTGGCCTCAGGTAAAGTCAGAGGCTGACTTGGGGACTTTGCTCAGCAGTTTAATTCAGTGCCTTAGGAGAATCTTGAAAATTCTGAACTTGTCCTTTATTGGTATTATTGTAATATGCAGTATCCTTTATATTACATCTCCAGAAGTTCTTCTTTGATTTGATCTGGGGATGGGTGTGTGTATTGTTTTTTTATTTCAAGGTGCAGCTTGGAATGCTATAAAAGCAGTTGTGTTGCAGACAGGTTGTTATGGAAGTTCTTTTTCTTTCTAGTTAGCAAATGGGATGGCAACAGGCTTCCAAGGGACAAAGGTGTTTTTTTTCCTAAAGGTCTTCATATTAATTTTTCACAGAAGGTGTTTCTTGCTTGCCAGCTAGAATCTTCCTCCAACATGGTAAAAAAAAATATTTTGGAGGTAAATGTTTAAACTGCTGCTGTTGAAAGTTTATTTAGGCTGGTAGTCTAACTGAAAGGGAATAATTCTACCTGAGGATAAAGAACTTAAATCAGTCCTTATCCTCCTCCTCTTATCAGCATCTAGCCATGACTCAGCAGGCTGAGATCAGGCCATCTGCTGTTGATAAATGCTTCAGGCTTATAACTCTGAAGGAATACTGGAGAGTGAAATTCATGCACTAAGTATACTTGATTATTATGAAGAATTATAGGACAAAGCTTTTAAAGATAGAGGGAATTTTTGCTCTCGTGTTTCCAGAGAGAACATTTGCTTCTTCATAGGATTAAATATTCATGTCTTCTAACACTATCCATGACTAGCCCCTGGTAGGATTGTGCTTTTTGTCAGAGTAAGTTTTACTCTGATATAGAGATAATTTTGTGTTTTGGCCATTATTCATGCAATGCTGAAGTATCCATCTGCTATTACACTAGAGTGTGAACTTTGTTGAGCAAATCTGACAATTGGTGAAGGTTATGTGTTATTTTTATTGTGCGAGTGCCTATAACCTTGTACCAAGAATGTATCAACAAGCCTAATCCCAAAGAGTTTGCAACCCAGAAACTTAATAGGCAACCGGTGAATGACACTGCAGGGGAAGGGAAGAGGGTTGGGGTGCCTTGGTGAGTTGCAGTTTCAGAATGAAGCAAAGTGGTAGCATAGTCCCATGGTCAAAACAAACTTTCACACAAGACTGATAATTTTGTTCAAGATATTCTCATCTTGAATTCAGAGATGCAGAGTGGTGGTTGATCACAGTTTAGATCTTTGCAGACTACTTCTGCCATAAAGCACATAAACATTTTGAATACGTTTCTTAGTTAATCACTAATAAGAAAAAATCTGTGTTCCTCAGCTGTTATTTAGGATGCCTTATTGTGACTTCTTTTGTTTGTTTGTTTTTTGGTTTGTTCTATGATTTATGGTATCTGCTGATCAGGTAAAAGATGACAAGGATAAAGGAAAAGCACCCAAAGAGGAAATGAAAAGTGTCTGGGATCGTAAGAAGGGAGTTCCTGAACAAAAGGCACAGAATGGAGAACGTGAACTATCTGCCTCAAAACTTAAATCTACTGAGAATGCTTTTGGGTAAGTTTCAAGTAAGCATTGGGCTTGCTTACCTTGTAGCAGAGCAGGGCCTCTGGGCCTCTGCATAATAGCCTTGTTGTAGCACCTTTGTGGAAGACTTAGGTTGGCAACATCAGCAGAGGCTCTACTGTTCATTGGTTTGTAGGTGTGAATTAAGGCTTTTGGCCTATATTCTAACGAACTTCCCCCACATTGTTGCAGTAACAAAGTGAAGTACAGAAAGCAGATATAAATAGTCTTGCTCCCTCAGTAGAGACAAGTGGCTTATTTTTGCTCTGTTGGGGTTTTCCTGCCTTGAAGAACATTTATTTCTAATGTCTGGACAGAGACCAATAATGACAAGAGCCCAGATTTTGTTCTCTAAAATTTTTTAAGTCGGGTCTCAACCTTTACTAAAGTAACATATTTCCAATTATCCACCTGCTTTTAATCAGACTCTGCATATCAGTATGCATGCAGCACAATACGTTTGGTAACTCTTCAAAGAGCTGCTTTCTTGAAATTAACCTTGAAATTAATGGCTTCTCTATAAAAGTAATTTTTCAGTTAGGCGAAAATCTCTCCTAGACAAAATGTTCTATTTTTTGTCTTTTTATAAGCTGTATCAAAGTTTGATTTTTATTTTTCTTTTCAAGGAAATATTTGCCTTATGGCTATATTGGGAAATTCAATGAAGGTAAAAAATTTCTAGTGAAAAGTTTATTGAAAAGGATTCTGCCTGCTAAAAGGAGGGAATACATGAAGCAGAGCAGAAGTTTTTCCTTTTAGCAGAAAAACAAGAACAAATAGGTTAGAAAGCCAATTTTTTCTTCCTCTTTGACATTGACAGAAGCAAAGAAAGGGTTAAACTCTTCAGGCACTTTGAGAAATCTCTGCATGGCAGATGGGATTTTCTGTTGTATCTCAGCATTCCCCTTGGATTCTTCCGGGAAAAACAGACTTTCTCAAAATAAAATGCAGTTCAAAAGTCCCTGGAGGCATCCTGACCTAAGGCCAAAAGACAGACAGAGATGGAGATGGAATAGCAGGAAACTGGCCTTGCTCAGAACTGTCCTTCTTCATGACTTGGGTCACATCATCAGTAACATGAGAATGGCGTTCTAAAAATATTTTTGTTGTGTTTTCATTTGCTTTGCTTCCTGTGGGAGACAGGCCTTAATGGCAACATGTAGTTTTTGAGTTTCCACTCCTTTTTTTCTTTTTCTGTTTTTCTTCCACTGTTTCCCAAATGTGGGAAGAAGCCGGTTAATAGCCTTTTATCAGCAGAGTAGAAGACTTGGGTTGGCAACATCAGCAGAGGTTCTAGTGTTCATTAGGTTGTTAAGTATGAATTAAGGCTCTTGGCCTATTTTCTAACAAACTGTCCCCACATTGTTGGGCTTTGTTTGGAACTATGTTTCTTCTTGTTTTTACATGAACTTATCAGATACTAGTTAGGAAGCATGTAAATTTGCTAACACTCAGTGGTGAGGATTGAGAATAAAATAGAGTAGTGGAGGCTAAAGAAAAATCTTATCTGTGTCATTTGTTTATATCAGTAAGAGAAATACAGAATGAAACCCCATTTTATGACTTCCCCTTCCATCTTCCCTCTCACCTGACTTTCTCCCCCTTCTCATACAGGACAACAAAGTTCCTAAATATGATGCAGCATGTTTTTTCACACTGTTCTGATGTTTTTGGCTCCCACAAACCGCTTCTTTCCTTTCCCTCCTTGTCTGAAAGCTGGCAACCAACTTAATTTCTTAGCACCAAAGAGATGCTTACAAAACTCTTCCTTCACCCAGCATCTTGATACTAATTTCCCAATGTGGGCAGTAGGGAACCAGAGGTTCTGAGAATCTGCTGAAGGCAGAGGAGTTTGGGAGATGGACGAAAAGAAGCAGAATCACTGCCAGTTTATTGTTTGATATTTTGGATTATGCAGAACCAGTAGGGGGAGTCCTGTAAACTGCACAAGAATAAAATAAGCTAGAAACTTTCAATGTCCTTCTTTGTAAAGAGGACAGAATAGTCACCTGAGGTCTCCAAACAAAAATGTTAAGAATAGATTCTACCTTTGGCTTTTATCAGTTGAAAGTGAGAGTAGCTTTTAATTTCATTGAGGCTATCTGCACTGGAGTCTCTGACAATTAATCTTTCTTTGGTGCTGATATAAATCTGAGTGGCTACTTATAATCTTGGCAAATGTTATGTTCTCAATTCTCGTAATTCTGGTCTTGCCAGGGATATCATTATGTCTGTCAGAAGTGACCACTTGCATCTTCTTTGGGCCAAAAACTTGCAGGTCCAGATGGGCTGGCAACACAAACTTCAGAGACCGCGAGGAGAAAAAAAAAAAAATTAGTGAGGTTCCTGGGATGTTTCCTATAGAGGCTACAACCTTGCAATGAAGCAGGAAAGCCTTAAAATAGCCAGGGATTTCTCATGGCCCCTTCACGATAGGTGCACTGAACTCTTAGAAATACTTAGTGCCTTATAGAGGCTTGTGGAACATTTTGGGTTCTCAGTACCTCTGAAAACTGAATCAGAGGTATTTCAGGCTGGACACCCAAAATGATACCTCACACCTGAGGTATTGGTCTTCACTTTGTTTTTGAATGGGCTAAATGAAATTTCAAATAAAATTTCTAATGTTTTCTCACAATGCTATAGTTAATTGTATATGTATTTTTTATTTAAAAAGCATGAGTTCCTTTCTTTAATTAGACATCACTACCTGATGCAAGCCCTCATTCGTGACCACTTACATTAACTTGACACATATGACTGAGGGGTGATCTTGTGGTTCTACTTTCGTGGTTTAAGTGATTCCACTGAAAAGACACGCTCAGGAATAGGGTATGGAGCAGAAAAGGATTGTGTTATAATAAGGTGATATTAGGGAAATATGTATTATGTACTTGTAACTCTAGGTTAGAAAATTAGGCACAAGTATGTATTGGGGGAACATACATTCACAGACCTCTAGGACATTTTTTTTTCTTTAGCTTTGCTTTGTGGTGTTACAGTTTTGCATAGAAAAGAGTTTCTAAAACCAAGTAAACACATTGCAAATGAAGTGCCAGGTCCTACTACTTTATTGTTGAACTTGGACATATGAAGTACAGCAGCTGAATTCACATAATAACATTGGTTTGGTTATGCTAATTTGCCATATGTTTTTTTAATTATGCCATTCCTAAATCCTGCATGCCATGCTAGAACCAAATTTCATCCAATTTGGTAAGATCATGTGGGGGAAAAGGATTCTGTGTTAGTAGATTCTATTGTGATATTGAAACCCCAGGCAATTCAGCTCTGGTCCTATAGCTTTTTTTATTATGGTTAACTCCATGTAGATGAGGCATCTATCTGAATGAAGAGCACCTTTGCAGGATTGGGTGAGATTCACCAGATTGCAAATTTATATGATATTTGTTCTTCATGTTCTCATCTCTGATCCTCTCTAACAGTTATTGTTATTGTTGGAACGCTTGATTTGTACCATCTTGTGGTATTATACTCTGCAACACTCTGGTTGCATTAAATAAATCATTAATATCAAGCTTTTTTAAATGCCAACAGAACAGAAAGTGTTTTTTTAAAAATCTGTAAGTACGTTCCCTTTCTGTCTCTTGTGAATAGCACACTGATACCTCTTAGGTACCTATTTCCTTGTCAGCAGTAATATTAAACACACTCAGGGAGTAGACATTTGTCCAAACACTGGTGTGGTAATTGTTTAACTAAGTGATACTGTCTTGCTCTGTTGAAAGTATTGCACTTCACCTATGCAAATTCTTTGGGGTTTTTTTTGGTAGTCTTCCTCATATGTTCTCTGTCTCATATATTACAACTGGTTGGAAAACTTCTGTTTTTTGCCTGTGGAAAGTCACCATTAATAAATAATTTCCAGTTCCTTAATAAAAAGTCATACTTTCCCTGGAAAATGTCAGGAAAAGATCTGATTAACCTTTCTGTTCATACAGTCTGGGAGAGTTAAAGTAATAGGTGTTATAGATGAGATAGGAACCCTTTTAGGTTTTTAAAATACTGTCGAAGCTGTTAAGATTCTCTTCCATCTCTTGGGTCCTTCGTTTTCCCCAAGTCATCTGTTCTGTCCCCAAAGATACTTGTCTTTTTCTAGAGGGCTTATAAAAATTACTTGTCTTTGAAAGCAAAATATTAGTGCATCTTTTATTACACAGAATATAGCATAATATTTTTGCTATGAGTTTTTATATGTAAATTTATCTCATTTAAAATCAACAGAGAGGAGTTAGTTATGGCTTTCCATTGCTTTTTTGTCTGTATGAAGTACAGTATGCTTTTGGAAGAGTTTCCTCTGTACACAAACTGCAGAGTAGAGGTATGAAACTGTAACAGTTTACTGTATACCATAGAGATGCTGGTGAGATGTGATACCACTTGCTGAAGTTACATCAGATGTTAAATATTTCAAGCTTAGTTACTGAATTCTCTTAAAAATGGAGGTGGCCTGAGTTCTCAGACAGGGTGGTGCAGCTCCTTTGCCCACAAGCACATGGAGACTCCTTCCTCACTGGCAGCAGATGGGAGAGGTGCTCCTTATAGTATTGCAGCCTATTAACTCCTGATGAAAATGTTTTGAGCCATTGTAGTTTGTAAGGAGCAAAAGGTCTTATAAAACAACATCTCTGAGTGCCAGGCTCTCATGTTGCTGGTGAGCGCATGTCTCTGGCCAGGAAGAGAAAACCCATGGTGCATCACTTTCCCTTTCATTTCTTTCCCAGCCGCTCCAGTTTGAAAGGGACTGCAAGTGCCGAGGAAGCCAAGCCAGGGTCTTTGGTTGAGGCTGGAAAGCGGTTAGAAGATCAGCGCCATCGCCGAGGCGAGAATGAGGAGTTTGAGAAGCTGAAAGAGAAGCAGCAGGAGGCAGCAGCAGAGCTGGATGAGCTGAAGAAAAGGCGGGAGGAACGCCGGAAAATCCTGGAGGAAGAGGAGCAGAAGAAGAAGCAGGAAGAAGCTGAGAGAAAAGCCAGAGAGGAGGTAAGTGTAAAATATGAACTACTGGACTCTGGTTTTATTTCTTTGTTGTTACTACTTTACTTCCAATGGCCTTGCATTAGTTCATAACTACAGCAGTATCTGCACAGACACTTTTAGGCAAAGAAGTTGGTGGCTGGAGGTCAAAGGGCAAAATGAAGCCATGGTAGACCGGCTTATAGCTGAGGAAGGAGCATGTCACAAAGAAGGCAAGACCAAACCCAAACATACAGGCCAAAGTGTGCTTCTCCTTTTTGGATCTGATGTTGCTGTCTGGGAAATTACTGCTATGTCTTTGCTTCAGATTGCACCCTTTATCTGGACCCTCTAGGTGTGTGCTTTTCTAGGCGTTACTGTTCCTCAACATCTGTCAGGAGATGGTCTGTTGCAATAGACCTTGATTTCAAATGTGCTACCCAGCATTAATATCACCCCATTTTCTAACCTTCATATTTAACTGCAAGTATGCCATATTTGTTATCAAGTGACCACAACTCATAGATGCTCTAGTGAGGACTGGAGTTAAAACATGCAGTCATCCAGGGTGGAAAGAAACATTACAGTTCTAGCCTCAGGAAAGAAAGGGCTCTAATACACATCTTGGCAAGTCAAAATTTCATCATGATCACTGCAAATTTCTTATCTCCTTGGGGATGCAAAATGTTGGGGTCAGTGTTATAGCCACAGAGTTCTTAGTTTATTCAGGGTGTCTTTGACATTACACAAATTGAACTACAAAGTGCATGCCAAAATTTCTCTGCTGTAGATGAGCTGGACTGCTACTGTTGTATATAGTTATGATGGGCTATATCTCATTAGGAAGACAATCTTGTCTATTTAAATATTGAGTATCCAAGCACATCTGTTTGCTTGTACTCCCTCTGACAAGAGACTCTATAAATAGGATTTCCAAATCTCTGGTGCATCATTTAGAAATCTTAAGTGTTTGAAGAACAAATGGTAGATGAATAATAATAGTGTTTGGCAGCTGAGTGCCAATTCATGTAGTATACTGAGCTCTTTAGAGTAGAACTCAGTAGATGCTGAGAGTGTACAATACCTTGCGGGTCAGACCCTGCTGACGAGTGCTCACAATGGTTGTGCTTTGAGGGCTTCTGGTATGACTTGTAGCTTATGAAGTGAAAAATCATGGCATCTCTTTGGATGAAAAACTGTAAGCTTTTAATCTTCACTTTTTTTGGCACCTATTGATTTTTCCTTGTGAAGTATTAACCTTAGCACAGAAAGTGCCAGAGTAGATGGACAGAAGGACAGTACAAAGACGATATATGAGGATACAGAGGAACTGAATATTTGAATATTTTTGTAAATGTGCTTTTTTCTCTCTTTAAGTGACACTATATGGCAATAAATCTGGTGTCTTCACTGTGATGAGACAATAAAGCAGGACAGACTAGATGCCTTACCTGCTGCCTTAACACTGTGGTGGATTAGCAGCAATACATTGCTAGATTTCAGATGAACTTTTTAAATTGACATAACCTGTTCTTAGAAAATTTGGTAAATGTTTGCAGGACTGCAAAGCCCTGTAATGGTGATCTAGTTTCTGAAAGAATAAGTGACCATTTGTGTTTTTTAAGGAGGAAAAGAGGAGGATGAAGGAAGAAATTGAAAGGAGAAGGGCTGAGGCTGCTGAGAAACGTCAAAAAATGCCAGAAGATGGTGTATCTGAAGACAAGAAGCCATTTAAATGTTTCAGTCCTAAAGGTTCATCTCTCAAGGTAACCTCCCCACTAACATCTATATAGTACATAAAAATTATTTGGGGTTGCAGTCCAAACCAACAGCCAAACACCAAAGCAGTGTGGAAATACTGGAAATCAGACCTGGGACAATGGTCTGAAATAGACCTTAGCCTAAAACCTTGGGATGATTAAAAATGAGAGATTCTTTCCACAAATAGTCTAGACTGGAAGTTACCTGTTCTTTTTGATGAAAAATGTCCAAAAAGGATCTTCACCTTCAAGAGAAAATTATTTTGAAAACTTAGAGCTGTATTACTGTGTTTATTTATTATTAAATTTATTATAGAAGTGCTTTGGGAACTGCAGTACATAAAGATCACAAATGTTCTCTCTCTCCTTCCACATCCACAATTACTTCCTTCCTTGCCAGATTACTTTGTCTTTAAGCATATTCAGCCTAATCATCATTAATTGAAACTGCCCCATATGGGAGTTCTAGCTTATGTCTAATCCCCCTAAAAATAACATCTAGAAGTACTGGGCTAGATTTCATTTTCTTACATAACAAGAAAAAAAGTCCCTTCTGTGACTACAGGAATTTCTAAGTGGTCTTCTGTGGCCAATATTATATTGAAAGTCAGATAAATCAATTAAATGGCCTTTCAGCATGGAAGAGGAATCCTGGCCCCTCTGAAATGATTGGGAACTTTGTTTTGGTATTCAACCCAGTTGCTTTCTCAGCTCAAGCTCAAACTGCAGATCTATTATTTATTTTCAACTATCTTTTCCTTTTCTTGTTTTGTGTCATTAGTCATTTAAGAATCCCAATAGTCTGTCAAAAAAGGCCCCTTTATGGACACTAGGAGAAAAAAGACCAGGCGGGAGTTTATCAGGTAGGAGCTCATCCAGCCATGAAGTGGATGATCTTGATGGAATTAAGAACTATGTTTGTTGAGTGACAAACTGCATTTAGTCAAAATTATATTTCTGCTCACAGAGAGCTACACTTTGAACCAATCTGGAGCTTTAGCCCTATACTGTTTTGGGTCCAGTTCTGGCAAATACAGCATCCAAATGCTTTTGACTGGACTTGCCTTTGACTTCTCAGACATATTTGAACCTGAAATACAAGGACTGAATACATACAACTGTAAACGAAGATTGCCAAGCTTCACGACTTGCTCCTATTAGATAAACCTGGTCTTGCCATTTTGGTTGCAAAAGGCCATGTCAATAACAGACACTATAAACGTACAGCTTCTTCCCAGCCCTCCTGGGAGGGCTTCCTTTTTTCTTCTTTCTGTTTATTGAGATGCCTTTTATGACGTACATTTGGAGCTGTAGTTCACAGATGACTCAGAAGAGAGGAAATTACACGTGAAAACACAGAAACATAGAGATCATAATTTGGGGAGAGTGGGGAAAAAACACTGGATTTTGCAGGAGGTTAATAGCTTTCAGAGAACTTTTTGACTGATGCTATACTCTTCTACTGTGTATTTTTAGAGGAAAGCTGGAATTTTCCAAATGTTGTTAAGCATCCAAGGTCCTATTTCTTTTATGATTATAATTACTGCTAGTTCTTATGGCTTAGGTAGAAACGGCTTGTTACAAAAACTGATACATGCAACTCTGTACAGATTTTCTTTCTTTCTCTGTTTCTTTCTCTGAGAAATTGGTGATACTGTACATATTCCAGTCTGGTGTCTGTGGGTGGTCAGAGAAGATATGTAATGCTGTTGAACTTCACACTGTAAACTGTCTCTTAGCCTTCTGTGGTTAACAACTGAGGAGAGAATAATCTCATTTTAATAACCTGACATCAAACTCAAGTTTTTAAAAGACAGTGTTACCTTCCATTTGGACAGGTTTCTCAGGCTGGTCTAACCTGGATGGTACACAGCTTTCTCATTGCCTGTTATGTACTGTCCAAGTTAACTTTTGACTTGTAAAGCATCTGGCACATATTTTCTCCCTTGATGAATGTATCGTCTGGTTAGATGTGTCATGAATCATGTGAGAACCCTAAATGCACAATTGTTGGTGGGTGGTTGGAATTAATAATGAAAAAAGGGAGGCTCAGTATTAAGATACTGTATGATACATGTGCACATTCTGACTTCTAGATCACAATCTGGCAAAGCATCTTTTTCTCCTTCCTTGTCCTTCCTTATGCAGTAAGTTTTTGAGAAGAAAGTTCCTGGGAGCGTCTTAGATGAGGAAAGTAGGGTATGCTATTTACCAAGTGAACTACAAGAACAAAGGAAAAAAGGGAGACAAACTGAAAAGCAGTTTTCTTTGGGAAGGAATGTTACTGACTTCTTGTATAACTATTCTCTAGTTAACCAGAAGAGAACAGGATATTTCAATACTAACCCTCCTCTTGGGGGTAAACTCCACCACTACAGAAATGCAAAAGCAGTTAGGCATTGAGAGGAGGAAACAATGGCAGGAGGCTGGGAGCATGGGATATCTCCTGTCTTTACAGAAAATGTCTCCTGGGAAACATGGGCTGATGTGACAGCCTGGACTCTGCAAAGTGATGCTGACAGCTAAACCAAAATATAGGACTTTTCAGGGCTTGAGATTATTATTTTTTCTTTTCTTAAAGACCTGTAGTGTCCTATCTCATCATTGTGTTCAATACCTGACAGCTGGAGCAGTGACTGGAAAAAATTAAACTCCACACAATCAGTTCTTCCTAGATGAGTACTCTTGAAGCAGAGGGAAGATAGATAAGAACAGGATCTGTGACATTTTTTTTCCCCCCATCTTTGATGCTGATTGCAGCACTCTAGTCTGGCAGGTAAACTGGAGTAAATTGGTACACTCTGCACAGATGCTGCCGACAGCATAATGAAGCAAAAGAGAGCGTGAGCCACTCAGGGAAGATAAGGAGAAGCCACTTTACTTCCAAGGACTATCATTCCAGATAGATTTCCACTAGGTTTTTTCACCTGTTGGATATGAGGCAAAATTATAATAGAGGGATTACTGTTTTCTGTGTGCGTTTCTTACTCCTCTTCCTCCCTGACCCAGTTTTTGAGAAGACTTTTTCTATGTATCACTTTCCAACACCTTCTGTTGCGTAATATTTAATACACAGTTTAGAATTCTGAGGAATCATTTAATACCTTTGTATGATATAAGTTTTACTGTATCATACAATGGGAATATCTAGATGTTTTGTGTTTCCCGTCATTGTCTCAAATTGTGTGTTAACTCATTCCTCTTCCATTCTGTTTGGTTTTGGAGAATGTACAGAGGGAAGACAGTGCACTTTGACACCCACACTTCAGTTGCATTTTTGATATGCAAAACGCTTCTTGCACGATCAGTGAACAAAATATGTCTATATAATATTGAATGTGGATAAACGTATACATATATCTCTGTATAACATCTTGCTTAATTTATTCCTTGCCACCTGTATGTGCTGACCCCATTGAGTTAAGTGCCTAACCAGGTACGAGAATCTGCATGGGTTTGATTTATGTCCATTGGTTTAATTTCATCTGACTTTACCAGCAGAAGGGTAGGTGTCTGTCTAAGTATTTTGTTGTCTAATCTAATCTTCTTTGGTAGTTAATAGAGTGAGAGTCACTCTTAGTATGCAAGAAATTCCACCTTGCCTGTGGTGAGGTGAGCTTCTCCACTCTACAGAGGAAACCAAAATATTATAAGTAATTTTGACTAAATGCTTACCTTTCAAGAAACTGAGGTTAGATGGGAGAGATGCAGCCTGAGATCCTGTGTTCTTTCTCTCTGGTCATAATTTAGAGGCTGGCAGGTTGACTTTCTTGGAGTACATGTGTATTCTGTGCCAGAGGCTTTGGAAAGTATTCCATGGTGACAAGACATAGTCCAAACTATTTACCAAGATTCTGTTTAAATGAATGCAGGAAAAAGATTATTCTTATTTCCTATCTTCAAACTGAGGAAATACCTTGTGTTTTTTGTTAACCATCTTGCTTTGCCTGTTTCTCTTACAGATCTATTTTGTAATACTCTTTACTGTATGTGCCAAACGTTTTTAATTCTTTGCATGGAGTTTGCGTGGTGTGCAGTGGATAAATGACCTTTAGATGTTGCTGTATAGTCTAAATGTATTTGACCTATATGTTTAATCCATGTGTGTATACATGTGTGTTTGCTCTAAGTGTATCCATTGTACGCTTCTGTTTCATGCATTCTGTGTTTTGAGGAAGATGCTCTAGAACAAATTCCCATATAAATGTGCAGAAAATGTGTTATTCATCCACACAAGGCACTTGCTTTCTTGGGAAGAGGACCATGTTCAGCTCTGAGAGTTGCTTTCTAACTCTGCTTTCCTGTCTGGTTTGCTTCCTCACTCTTCTGTTCTGAACAATCCCCGACGTATTCCTGATACCACAGCAGATGCTCTGAGAACTGTCATTTCCAGCAAGTGAAGAAGGACTCCACCATGTCTTTTTACTACAACCCCAAGAATATGTTCCTCTTCCCCCCAACCTGTCCCCATCTTACACCAGTGCCTACTGAAGCCAGGTTTTCCTGCTTTGTAGAAATATCTCCTTCCTGAACATAGGAAGACTATGAAGAGTCTATTCTTAGCATCTTTGAAGATCTGTCCCTTTTGTAAGATTTCAAGTGGAATCTCAGTTAATCTGAAATAGAAGATGCTGTAAATTAATTACTAGAACCTTGAGTCCTTTGACATAGTCCATATTGTCTGTCCTTGCTGCCAGCTAGGTTTCCCTGATGCGGTTGGAGAATTACCCATTCATGCAGAGCTGGGGAGAAACCCGCAGCTCTTGTTGGTCTAACTCATCATTGTGATGCATTGCTGGTTATGACCCAGGAATCAGCATTGTGGGAAACTTTTCCTCCTATACCGTAGTCAGGGAGAGGTGATGTGTTTTAAATGACCATTGAAGGTCTGTTCAGTCACTTTTAATCACATAATTTACTTGCTCCTTTTATGGCAATGCCGACTGTATTTCCTCCGCGTGAAACAAGTCATGAACTGGCAAGGCAGGCAGAGGAAGAGCCGCAGCTCCCCACCCGCGTGGTTGTGGAGGGCTCTTCAGCTCCTGCCTGGTGTATTGGTGCCACCTTGTGACAACAGCGCCTTGGAACAGTTGGTACCTATCCGAGCAAAGCCCATCTTTCCACTCGGGACTGTGTTTAGACCATATATTGGCAACTAAAACTGTTGATGTAATTTACTCTGTAAACTGTATGTATATTTTTTAGAGCTTTAGAGATACCTTTGAGCTGGACTGATGCTAGCTGGGGTTCCTCCAGTGAGCTTGTTTTGCAAATTCTTCACTGAAGTGAACTGCCTGAGTTTTTTGCTTGTATTGGCTTGAGAAATAAAATGTGCATGCCCTTTGATGGGATTGCTCTGGGATTTAGTATTCTGGTACAGCCTGGATGCGAAGGGCACCAAGGAGAACCATTTAAAGGAATGGCTGTCATTGCCTTATTTTAAAGGCATGAATGCCACAAAGTCACTGTTAAAGTAATTTGAAAATGGACAACCCGTACTGAGACTGGGGAATCCCCAGGAATCCAGCCAGGCTGATTAATAGTCTTTTCTATCCCTTGGAGCTGCTTGTGTATATTTTACTCTTAAGTGAAACTGTAGAGCCTGGGACAAGAAGTGGAACAATGCAACGTGGAAGAGACTTGAGAAAGTTTGATTAGAGTATTTCCTGGCCCAGAATGCAAATATCTACCCCCGATCGTGACATGTTTTAAAACATTATTCAGGGATGGAGTCTTTTTGTTTTCAAATTATCAGGAGATTTGACATATGTCTTATGAGATCTTCATGATTCTTTTCTCCTGGAAACTTTACAATATTTTCCTATGCACAGAGTAGAAAATAATGATTAAGTGTAAGATACCAGTTTGCATAATAACAGCTGGTAGATACTGACTCAGCAGTGACCCTGCTTGAACATGAGCAGAGTATAGTCTGATTGGTTTTTGCATGGGATAGAGTATATGGCTGAGTTCCAAACCTGGCTAAGTCTGTCTCAACTCAGAAAAACTTTATTGAATTTGCTATCTGTCTCAAGAGATAACATACTTGCTCTTATGTGGAAGACAGAAGAAAATTTGACATAGGTTTTGGGAATACCAACACCTTTCATAAGATGAACTTCTTCCCTTTTCTCCTTTCTGTATTGGTGGTTTATTCTCTTGTTACAAATAAGGCACTGAAGAAATATACAGGATGCAAACATTAATGCAGAAAATATATCCACCTGTATGAATCTGTAGCATAGTAAGCTCCTAACTATAAAACCTGTGTGTGTGTGTCTGTGGTGATTTCCATTAGAATGCATCTCTTTCAGATTGATCTTTTGACATTTAAAATGACATTTTAGCCTGGCCTTGTACAGCCTGCATTTTTATTAGCTGTAAACTTATAGTTCTTGTTTATCTCTCTTCTAGATAGAAGAGCGAGCAGAATTTTTGAACAAATCCGCCCAGAAGAGGTAAAGGAACAAAACAGTGGGTTCAGTCAAAACAGCAGTGTTTAATTGAAGGGAATAATAATTTCTTTCTCACTTTTTTCCTACTTCCTACAGTGGTATGAAACCTACCCACACAACAGCAGTTGTCTCAAAGATTGACAGTAGACTTGAGCAATACACTAGTGCAATTGAGGTAAGTTAATTCCAGGTCATGATTGCTGTAGTTTCTAGTGGCTTTTGGTACTTTAATCAGCCTATGTTTTACTGTTCAAGAACTGCAGGGATTTTTGGTCACAAACTTCTAATGTGACTTCAAGAACAAAATGCTTGAGGCACACCTATGTGTGTCATCTAGATATATATCTAAACAAAACCTCAGATTTGTGTCTTCCCTTTCATGCTACAATTTAGTCTGTTGCTGTGTAAGCTTGGAGTAGCTCTTGGAGGACTCAGTCAGCATCTCTTGAGTGACAGTTGCATCCTCTTCTTGGGTGATGAGAGTACTATCAGCAGAGAGTGACAGTCATCCTAGAGTAAAGCTGACTTAGCAGCTTATTTAGGGAGAGCAGGAAACTGGGCCTCTGTTAATGGCTGCCACTTCAGAGTGAAATTCCTTGGCAAAGACAGACACTTTAGTGAACTAGGGAGTTAAATAGTGACAAAGGAAAAACAGAATCAAAACAAAATGCAGGATTTAACCCCAGGTAATTTTGACAAGTAGTGACTGATAATGTGTTCTGAAGCCAGAATTGAGGGATTTTGCTTTCATAGTCCAAGGGAAAATATGTTTGCTTTTTTGTTTTGGTTTGGGGTTTTTTTTGCTGTTTTTATAAATCAGTGAGTATAGGCAATGTGAAAGCTACTGTGATAGCAGGCCATCTGGACTCAGGAAGTGTCATGGGACCAGAATAATATAAAAAGGGATATTATCTTGATAGCTGTGATTAAGGTCTAGCACTTCTTCATTCCCTCTTGGATTTTTTTTCTTCTCTTTTTCACATACAGAGTCTAAGCATGATAGTCCAGTAAGGTATTGATTGGTTAGGCTTTATTATCCTTTAACTTAAAGGAAACTTTAGTAATTAAAGATAAATTAACAAAGGGTTTTTTTCTGTGACTGCTGTCCGGTTTAACCTTTCTACTAGGAAGCCTATCCATACTGGTGCATTTTATACTGTGTGTCAGTTCCCAATGAAAAAAGCACATGCATGACGGTGCTGAAGGCTCAGGCTTGCCTCTAGCACCTATGTCAAGCTGAAGGTAGCACAAACCCCTCCATTAGAGATAAATGTCAGCATGGCACCCAACAGTCCCCATATCACTGAAGTAGGAGCATACAGCTTCTGTCCTCCTGCTTCAATCTGTGCCTTTTCTGGATAAGATATAACCACCCTAGAGTGACCAAGGGCTTTCATTTGGCACTGGGGTTTGATGTTAAACTCCTTAAAAAAGAGTGGGTAGGTTGGAGGTACAGCTTCGTCTGTCGTAAGAAATGTATGTAATAGTGAAGGCAGGCTTTGTCAACCCATAAACACCGGACCAGCCCACCCACCAGCTTGTATTAGGTTCTCCAGTATTTTCAGTAGGGCTGTGATAAGGTTCTGAGTCTTTATGCTCCATTTATATATTAAAAAGCATAGCTCTATAGCAAGGAGCAGGCAGTGCAGCTTCGCAGCTATATACAAATTATTCCTTTTAGTTTCTGATTTTTCCAAGAGTTGCCAAATCTGACTTTGCAACTAAAGAGGCAAAGCCTCAGCTTGTACAGGTTCTTATTCTTTTTTAATCTGTGTTATGTAAAATATACATTAATTTTGAAAAGAAGGAACAGGAGAAGTTTGGTCCAGTGTTTTTGGTAACCATGAAAAAGGCACACTGCCAAAAAGCCCCCAATCCCACAGTCTTTAAAAAACCACCTTATTCCAAATATACTGTAATAGCTGAAATTTATCCATAGAATCCCAGATAGTGAGGTTAAGTTGTCTGGAACAGGTGGAGAAAAGTCTGATGCTGAATGACAGAGCAGCCTTTTTCCCCCATCTCTGCATGAAGATTTCCTTAGCTGTGTCCCTAAAAGAGCCATGCTTAGAAGATGCAGGTGCTAAGACTTGAAAGAGGACAAATGAAAGGCTTGGAGCAGTTGTGTGCAGATCTGTGGTTTGCCATGAGCTTTAGAAATGTAACAAATGCAAAAATCTAAGTGATTGCAGTTTTCATAGCTGGTTGTATCAAGGGTGCAACTGCAAATCAGAAGAAGAGTGTCAGTGGTGCCTCTTGGGCTGGGTACTCCCTTCCATCTTTGTATGATCATTGTTAGGACCACTTAGAGCTGCTGCATTCCCCAGTCCTGCCCCAGAGTCAAACCACCCTGCAACTCCAGCTCTTAATGCCAAACACCAACTGGCCTCAATTCTTCTGCAGGGCACAAAGGCTGCAAGACCAACTAAGCCAGCAGCCTCCGACCTTCCTGTTCCAGCTGAAGGTGTCCGTAATATCAAGAGCATGTGGGAAAAAGGGAATGTTTTTTCATCACCCTCTGGTACAGGAACACCAAATAAGGTATGTATTTAATTTTATATAGTGATTATAAAGAATTATGTTACGGACCTGACCTTGCCATTCATGTTACTGAGTAAGCCTGGCTGCTCCTGTTGACATCACTGGTGAAGAATATCCCAAAGGATCCTGAGGTCCTCGGAAACCCACAAAATTGTGTGACTGCAATATTGAGTATAACGGGAGAATTCAGTGACATACTGAGCTAAGTTATGAGATGTTCCAGAGCTACATCAGATATCTTAGACAAATATATCTGCGTAGTTCAAGGGGAGTACAAAAAAAATATTTCTGTTGGGAAAGATTCTTTTGGGGGGCAGAGGAGGATTAAATAGGCAAGATAATTATGATGGTTTATAGATAATGCATAGAAGCATTTGTGAGACCTTTATCTTTTCTATGTAAATTCTTAAGGCAACATTTCCTTTCTGTAAATTTATGTGAGTTGATGAGCATTCATCAAGCCAAAAAACTGAGCCATGGATTGAAGGGGGCTATTGCAGATAGCGATGAAATTTCAGTAATTTGTTCTAACATTTTAAAGATTTATTTTGATCATTTAAATTTTAGGCCACTTAAATCTTCTATTATGTGTTTTTTTGGTAAAATTTTAGTTCAACAAAACAAAAATGTAGACTTAGACTGTTGTCTTTTAGGCTAAAGATTTTGCTCCTTCAAGTTTGGAGTTATGATGGAAACAGCAGGTTTATGTCTAACATGAATTACTGGGTTAGCACTAAAGTGGAAATGATTTTGTCAGCCCACATTTATCAGTACTGAAAACTAGAGGATAGTAGTACTGTGTAGTTCATAGGGACAATATCTTCAGAGTACGCAGGATGACTCTTAGCTAGCCATAGTCTCAGTGAAGACCTCTACCTTAAACTCAAGCTTGGCTTTACTTTTAAATCTAAACCATGGAAAACACAGTAAAAGCTATTCTGAAAGTCTGATTAGATTTTATTATTTTGCAGGAAACTGCTGGACTGAAGGTTGGTGTCTCCAGTCGTATCAATGAGTGGTTAACCAAGACCCCAGACAGCAACAAATCACCTGCTCCAAAACCTTCTGTAAGTAATCTTGCAACAACTGTCTCTTCAGTAGGTGGGTTCTCTCCTGGGGCAGAGGTGGCAATGGTGCTTCCTCAGCCAGCTGATGGTCTTTGGAGGAACCTTGCTGCATGTTCTCTCCTGGAAGCCCACAGAAGCCCTCTGGCTGCAGACTCCCAGGTAGTCAGAAAAAGGGGAGATGAAACAGGGCAATTCTCACCTTAAAGCTTAGGGGTGCTCTAAAAAGACAGTGCGCAGAGAAGCACTTCTCTGGTAGAGAAGGATATAAACTTATCACATGTGAAAGGCCTCTGTAGTGTTTTTCTGCCAGTCCACTTGCCCTTTATAAAAGATACAGCCTGAAAAACATTTTCTCAATTCGCACTCCTATTTGCCCCAAAGACAAGCTTGAAATTTGACTCATTGCCCCCAATGTCAGTATTTACTGGTAGCTATATGGAGATTGTGTCCTATGGACATGAATATAAAACTAAAAGTCATTGTGGTCACTGTGTTTAATCACAGTTGCTGAAAACCAGCACAGAATCTTCCTGCAGATTTTCTTCTCTTTAAGTTGCATCTTTTAGATAATGTAAAACTAACCTCTTGTTTTCCCCTCAGCTGACTGTTTCTGTCTATGTCTGCATTTCTGTCTTTCTCAATAGATTGTTCTTTTTTCTTTCAATATCTCTGCTTGAAGGAACCTGCCCATCTCCTGTTCTTCTTCTTTGGGGGTCTGTTTGCTAAATTGGTCAGGTAAATCTGTTTATAATTGACTATGAAGAATGATATACATCTGTAATGTGTAATTTTTACTTTTTTTACCAGGATAAATCAAAGGGAAACCTAGAATTTCTTAGTTAGCAAATAACTTCCTACCTCCATCACATTCCCCCAAAATAAAGAGTTGTCCGAAGCTTTTGTGACCATCAAGATTCTTGTGGTTTTTGGAACAACATTCAATTAAAAGTAGAGGGAGCAAAGATTCAGTAGTTTTATGGGGAACCTAAATCATAGATCCCAAATGATTTCAGGATTATGGAAGTGGTCTTGTGATAAAGTCCACTACAATTTTGCTGTTTTCTTCCTTCCTCTGTTACTGCTGAACTTGCTTTTTGAAGTACAGAATTGGCTTAAAGTCTTAACCATCAGCAACCCTCTTTGGCTGCAAATTATGATCAGTTCCAGAGTATCTCTGTTGGGTACAAATACCTCTTGCAGAAATTGCATTTCCATTCATCACTGGGCATTTTTCTATGCTAAGTTAGAAATTCTCATGCAGAGAACTACCTGTCTAAGGATGGCAAGAATAAGACTCTGGAAGCCGTGCAGGACTTGAATCCTTTTTTGAAAAGGAGAGTACTCTTTACAAAAGTGTTTCAGGTCTTTTGTTTGTCAACCACAGAGGTAGATACCATTCCATTTGTCCTTAAGCAGGTGCATTGCTACTAGTCTAGCATAATTTGTAGTCCTGCTTTTTCCCAACAAGCAGCTTGACGTTTTTACTGAGTTTTGCTTATAGTCTCCAAATATACTCATTTTCAGAGAATGTTACTATTTTTTTAATGACTTTACCTCACCTGTTTTTTTCTGTCAGGCTAGTGATTGGTACCTGCTAAGGTTTTAAAGGATGCAATGGAATTTCAAATTGATATGAAGGACTACAGTGTTAAATCCTGATGCCTATATTTAAGACTGCAGAGGAAGATCTGCTTTTCTGTTGTATTAGAAGTCCTACTCTATTTTTTTTACAGTTTTTTAAACAAATATTTTGATTTTGATTCTGATCTAAAATAACTGAGACTAGATACTTCTGAATTCTTCCCTAATACAAATACTATTTCTGAAAAAAATCTTTTTTTCTGCAAAAATTGGAATTGTCTTTCTTAAAAACTCGATGGTACAGTAACTGTTCACTGTACCCCCTAGGATGAACATAACAAGTTATGGTCAGCTAGTCTGTGCAATACTAAACAGATGCAGCAGGATTGTTTTTTGTCCTAAAGCATATATATGTTTGGAGTCATTATGTGAAATGTCATTCTGAATAGCTTTATAATTGATAGACAATGTAGTATTTACCACTGGTGGATGCTCCTCAACTCTTCTTATGAGGAAGTCCCATTCTAACTTTTCCTCTAACAAATTAAATAAACTGGAACTAATGTTGGTTTCTGTTATCTGACATTAATTTTAAAATACAGGATTTAAAACCAGGAGATGTATCCAGCAAACGTAATCTCTGGGAGAAGCAGTCAGTTGAAAAGCCAGCTACTTCTTCGAAGGTAACACTTCAGTGCATTGTTAAAAGGATAACATCTCTGTGGGAGGCTATCTAGGGGGAAGGTGCCATTCACCTTCACTACAGTCAGTCAGTTGGAATTAGGCCTCTACATGTCTTTTGTTACTAACCTGTCTTTTTATCTGTAAAAGAAATTACAATGAAGTCCAGAAAGTCATGTAACAGCATGTAGCTTTTATATTCCTATTTGGCAGAGCTGTGTTGTGCATGGAAATCTGTCTTTTTCATGGAGTTGATTTTTTTCCTGTTATAAATAACTATGTTTTCCCATATTGAACTTTAATAATGGATTATTACTTCTTCAAACAGGTATCAGCTATGGGGAAAAAAACAGAGACAAATGGTAAGTAATTCTAATAGTACACCTGCCTATTAAACAGGAATGTTGCCACATTTTCACACAGGCATATCTGTGTTTTAAAATTCTACATCTGTTAATGTTGATGCAGAAAAACCCTTTTTGCCTTCACTTTTCTAAAGAGCCATTGCAATATCATCAAAACAAGAATGTTTGAGAAGTAAACCTGAATCATCATTGTAGGAGGACTGAGGAGTGAAGAAATGCTCCAGCCATGTTTGCGAAGCCTCATTCAAGTGACATGCGTAGCATGTTTGCTGTAGCTGGAGAGTATCATTAAACTGTGTGAGGTCTGAGGAGTGGGATGGTCATTTAACTAATGCAAGACATCTGGGAAAGGTTCTTTTAAGGCTGCAGCAGCGATGGTTATGCCTTTCATGAGCAGAGGGTGGGATCCCAAAAAGTGAGTCTGTTGTGGCAACATTATTTGAGCAGAAATGGAAGATTTCAGTACTATTGAGAATGAGACCTGCATCTGATTTTAAACACTGTCACTGGTTAATAGTGAAGCCTATTGAAAATTCAGCATGTGAGTCTCATGTGCTCCTGCATACTCAGACTGCACTGGAATTCAAATACATTCAGCGGCAGCACTGCTTTTGTTGGAGCAGTACATTGGTGTTTTCTCAAGGCAAAAAGTTATTTGGAAACTTCTAGTTTAGGAAAGACAACCTAGCTGTACAGAAAGAAATCAGCAAAATTACCCTCCTAGCTTTTTTTAAATTATTATTTTAATCTAAAACACTACAAATAAAACCAATTAAAGGAGTTCTGTGCCTAAGGATCAGTGGGGAAGAACGGAACTTCACTGGTTGATTTAATAGGTTTAAATATAACCGTGCAACATCATCTGACTCTTCAGTAGGAATGAAACGATCAAATATAGAAAAACTTTTGGTTTTCTACACATTAATATGTGCAAACATTTTTCTTCACATTTGTGTGTGAAGCCAAAAGGTATGGCATGCCTCTAAACTTTTCTTAACAGTTTAGAGTAATGCAAGATTGAATGGTCTTCTTTCTCCTCCTTTTTAAAATTAAGATGTATTAGGAGAGGGGTTTTCAGGCTTGCTCAGGGTTAGCGCAGCTCTGCTCCCATGGAAGGTGTTAGCAGTCGTGTGTCATTGATCACAAGAGCAGACCACGCTGAGTGGTTCAGACACATCGCTGAGTGAGAGGAGGGCTGCAGCAGAAGGGTTGCGGGAGGAGGCTCTCAGGAGCTGGCTTTTTCAGTCTTGCTGTGGTCTTGGAGTGCGTGCAGCAAGCACTGCAGTGCCGCCTGCTTTGGAATGGCTGGGGAGCATGCTGGGTGCAGCACCCCCGGTGTTTTTGGGTGGGAAGCTCCTGAGCTCTCCTTGAACTGCTTCCTAGGGCTGGCAGAGGCAAGAGAGGTGAAATCCTGCTTGTCCTATTGGAGGCCACCTCTGAGCAGTCCCAGTACACGAGCACAGCAGCATTCAGCTTGTGTCTTGCCATCTTACATGCTGTGTGTAAATCTAGAGCCATACCTTCTCTATTTTAGAGATACGTTTGGGTTATTTCAAGCCATCTTTAAGCTTTCTCTTTCTCAGCAGGTTTGAGACAATTTGAGAAAGAACCATAGAAGGCCACTAAAGACGCTGGACCAACCAGTTGGGCGAAGAAAAAAAAAAAAAGAAAAAGTGCTAAATTGTTCTTTTTATATTTATGTTTATTTACCAAAATGTCTTTTTGCATTATCCCAGTTAAAACCATGTATATTAGCACTGTATTTAATAATCAGTCTAGACATTCATCATAATAGTACTGCCTTTGCACAAGAGCCTTTATTCCTAAAGAAACCCATGCTGTGAAATATATAGACTCTCCTACTGATAGTCAAAACTATGTATCTGAACAGTGATTTCAATAATGGCATAACTGGTCAACCCAAAATGCATGTAAAGTGAAGTTGCTTGGGAAAGGTGTGCAGTAAACCTATAAAAACAACGGTTACTTTTGTAATACAGAAGTCTTTCTTTCTGCACTTTAGACTAAGGCATGGAAGAAATATCTTTAGTTGACAATGTAATATTTTCTGTAAGTTGCCCATGTCATAGAAATACTGCATCAATAATGTGTTTTAATGTTTTTGTTTTATACTTTTTTTTTTAAGTATCAAATTTTCCATTCCAGTTTAAGTTAATACCTAAATTTGGACGATTATGTTAGCTGACAGCGGTACTGATATTTCTTTTTGGTGTTAGTGACTAGTAATTGAATGCGATTTAGACTATATACACACATAGCTTTACAAAGTTTAGCCTAAAGGCACTACTAATGGTAGAATGCTTTAATACGTGCTAGAGTATTATATTTAGTAATAAACATACATAATTAGCCAATATCACAGCTTAAAAAATAAAGATAAAATCACACACTTTTCTATAGTAAGATTTCATAATTGCCATTAGAGGTATGGTGAGATAAGTATTAAAAAATTTTAAATGTCAGTTGCCCAGTGATGGGTAATTAAAAAGAAAGTATAGTTTTTAAAAGAGGAAAAGGTAAGGGTATAGAGGGTCAAAAATAGGTCACTTGTATAAAACGTTGTAGTTTAATTTATATAAAACTACCATAATTAAAAAGAAAAAACCCTAAACACAGTTGGAGCTTGTTTCAAATGACTGTACACTAAATCTTGCTATCCATCAGTGCCGTACACTAAATCCACCTAATATGAAGTAAACCTCTGTCTTTATAGTGCTTCTTTTTAACTCTCTCTCCTGAATATCTTATTTACAGATGTTTTCATTTGTATATAGTAAACACATGGCTATAAGACATCAGCTTGGTTTGAATTTACATGCCATATACAGTTTAGCATTTACATCCTACAGTGTATGGGTGGCATAAACTGAGTAACTGAAATAGCCCCTGAGCATGTTGTTAACAGCTTTGTTGTGCATCAGAGCTACCAGGATCTCCCTTTTCACCACTTCCATCTCTTACAGCATCTGACTTCTTCCTAAACAAGAATAATGTTATATTTCAACCCAAAGATGAGCTCCCCTGCTTGGCTGAAACATCTTGTTTACATATAGAGATGCATATAGTTATCTGTAGGGGGTGAAACTGTGCCTGACATTGTCTGTGAGTTGTCATGTTTTTGTTTGGGGGTTTTGTAAATGCTCCTCTGAGTCTTTCAAATACATCCGATAGCTGCAATAAAAATGATGTGTTCAATGTATTCTGAAACTGCATCCACAATAAATGGAGTATTTCCATCAGCAGCCCCCTGTTTGTTAATGAGTAGGAACAAGCCAGTTGTAACTGGGACAGGAGGTATCATTGCAAAGAAGCTCGAGGGATGTCTCGCCTTATGTATTATCCTTTAACAGACAGCCAAGTTGTAAAATCAACAGCTTTAACTTACATATTCTTAAGGGAGGTGGGGGGGAATCTTATTTGTTGTGCCTATCAGTAGAAGATGGGAGCTGTGCATCATCCAGAAGTCAGTAGGCTCAGCAAATAGTTCTAACCCAGTGGTACGGCCATCTGCTTCCCTGCATTGAAAAATGTTTTCTGTGTGAGAGCTGTCATGTTTCTTCTGTCTACCTCGGTGGGATCAGCTTCCAGGCTTGGATGATCACAAGCCTGGGGATCTACTATCTCTCCTGTCATCCTCCCATCTCCTTCATTTTTACTCTAACAGCAGCACAGCACACAGTGCCCTGTTCTGACTAGGTCATGGTCATCCAAAAGAGCCCCCAGCCTGCTGCCAGCTCCATGGGAAGCAATGGGAACGCTGCAGCAAGCACAGCTTTCTGAACTACTGGGGGAGTAGTAATTGGATTTATCCTGAAAAGAGCTTGTATGCTTGAAAGTGTGCCTGTTCTCCTGCTTCGCGCTGACTGACTACGTTGCTACATTTCTCTGCAAGTTTTGCTGAAGTAATGCTTTTACTTTTTGATGTGGATTAAATTTCTTTTGCTCCTGGCTCTTGCCTTTTCTGAGTGTGGAATTGTGCTAGGCACAGTTTTACTTTTAGGAAATACTGTGAAGCGGCACAATCATGGTTTGTTCCCACCAGCTGGCACCACCTCCTGGCAGAATTTGCTGAAGACAAGTCCTTGTGGCAATCAGCAGCAATGCAAGGTTTTTTTAGTGTTTTGTTACCATTATGAGATGAAGATTTTTCAGCCAATACCAGATTGTCACCTTAGTTTCTGAGCATGCTTTTCTGCAGCTCATTCAGCATCCTAGCCACTTTCTCTTGTCAGTGTGCAGAATACCACAAGACAGCATTTTTCAAGCTTGCATTTGCTTTAGCCTAGCATTATCTCCCTGGAAATACTTTAAAGCAATTTTGAGTCTACCTCAGGGTTTGCTTTGTTTTTTTTAAAGAAAAGCTTTTCTATGTTTTCCTCAGAAAATTGTTATTATTGATTTGTTTGAGTATATTGTTCTGAATGCTGCCAGCAGAGTTGCAAAAATGTAATTTTGTGTTTGAGACTTCTAGAGCAAGTCAATCTGATTTTGTAGGTAGCACTTATGTTTAGATGGGTAGATTCTGATGTGTGCTATCACTGCATATGATGCTGACTTCAACTATTCACCACTAATCACACAAGTTCACTTTCTGGGTGTTGAGAAGGATGGCTATGTGAAGTAAAATAAGTACAACATTGTTCTTTAGGTTCTAGCTAGAGCATGATCCTGTTTGATGTGTAAGCCACGAAGTAGTCTCTCTGTATTGCCCTTGTACAGGAATTACAGCAGCTCATATCTGTATTAAAATTCAGAAAAACAGACTTCAGGCATGTTTTTATAATTAACTGTATGAAACAATATAAGCACTACACTAATTAAGTTTTGTTGTTATTCAAACTTTATTAATATAAAATGTTAAGGCATTAGAGATTTACACTATAAAAAAATCAGAAATATGTAAAAAGCAAAGTAATTAAACAGCCCATTCCTTGACAACAACTTATAAGCCAGTATGACTGACCGCACTGGAAATAACATATAAGGAATCATCTAAATAATCAGGTTTTTGTTAAACATGTCTTTAATTAAGGAAGACAAGGAAAAAAGGAAATGAATAGACAGTGTCTTTTTACTGTTAATCAAAACCAGATTTCTGTTAACCATCTTTACAAAAGACTCATCCCTACTGATGCATTCTTATACTAGTGGTCTCCTAAAAAAGGACAAGTAACTGCTTGTAATGATTGTCAAGTACAGAAGAAGAAATCAAGACCAAGCTCCAGAGTACATAATCTAATCTGGAAGGATTTACGCAGAGGTCTCGCAGAAACCACTGGCATTAATATTCTGCTTTGAATGGGTAGTCCTTGTGATTGACAGCTCTGAAAAGAGAAAGAACTGGTTATTTTAAGTATTGTAGAAAGTACCTTCAGCAGCATTTCCCTACTGCAGTTTCCTTTCCCCACTGCCAATCTACTCAAGTTTTGCTGCTGTTATTAATTTGAACACAGGCTTGTGAGCAAGCACATGCAACACCAAGATGCTGGGGAATGCCCTGAATGAATCTCCCTCCAGGTACCAGTTCCAGAACATGTCTTGTTACCTGGGATCCAGGGTTTAAGATAGGAGCTCTCCCTGGGTTTGGTCATGTATTTTTTCAAGATATGGGGAATGAAAATACAGATAGAGATAGGCCTAGTAGATAATAAGGGTAATAATGAACATACGGGAGCACTGGAACTGCCCTCCAGTTCCTGTTAAAGCTGAAGATTACATCCATCTCCTTTTTAGATAGTTCAAAGTCAAACACCTAGCAGAAGAAAAAGAAAAAAAAAAAAAAGGCTTTCTTCTTAGGTTCGTGAGTAGTTATAATAGCTACTAAGTGTGCTTCGTGCATCTACAACTTCAGATAAGGACATACTGCATCCACACTAAGCACAGTTAAGAAATCCTCTTATTTCTCAGCCAAATACTAATTTACCCTTGAAGTAATCGGTCCTTTTCTCTCTGAGGTGCTGTTCATAGCAATGTCTTACAGTTCTGGGTGGTTGAATGCAAATCTCACTGCAGTTTATTGTTATGCAAAGACGGAAAACTTAAAGTGCTAAGGATGGATTACTCGATATGTCACAAATACTGAACTAGCAGTAAATATTTCTGCTACAACACAGGACTACTGGGTGCCAACTGCAAATAGTTGTCTCACAGTTAGTCATCTAAGAACTCCTGCAAGCGGTTAACAGGTGAAGTAAGTCCACAATGTAGCAGCATAAAATGAAAGTAACACAGAGATATCTAAGATGCCAGGCTTTATGAGCAAACATCCAGCTGAATCTCCATGCAAAGGGGAGCCACAGCCTCAAAGTGAGACATAAACCGTAACAGGTCTGGTGTTCACAACTTTTTCCTTTTTCACCCTAAAGAGGGGCTTATTAAGCATTTCCCAGAGTCCAAAACTGGGATTCCCTTTCCAGGGCAGCAGAGCTTGGACCACCCTGGTGTAACCCGTTTCTCTCCTGGTGAGAACAAAATGCTTTTCCCCAGAGAACAAATGCAGATGGTTAAGGTAGTGCTGAGCTCAAATCTTTATATCTCTGCACTCCCCTTCTAATGCCTCTTAGGTGCTGCTTGATATAGAGGAGATACAAGTGTTGGTGTCTAGCCTGTGTAAAAAGGTAGCAGCAGTCCTAATGGAAACTTGACCTTGATGTTTTCCTCAACACGTTGTGGTTTGTCAGACTTGGGAATGACAATCACATCTCTTTGGATAAGAAACCGGATCAGAACCTAGGAAAGGACAAGGAGGAGCATGAACACGTGGGTATCAAGAAGTCAATTCAAATGCATTTTGTGTTCTCCCTTCCTTCCTGCCCTGCGGTCGCCCCCCCAAGCCAATTTCTTTTTCTACAACAATGTTCACTCTTTGCAAGACTCTACCACTTTGCACACAGGAGTTTGATGTGCCAGCATTTACTTGCAGTCTACTGACAAGCTATAATTTTCTGGCCTATGTTGTTTCTATATCCTGGCTTCTCCATGATTTGGTTTGTTTTCATTTATGTTAGGAGAGGGAGATAGAATTGATGATACTTCTGGCTTGCATTATATGGCTGCTCAGACCAAATAAGCATAGTGATGTAGATTAATTTGGGGTCACAGGTAAGTACTTCACCTAGGTTAAGCTTTTTGAAGTCCTTAAAAGAAAAAATATATTTATAGACTTAAAAAGCTTTCCCCCCTTAAAAGAGGACTGTTGTATACAATTTTTTATCCTGCTCTGCCCATCTTAAAATATGACTGTGGCTGATTGATTGTGAACATGTGGGTTTGAAGTGCTGTTTCTGCGCACCGTGGGCAAGAATTCATTTGTGTGACTAGTAACTAATTAAAAAAAAAAAAAAATTGAATAATCAAGCAACTTTCAAGGATTCTTTGTGAACACAAGCAATAAGGGAATAATCAAATAAGTCTGCAAACTACAAGACTTTTCTGAAGAATAACATAGCTAGAGAAAAGAATTACAAGTTGGCTTGATGACTTCTAAGTAAACCTCAGAGGAAAGGCGTTCTCCAG